>NC_090447.1:351777696-352138411 GCF_031143425.1 Pleurodeles waltl | reverse complement strand
TGATTTAATAGATCTGCACATCAATATTGGACTTACTCAATCTCCTAGAACTCATTGGAGATTTAATACTTCAATGTATAAAACCCCACAAGCTAAACTAGATCTATGTCAACATGTGGATCAGTTTCTAGATGAGAACAAAGATTCCGTCACAGATGCAAGCATATTATGGGGTGCAGGCAAGGCTGTCATTAGAGGAATGATTATGAGGGATTCTTATCTACTTAAAAAAAATTGAACGCAGAGAGGATCTCATTGGAACAAGAAGCTCAATCGCTTACGAAAGATTATAATAAATCAGAATCACCTATCCTTCTAAAAAAATTATTATCAGTTAAATTTAGACTTAATAATTTATATACCTCTCAAGCTGAAAAATGCTTATTCCTAATACGACAACGTCATTATGAAAGGGGGGAGAAAGCAGGACGTCTCTTAGCCTATCAATTACGCCAACAAGAATCGTCTAGAACGATTTCTGCTATTAGGAACTCTTCAAATGACTTACTTACCCTACCTACGGATATAATAACCCAATTTCAACAATACTATGAAACACTCTATACCTCCTTGAACTGTGAAGATACATTAGTGGAAGATGAATTCTTTAAAAAATTAAAAATCCCAAGATTGTCTCAAGAACAGAAACAAAGATTAGAAGGACATATATCAATGGAAGAGATAGCTAAAGCTATTGAATGTCTAGCTACAAATAAAGCCCCGGGAGAAGATGGCTTCCCCATAGAATTCTATAAAATCACAAAAACTCAAATTATTCCAATTCTACACTCCTTTTTTAATGAATCTCTAATCAAAGGCCACTTCCCACCTGAATTTCTAAGAGCGCGCATTACTGTACTTCTTAAACCCGATAAAGACCCTTTGGAATGCTCCAGCTATAGACCCATATCTTTAATAAATTCTGATATTAAAATCTTGGCCAAAATATTAGCGACAAGATTAAATTCAATCATCACGTCTCTCATACATCCCTCACAAGTAGGATTTGTTCCATCGCGTTCCTCCTCTAACCATCTACGAACCATTCTGCACCTGTTATGGCAACAACGTAATAAACTAGACAAAAATATCCTTTTATCCTTAGACGCTGAAAAGGCATTTGATAGAGTAGAATGGGGATATTTATTCCGTACCATGGATAGAATGGGTATAGGTCCAGATTTTATTACGCTTGCTAAAGGAATGTATAACTCCCCTACAGCTGCGATTACTTGCAATGGCTTCACTTCCCCCTACTTTAAAATCTCACGTGGAACCCGTCAAGGATGTCCTATCTCTCCCTTATTATTCCTCATAGCATTAGAACCCTTAGCTATTGCAATCAGGCAAAATATCAATATACACGGTATCGCTACTTTATCCGGTGAGATAAAAGCTTTTTATTATGCTGATGATATTCTACTCACATTATCCAACCCAAATACCTCAATTAACACTCTGATTGATTTATTAACTCACTTCTCGGCATTCTCTGGATATAAGATCAACTGGTCTAAATGTGAAGCTTTGCCAATGAACACCTGTACCACTTCAACAAATTTAGGGGATCTACCTTTCAATTGGAAAACATCTCAATTGAAATATCTTGGGATCCTTCTCAATACGGGACTAAAAAATATTGCGATGGATAATTTGAACCCCATTATAGACAAACTTAAAAGAGACTTTGTTAGATGGTCTCAACTGAATCTGTCATTATGGGGAAGAGTGCAGATTATTAAAATGAACACAATTCCGAAATGTAATTATGTTTTTAACATGCTATCACTCCCCCTTACTTCAATTTTTTTTTTTTTTTAAGAATACAACCTCTCTAATAAGCCGTTTCATTTGGGGAGGGAAAACCCCCCGTATAAGTGGTGCAAAATTACACTCATCCTCCCTAAAAGGTGGCCTTAGACTCCCACACCTGGAAACTTACTGGATAGCACAACAATTATCTCACTCGACTTCCATGATATCTGAGAAAGATAAGATACCTATATGGGTCAAATTGGAACAACATTTATTGAAAACTACCACTTCTTTGGCGATTTATTATACTAAATGTCCTAAATTCTCCCCATCCTCCAATCCAATCATTTATTCATCCCAATTAGCATGGCAAAAAGCACATAAAATTATAAACTGTAATGTCCATATACATTTAAATGCTCCGTTATGGAATAACTCAGCGATTATACATAAAGGAAAAGAGCTAAATTGGTTTATCTGGAAAAAATGTAAAATCAACAACATATCAGACTTATATAATCAAAACAATTCTTTGAAATCATTTAAACAACTACAAGAAACACATCGACTCCCGACCTCACAACTTCCTAACTATATACTACTAACATCGATTTTAAACACTATAACATCCTTGAATTCAGACCTTTTGATTCACTCATCCATTGCACGCCATATTTATATATGGAGAAATTTTAAAGGCACGGTATCTGGCCTGTATTCTTTACTAATTGATAAATCTTTTTCAGATAATACATCCAAAGATCTACAATCTTGGTGGTCTACACGACTTAACATTACCTATACAGATAAAGATTGGGCTAAACATTTAGAGAATTATAATAAAGGGATTCGTGATGCAAGGATGAAACTTAATTACTTCAAAATTTTACATAGATGGCATTGGTCACCTTCGAAACTCTACTCTGCTAAACTTAGTAATGATTCCAATTGCTGGAGATGTGACCAAACCAATTGTGATATCGTTCACATCCTATGGGACTGTACTGCACTCCAACCATTCTGGATACAAATATCACAATATTTAAGGAAAGTATTGCCCAATATCTCCCCACAATCATCTCGCCTATTTTTACTACATGATACCCAAGGTCTAGGCACACTTTCCTCACATCTATACAGATGGCTTTCTACTGCAATTAGTGTAGCCAAAGTTAATATATTGTGTTTTTGGAAGTCTAATGTTTTACCATCTACTCAAATGTGGTTAAAGGATATGTTTGATATTGCCCAGTTTGAAAGAATGCTATATAAATTAAACGATAACTTACAACAATTTGACCAAATATGGAATGTATTCTTGACTAGCTAATAATTTCACTTCTCTTGTGTATTTCTTTAAATGTTCAATAATTCATAAATAATATATCATGCCATTATTATATTTTCAACATTATTGACAATAATTGTTTTTTTTCTCTAGTTAGGTTGTAGATAAGTGTAACTTTGTAATAATATATTTTTATCATTTTGACATAATATATATTTGCTTATTATTTCTCTGTCAGGAATATCAGATATAATATAATTAACAATGTTTTATTTATGGAAAATATCTAAACATCTCACTGTACACTGGAATCTCTTTAATGTGAATCTAAGTTCTTTCTTTATCTTTTTGTATAATCTATAATTATTTGTTCACTTATAAAAGTTTAATAAAGAATTAAAAAAAAAATACAACCCACCCAACTCCAATACAAGCCACCCACCCCAATCTACTCCATTCCACCACACTCCAATCCTGCCAACCCACCCTACTATCTGCCCCACTTCAATCTGCCCCACTCTAATCTAAAAGAATCTGCTGCACTCCAGTTCAAAACAATCTACCCGAATCCAGAACAATCTGCCCTACTCTAATCTACCCCACTCAATCTAAAACAATCAGCCCCACTCCAATCGAGAACAATCTTCCCAATTACAATCCAAAACATTCTGCCCAACTCCAATCCAATACAATCTGCCCCATTCCAATACAAAACAATGTGCCCCACACCCATCTACCTCACGCCAATCCAAAACAATCTTCCCCACTCTGATTTTAAACAATCTGTCCCACTTCAATCTAAAATAATCTACCCACTCCAATCTGCCCAACTCCACTCTGCTCCACTCCAATCCAAAACAACCTACCCCACTCCAATCCAAAACAATCTGCCCCACTTCATTCCAAAACAATCTACCCCACTACAATCTGCCCCAGTGCAATCTGTGCCACTCTAATCCAAAACAATACGCCCCACCCCAATCTGCCCCAAATCAAAACAATATTACTAATTCCAGTAAAAACAATCTGCACCACTTCAGTCTAGAACAATCTGCCTCCTTCAAATCTAACACAATCTGCTTCACTCCAATCTAAAACGTTTTACCCCACTCTAATCCAAAACAATATATCCTACTCTAATCCTACCCATTCCAGTCCAAAACAATCTGCCCCATTCCAATCCAAAACAATCTACCCCACTTCAATCCAAAACAATATGTTCTAGTCTAATCATCCCCATCCCAATTCAAAACAGTCTCCCCCATTCCAATCCAAAACAATCTCCCCCATTCCAGTCTAAAACAATCTACCCCACTCAATCCAAAACAATCTGTCCCCTTCAATTCAAAACAATCTGCCCCAAACCAATCCAAAACAGTCTGTTGCACTCAATCCAAAACAGCCTGCCCACTCAAATCCAAAACAATTTGCCCCACTCTAATCCAAAACAGCCTGCTCCACTTCAATCTGCCCAACTCCAATCCAAAACAATCTGCCCCATTCCAATACAACACAATGTGCTCCACACCCATCTATGTCACGCCAATCCAAAACAATCTTCCCCACTCTAATACAAAACAATCTGCCCCACTTCGGTCTGCCCAACTTCACTCTGCCTCACTCCAATCCAAAACAGTCTGCCCCACTACAATCTGCCAAGTGCAATCTGTGCCACTCCAATCCAAAACAATACGCCCACCCCAATCTGCCCCACTCCAATCCAAAACAATATATCCTACTCCAATCTGCCTCACTCCAATCCAAAACAATGTGCCTCACTCCCAATCAGTCTCCCCACTCCAATTCAAAACAATCTGCTCTACACCAATCCAAAACAATCAGCCCCACTCCAATACAAAACAGCCTGCCCCACTCCAATCTAAAACAATCTACCTGACTCCAGTCCAAAACAATCTACCCTACTCCAATCCAAAAACAATCTGCACCACTCCAATCCACTACAATCTTCCCTCAATCAAAAACCATTTGTCCTATTCCAGTTCCAAAACAATCTGCCCACTCCAGTCTAAAACAATCTATCCACTCCAATCCAACACAATCTGCCTCACACCAATCCAAAAATATTCTGTTGCACTCAATCCTCAACAGTCTGCCCCACTCCAATCCAAGACAATCTTCCCCAATCCAAAACAATCTGCCTTACACCAGTCTAAGACAATCTGTTCCACTCCAATCCAAAACCGCTGGCCCCACTCCAATCTGTCCTACTCCAGTCCAAAACAATCTGCCCCACTCCAATCTGTTCTATTCCAATCCAACACACTCTCCTCCACTCCACTCTGCCCCATTCCAATCCAAAACAATGCACCCCACTCCAATCTAAAAACAATCTGCCCAACTCCAGTCCGCTACACTCCAATCTACCCCACCCCAATCCTCCCCACTCCACCACAATCCACTCCAATCAAATCCAGCTAAATGCACCACATCCAACCCAAAACAATCTAACCCACTCCAATCTGCCCCATTCAAATCAAAACCAATCTGCCCCACTCACACTCCAATCCAAAAAAATGTGCTCCAATCCCAAAACAATTCTCCCTTCAATCCAAACATTCTGCCCCACTCCAATCCAAAAATCTGCCCCACTCCAATCCCAAAATATCTGCTCCATTCAAATCCAAAAAATCTGCCTTACTCCAATCCAAAACAATCTGCCTAGCTACAGCCTGCCACACTCTGGTCCAAAATAATCTACCCCACTCCAATCTGCCCCACTGCAATTCTAAACATTATGCCCCACTCCAATCCAAAACAACCTGCCACACTCCAATTCAAAACAATCTGCCCAGTCCAATTTGTCCCATTCCTATCCAAAACATTCTACCCCACTCCACTTTGCCCCGTTCAATTCCAAAACAATCTGCCCCACTCCAGTCCGCCCCACTCTAATCATCCCCACTCCAGTCCAAAACAATCTGCCCAACAATAATTTGCTACACTCCGATCTGACCCACTCGAATCTACTCCAATCTGCTCGATTCCAATCTGCTTCACTCCAATCCGCCCCATTCTGATCGGCCACATTTTGATGCACCCCACTCTGATCTGCTCCACTCTAATCCAACCGACCTCACCCCTATCCAATCTACCATTCCACCCCATTCCACTCCAATTCAATCCACCAAAATCTGCCCCACTCCAATCCAAAACAATCTGCCCCACTCCAATCCAAAACCACCTACCCCAGTCCAATACAAAGATCTGCCCCACACCAGTCCAAAACAATCTGCTCCATTCCAATCGCCCCACTCCAATCCCACGCAATTTCCCCCCTCCAGTGTACCCAGTCCAGTCCAAAACAATCTGCCCCACTCAAATCTTCCCCACTTCAATCCACCCCCTCCAATCTGCCCTGCTCAATCCAACCCACTTTAGCCCAGTCCAAACCAATCCACCCCACTGCATCCCAATTCACCCCACTCCAATCGCCCACACCAATTCAGTCCAGCCTAATACTATCTACGCCACTCCAATCAATCCACTTTACTCACCCCACCAATTCCACCCCACTGAATCCAATCCACCAACTCCAGTCCAATCCACCCCACTCCAATACACACCATTCCAGTCCAAGCCACCCAATTCCAATCCAACTCACCTCATGCCAGTCCAACCCACCCCACTCTGGACCAATCCAACCCACCCACTCAAATCCATTCCACTACAATCCAATACACCCCACTCCAACCTACTTCACCACAACTGAGGCCACTCACACCACTCCAATCCATCCCACTCCAATCCTGTCCACCCTAATCCATCCCACCTGACTCCAATTGAATCCACCCCAAACCACCTAAATCCAATCCATTCCAGTCCAATCCCCACCACACCAATCCATCCCACTCCAATCCAGCCCACTCCAAAAAGTCTACCCAACTCCGAAATGTCCACCACACCCCAATCAAATCCAGCCCTCTCCCATCTATTCCACCCCACACCAATCCAATTCACTCCACTTCACTCCAGTCCTCTCCACTCCAATCAACCCCACCCTATTTCAATCCACCACATCAATCCACCCCATCTAGTTCACCCTACTCCAATCCACCCCACTCCACTCCACCTCACCCTACTCCAATCTACCCCATTCCACTCCAATCCAGTCTACTTTAATCCACCCCAAACCAATCCACCCCACCCCACTCCAATCCAAACCATGTTAGTCCAGTCCACCTCACCCCATTTCAGTCCCTCTCACTCCACTCGATCCACCCACTGTACACCAATCCACTCCATCCCTGTACAGTCCGCCGACTCAAATTCAATCCACCGCGCAACAGTCAATGCCCTTCCCCACAATTATCCAATCCACCCAGTCCAGTCCATCACACTCCAAACCAATAAATTCAATCCACCCTACTCCAGTTCAGTCTAATCCATCTCACTCTACTCCACCTCACTCCAATTCTCTCCTCTCCAAACCACCCCAATCCAATCCACCCCAGTTCTATCACTTCATTTCCATCCACCCCACTCTACTCCAGTCTAATCCAGCCCATTACCTCAATCCACTCCACCCTGTTCCACCACATTCTACCGCACTCCACTCTACTACAGTGGACTCTGCGACACTCTTTGCCACTGAACCACTGCACTCTGCTATTGCATTCAGGAAAATACACCCTCTGTCCTCTCTTGTTAAAAGGTCTGCATGGGCTCATTTAACCAGGTACTTTGCTCCATCTATGTGGGATATGGGTCGAAAGTGCATGTTCACTGTGCATGTATGCAGTAGGGTGAGCATGGATCATGTGTGTTGTGCTTTACTTATAGAACATGAATCTATTTTGGCATTCCTGTATGTGAATGGAGATACAATATGCCAGGCCAACAGACCGGCCTGGAAGTTTCTGGGAACTTCTATAGAATATTGTTTTAGACTAGGGTAGGCAGGATTGCCTTTTCCTTACGTTGTAGTTCAAACTTCTGTTCTTTGCCAGCGTGCTCCTAGTTCCACCCCTTTTCCCTATTGCATCTGGGTGACAAAGGATGCAGCGGCACCCGTCTGGGGTAAATATGCAAAGAACTGGAACTGCATAGAACCAGTTTGGAGAGCGGTCCAGTGGAAGACACACACAGTTTGCCTGCTCATACAAGGTTTATGAAAGATCAGAATGGGGGAGTCTCCAAGAACTTGAACACAGTACTGACCCAGTTAGTCAAGGAGAGAATATTTACATTTGTGTTGCTCTTCTCTGGGTGCCAGGAATTCTCATTGATCAGAACCCACACAGCAAAGTGGGGGAGAAAACTTCTGAATGCCAGGATTGGGATCTGATTGCCAACTCGCTATTCACATTGGCACAAACTTGAAACATGCTTTGTATGAAGGTCTGAAGACGCAGAAACTGCCTGCTGGGATAAGTAGATTGCTGCACTGCATCTCCCAAATGAGCACCTTCCCTTGAAATCATCAGCCCTGCTGCCCGGTAACTAGGAGCTGTGTGTGGGACATGGATCCTCACCCTACAGAAAGTGCTGCATCTGCCTGGAGAGGCTAATTCACCATGCAGAGGGGTGTTGTATGTGAACACCCACAGGTTCCTTGTAGTGAGCCCCTTTGCTTACTCCTGGAAGACACCAGAAGGAACTTGAATATACTTGGTCATCCCTCTTGGCCTGGAGGTAATCAGAGGTAGTGCTAAAAGAGGCCAAGAGAAACCAATTCACACAAAACATGGACAAATCTTCTCAACAATTGCAAAGTAATTTGTGTTTAAAGTCCTGCTTCATTGGAGCCTTTGTGATCCTACCATTTATCCCATAGTTATGTGGGTAGCCTGAGTGCGTGAAAACTGCCTGTTTTGCAGATTTCTTGGTAAAGCCCCCAGATATGAGAGCGTTTGACGCCCTCAGTTGGATGGGTATGTCCAGGCATAGGCCACGTGCTAGCCATGCCACCGGATTCAGCTAGCCTGGCTGATGAGGGGTGATACTCTGAAACAGGTCCCAGGATGCATGTTGCCGGTCCATGGAGGACCTGTTCTGGACCTGTCCTGGCAGTTCAGGATGAACTGTTCCAATGAAGAGCAGGGTCAAGACTGATATGCATACCGCTGGGTCCAAACTGGAATGGCGCGGTGAGCAAAACAACGATGGATTTAGGCCCAGATCTCTGGTTGGGGATGAATGTTTGACATTATTTAGCATTCCATTCATCATATGTTCTTTTTGCATTTATCGCCCTAAGTGGGACTGGTATGCCCAAATGTGGGTCCCATCCTCACCATGCCACTGGAATCAAGCTAGCCTGGCTGATGAGGGGTGATACCCCGAAACCAGTCCCAGGATGCTCGTGTCCAGTCCAGGGAGAACCTGGCCTTGCAGTTCAGGCTGGGCTGCTCCCATAGGGAGGAGGGGTAAGAGTGATTACCATATGAATGGGTTCAAGCTATAATGGAGTGGTGAGGAAAAAAACAACAATACGTTTAGGCTCAGATCTCTGACTGGGGGTGAATGTTTGACATTGGTCAGCATTCCGTCCATCATCTATTCTTTTTGCATTTGTCACCCTACGTGGGACATGTATGCCAAGACATGGGTACAGTGCCCACCATGCAACCAAATTCAAATTAGCCTGGCTGATGAGGGGTGCTTCCCTGAAATCGGTCCCAGGGTACATGTTTCCTGTCCAGGGAAGACCTGGCCTGGCATTTAGGGCTGGACTGGTCCCATAATGAGCAGGGTCAAAACTGGTTTCTATATGTTTAGGTCCAACTGGAATGGTGTGGTGACCAATAAAACAATGGATTTAGGGCAGATCTCCAACTGGAGGTGAATGTTTGACATTGTTCAGCATTCCATCAATCATCTGTTCTTTTTGCATTTGTCGCCCCAGATATGTGCAGCACCAGAAAACCTAACCCGATCATGCATTTAAGAGATATGGGCATTTTAGGCTGGAGACTTTGAAATCACTCTACCACATTCAGTGTTTTTTGGGAATATTGCCCTTTACTCATTAGGCCCTCAGCTACCACCAGGCCCAGAGCTCCAGGCGCATGGGCTTGAGGGGACAACTGTAACCTACCACCGAGAACACCTGCTCACATCTATAATTCACCAAGGGCTCCATAAACAAGTAAATCATCATCTATAGCCTTACTCTGATACATTCACCCAAAATGTTGAGAGGCATTGAGAAACACAAGGAGATAATGAAAATGGGAAACACAAGGGATAAGACCATTGGGAAATATATGGATACACCTACATGGAAAGAGAGAGACAGTATAAAGGGCGGTGTAGAGAGATATGGGAAGACATGGACACTAGGAGACATCTGAAACACAAGCGGCACAGGCATGGGGGTAACATAGGAAAACGTGGATTCAAAATACATGGGGAAACATTTCGCTCCCAATGGAAGTACAGGCAGATACTATCAAGGAAAAACAAAGTTTGATGGACAACATAAGACCCAGACTCTGAGTAACATAAGAAATTATAGAGTGGAAAACCTTGGAGTTATTGGTGCTGTGACAAACTGTGAGACACAGATACAAAGTAGCGAAGAAAAACACAAGCACCTAGAGTAACTGATATTGGTAGTCATCACAAGATGTGTTGTAGCCTGTTTCTTGAGTACCTTCAGACAATGTATTTTTAGGAGAATGGTAACCATCTTAGTTCCACTGAACAGAAAAACACATGAATTTTCAGCCCTTTTTAATTTTCAGTGGTCTCCAGCAACAGAGGTGCTTGATCAGAACCAAAATAAGATGTTATCCCTGGGATCACCTTCTCAATAAATCGAAAATACTTTCAACTGCATGGAAGGCTGTAGAATATTAAGCAGGATCGATGTCCAGGTCTTAATACATTCATACAATTATAAGGCAAATAGCTCGATACACAGAAACTGGAGAAAAATCTAAAATAATCACATATTATAAATGAATTAAATTTGAGAGTAAAAATTTGATAAATCGGGGTTAAATCCTCTTTAAAAAAATAGAAACAGTACAGTTTTCAAGAACCTATAAATTTGAAGGCACATTTAACTCAATATCTGAACATTTAGTTGACATCAATGGTTTGCCTGAGAGAAAAAAAAAA
Source organism: Pleurodeles waltl (assembly GCF_031143425.1). Classification (NCBI taxonomy): domain Eukaryota; kingdom Metazoa; phylum Chordata; class Amphibia; order Caudata; family Salamandridae; genus Pleurodeles; species Pleurodeles waltl. The sequence goes on along the minus strand of NC_090447.1, from coordinate 352,127,283 downwards.
CATAGCTTATTGGATGTAAAATCACAAAACAGATTATCTCCATGAGGTTGCGTAAAAAGGATAATAATGGCAGGTCATGCTGGCAAGGAAAAGTTAAAGCAGTGGTCAGTTTTAACTTCGCCTGCGAGGTGGGAGTCCATTTAGTGGTGGCATTAACTCTGAGGAAAAGGATATTACAGCACTGACTGCTCATTTCAGTCACCCAGTCTAGGACTGACACACAACCCAGGTTGGATAAAAATAGTTTTGGCCTAATCCGATTTAGAGTAGTTATACCAGAAGTTAATTAGGGTTAGGTGACTATTAAAGAAGCTGATAGGGGATGACCATGGTAATTCCATGTCATTTTTCACCAGACTCTTCATTCAATGTGCATAATTTCTTCATATTGCACTGGACGCGATGCCCTTAGTGTGTGACGATTATAGCTGCAGCCTTGAACTACTATAAGAAAGTTCAGTTTTCCAGTGGTGCCCAGGCAGAGTAGACAGAGCCTGGCAGATTGTGAAGCTCCATATCCCATTGGATTATTTTCCAATTTTCCTCCTATTGATCACTTGAGGCAAAGGGAGATTTTACCCCGGTCACAAACTATCGTTGTACCCGATCAACCATCATTGTACTCCAGCGTACCCTGTGGTAAGAAACATCTTGCTATAAAATGAAACTTGCTAACCTTCAAAGAAACCACCATCTAAATTACTGATACTCCATTTGGTTTAACTATTCCTGGTGTCTTTGAATCCTTGAGATAACCCACAGGCTAGAATGCTCAGTCTAATCTGTATCGTGAATGCTGAAAGACTGCAGTTTCCTTTGGGCATTAATCTAGTACATAACTTGCCAGGCAATCAACAAATATTACCCATGAAGACATGAATCCCTTCTTCCAAACTGATAGTTAAAAGTTCTAAAATATATTGATGTAAATCTCCATCACTAATACTTTGAGCCTGTATATAAAAATACTCATCATTTTGGAAAACAACTTTTAAAGGGTTGAAAAGGGTCTGCTTTTCTCCTCTGTGTAACATAAGACACATCCCTAAAATGTGTCATTTTTGTTTGACATGCAATGTCCCTTACATAAATGCACCTGCTTTCTGACATTCCCTGAACTTTTTAATTTCCTTGAAATCTATGCCACTACCATAGTTTTCAGGTTATGCCGCACTGAAAAGACCTAAGTAGGTTGAAACCGGTCTGGGGTTGTCTGTGGTCCCTTCTGGAGGTGCCCTTGCCTGGCCATTAGGGACATACTGTTCACATAATGCGTAGGGTCGGTATTCATTTAAATATGGTGGGACTTTGTCTACAGTGGCATGGTGGATGAAAAACGATGGACTGGAATGCCGACCAAGTGATTGCGGGTGGCCGGGATTAATTCAAGCATTCCATCCATCTCCTTGTTGTTGCAGTTTATGCCCTAAGTGCAATAGGTATGCCCAGATGGGGGTCTAGTGCTCTCTGTGCCACAGGAGTCTAGCTATACCTCACTGATGAGATCTAGGTATGGTTATACTCGTCTGCGATTGCTTGTAGTCACTTCTGGAGGGGGCCTTGCGTGGCAGTTTGGGACTGCATTTTTCCATGAGGAGCAGGGTCAGTGCTGTTTAGCATAAGGCGGGCTTTTGTTGAGTGTCATGTTTGGCGAAAAACAAATGGCTGGAATGCACCAGTTGCTGAAATTAATTAAATCATTTCATTCATTAGATTGTTGTTACTGTTCGAAAGCGCCATATATTTGAGACTTCAGTTCATCTATGTGTGCTTTAATGTTTTTCCACATAATAGTGCCAATTCTAAGTAGGTTTTTAATTCTGTGTAAAATAAACACGCTTGTCCTATTTCTATTCTGTGCCGTATGAATTTACAAAAATTATTATTTTGGCATATTTTTCATCAGCATTCCCACTGTAGCCTAACACTGTTTTTGTGCCCCCTCTGTCCCCCGCATCACGTCATCATATTGGATTTCCACATTTAAAAAATGTTACCTTGTTTATTACGAATCCTCAGCATATTGTGTGTTTCCCGAATTAGTTGCTGAAGAAGAGGAGAACTGGTCCACATGCTGCCGAGAGGGATGCTCCAAAATACTTCACTTAGTGCCTGGTTGAGTATCCACACAGCCTGGACCGCTTCGCTTTTGCTGGGTTGAGGGGCGCTCCATGAGCTGCCTAAGTACCAGTCACAGAGGGTAGTAGCAACAAGACTCTAGAATTTAGTATGAAATTAAGGATGTCAAACCTTAGCTTTTGGTTCATTTACTACACAAATGGGAACATTTTCAGGAAAGTGTTCTGGACAAGCCCTATAACTAATACTTACACGGAAGCAGACAGTCCATAGGATGTTATTTGTGGCTCCCACTTTAAGATGAAGCAGAACTTTTACCTGTGATTCCAGTTCCTTTTAGGGTCATGGATATGAGAGGCTATCACAAGAGTTAAATGTGTTGCAGTCCATTTGTTCCCTTATTTTTCCTCACATTCTTTGTTTCCTTACTGTTATTTTTTCCCCAGATTTCTCCATTCGACCAGCTGGATTTTTATGTGGAATTCTCCACATGTATTCTTGTTTGACTTCCTCCTTCCTGATATCCGGAGGGGTGGGGTGGTGGTGCCTTGCTGACTTCTTCAATCAAGAGCTCTGAGGGGTTTCCTCCTAAATGGGACCATATTTAGGAGACACAACACCCTTCACGAATACTATTCTATGTAGGGTTGTACCGTGGCTAGTGAGAGGAGTCCTCATTTCCTTAGCCAGCCAATACTATTCTATGTAGGTTGTACCGTGGCTAGTGAGAGGAGTCGTCATTTCCTTAGCCAGCCAATACTATTCTATGTAGGTTGTACCGTGGCTAGGGAGAGGAGTCGTCATTTCCTTAGCCAGCCAATACTATTCTATGTAGGTTGTACCGTGGCTAGTGAGAGGAGTCGTCATTTCCTTAGCCAGCCAATACTATTCTATGTAGGTTGTACCGTGGCTAGTGAGAGGAGTCGTCATTTCCTTAGCCAGCCAATACTATTCTATGTAGGTTGTACCGTGGCTAGGGAGAGGAGTCGTCATTTCCTTAGCCAGCCAATACTATTCTATGTAGGGTTGTACCGTGGCTAGTGAGAGGAGTCGTCATTTCCTTAGCCAGCCAATACTATTCTATGTAGGTTGTACCGCGGCTAGTGAGAGGAGTCGTCATTTCCTTAGCCAGCCAAGAAGGGGAATCAGCTAATCTCCTCAGTGCCCAATTCTTGACCGTAGCATTTCCAAAACATGTTGTTTTTCAATGTAGCTGCATAATTGCTCAGAAGAATTTGCTGGAAACATGCCAAATTGATTCCTCCTTTAAGAAAGCCTTCTGCTGATAAATGTAATATTTCCAATTTCAGGCTGATCTCCTTGCTGCCGGCCTTTGCTAAGATCTTAGAAAGGGTTATCAATCGCCAACTTTCTGGCTTTTTGGAGCAGAACAAGCTGCATCATCCTTCTCAATCAGGTTTCTGCCCCAGTTGTAACACCAAAGCCACTCTGTTGAACTTTGCAGCACTATTGAGCTTGCTGTTCATAGGAGGAGCAGGTGGCCTTGATGCTCCTTGAACTATCTGAGACTTTTGAAACCATCTCGCACCCAATACTTCTACAGCATCTCGGTGCCATCGGTGCTTGTGGTCCTGCATTTGCTTGATTCTGCTCTTTCTGTTAGGTAGATGTCAATCACTATGGATGGCTCCATACACTTCGGAACCCAAACTATTAGTCTTCGATATAACTCAAGGGTCAACATTGAGCCCCATACTATTCAATATATGTATATGACCCCTCTGATGACCCTTGTAGAATCGTACGGTGTACACATGGTATTGTACAGCGATGACATGCAAATTCTACTCGCCCTAGAGAAAAACTCCCCCAATGCTTTGAGTAAATTTAAGGCCTGCAATATAGCTGTGTTTCAGTGGATGCGCTCCAGCAACCTTCAATGTAATGCCAGTAAAACTGAAATTCTGCTCTTCGGTCTACCACCTCCCAAATGAGATAATGACTGTTGGCCAAGTGGGGTGCTGCCTCCACCTGCTCCTGTCATGGTGGCATGCAATCTGGGGGTGAAACTTGATAACTCTGCCACGTTTGCCCAGCAGATGGCTGGTGTAGTAGGGTTCTGCTTTGGACTTCTAAAAGTTCTAAAGAAATTCCTTTACCTTCTCCCTCAGCTTTAGCAGAAAACGATGATACAGGCCCTGATCGCCTCACGGCTGGACTACGACAATTCTCTCTATTGGGGTCTTTCAGCATATCTCCTCATGAGACTCCAGTTAGTCTGAAGCACAGCTTCTTCTGAAACTCTCAAGAAGAGCCCATATTCAATCGTACTTGAGAGAACTGTACTGGCTGCCTATTAGAAAATAAATTAGTTTTAATGGACTATTTTGTCAGTATATACAGAGCTTTATATCATTTGGGCCTTCAGTATCTGACAGATTTACCCTCTAGCAACACTCTAGCATAGTGGTCTCCAAACTTTTTAATGCCGCACCCCCCCCCCCCCCCTCCCCCCCCCCCCCCCAGTTAAAGATGGCAATGTTTAAATATGTCTAGACCTATTTAAACATTTCAGTTAATTAATGTTACCTTTTTAAAAATGCAATAACATGCTTAAAACAAAGGCCTGTTATCTTTATAATGCTGCTTTTGGCCAGAGTGTGCCCCTGCCCCCCAGTTTGAATACCTCTCCTCTAGAACAATGGTTCACAACATTTTGACTTCTCTGTACCCCCCTTTTATCATGACTGGAACCCGGGGATCCCCAATAAATCATTATTGTCATTATTGGAATCTGGGGAGTCCCCCTCCCCCACTGAGTCATTACTGGAAGCCAGGGACCCAGGCCTAAACATTTTTGATAATTTGAACCGCAAAACAATACACAAAAAATACTGAAACAAGCATTCCATCAAACACATACACAAATTTTAATAGGAAGGTTGGAGCTTTTCTAAATTTAATTGAAGACACAATTCATCCATACTATATTCTGTTTGATGCACCTGTACTGCCACTGCTCCCACAAACTAATTTGAGGGTCCTAGTTTAATTTTTAGCCTCCAATTTCAAAATCCTTGACATTTACACTGTTTTTAAATTTTTCAATTGTACATTTACCCATTTTATTTATATACACTTTATTAATCTGTTAATTTTAGTTAATTTTCTAAGCAGTCACGGACCCCGTGAGGAGGCTTCGCGGACCCCAGTTTGTGAACCACTGCTCTAGAACACTTTGTTCACCCAGTTCCTTGATGGAGATCCCACAGTTCAGAAGGAAGAAGTGGGGGGGCAGCTCCTACTCCTACCTGGCTGCTGGAGCCTGGAATGCAGCCCCTGAGCATCTCAGCACCACAAAGGATATACTCGTTTTCAAGCGACTTCTTAAGACCTGCGTCTTCCGGCTTGCTTATCAATAACACAGTCAGTAGGTGGATCAGTCTTCTATCCAGCACTGGGACACCCACTGATGAGCTGTTGGTTCTATAAATCCCTTCTGATTGATTGATTGAGAATAACAATTGCTAGCATTTTTTTTATATGTAGTTTGATTTGCATTCAGTAATATTTTTCATACACTGACTTAGCCATAATATTTCAAATAAACGGCCAATAAACTATGAATATAGGTACATCCTTTTGCCATGGCTGCCTCACTCAGGTTGTAGCAGGTGCTGGAGAGTCAATGAAGCTTGGGTCTCATAGACTGTTTAAGAAATCAAACACACACCAATTGATTAATTATTCCTTTAATTAATTACCCACACTGGTCCTTATTGTGGCATAAAAACATTAAAACTGCCTTTGTAATCTAATCTAGCAGTCGGACACCAGACAGGAAATGACTTCCAGGCACACACACACAGCAGTACAAGGACATAACTACAGGCATAGACACCTGTAACTGCTACTGACATATATACACATAGGCATGTACACCCTGGGTGCTGCAGCTCAAGAATATTGCCATAGGAAAGCATGTCTCACTGCAGCTCAAGAACATCACCAGAGGCATGGACACCGCTCACTGCAGCTCAAAAACATAAACGGAGACATGCGCACCTCTCACTGCAGCTCAGGAATATCACCACAGGCATGAACATGCTCACTGCAGCTCAAAAACTTAACCAGAGGTGTGCACACTTCTCACTGCAACTGTGAAATATCACCACAGGCTTGGACACTGCTCACTGAAACTCAACACCCTAACCAGAGGCTTGCACACCTTTTATTGCAGCGCAGGAATATCACCACGGGCATGGACACCACTCACTGCAGCTCAGAAACCTAACAGAGGCATGTACACCTCTCACTGCAGCTCAAGAACATCACCACAGGCATGGACACCACTCACTGCAGCTCAAAAACATAACCAGAGACATGCGCATCTCTCACTGCAGCTCAGGAATGTCACCACAGGCATGAACATGGCCCACTGCAGCTCAGGAATTTCACCTCCGGCATGAACATGGCTCACTGCAGCTCAGGAATATCACCACAGGCATGGACACCACTCACTGCAGCTCAGAAACTTAACCAGAGGCATGCGCATCTCTCACTGCAGCTGAAAAATATCACCACAGTCATGAACACCACTCACTGCAGCTCACAAACCTAACCAGAGGTATGCACACCTCACTGCAGCTGTGGAATATCACCACGGGCATGGACACTACTCACTGAAACTCAACACCCTAACCAGAGGCATGCACACCTTTTATTGCAGCTCAGGAATATCACCACAGGCATGGTGGACACCACTCACTGCAGCTCAAAAACATAACCAGAGGCATGCACACCTCTCACTGCAGCTCAGGAATATTACCACAGGCATGGACACCGCTCACTGCAGCTCAGAAACCTAACCAGAGGCATGTACACCTCTCACTGCAGCTCAAAATCATAACCATAGGCATAGACACTGCTCACTGCATCTCAACAACCTAACCAGAGGCATCTGCAGCTCAGGAATTTAACCACAGGCATGAACACCACCCCCTGTAGCTCAAAAACCTAACCAGAGGTACGCACACCTCTCACTGCAGCTGTGGAATATCACGACAGGCATGGCCACTGCTCACTGAAACTCAACACCCTAACCAGAGGCATACACACTTTTCATTGCAACTCATGAATATCACCACAGGCATGGTGGACACCACTCACTGCAGCTCAAAAACATAACCAGAGACATGCACACCTCACACTGCAGCAGAGGAATATCAACACAGGCATAGAAACTGCTAACTGCATCTCAACAACCTAACCAGAGGCATGTACACCTCTCACTGCAGCTAAGGAATATCACCACAGTCATGGACACTGCTCACTACAGCTCAGACACCTAATCAGAGGCATGTACATCTCACTGCAGCTCAGGAATATCACCACATGCATGGTGGACACCACTCACTGCAGCTCAAAAACATAACCAGAGGCATGCACACCTCACACTGCAGCTGAGGAATATCAACACAGGCATAGACGCTGCTCACTGCATCTCAACAACCTAACCAGAGGCATGTACACCTCTCACTGCAGCTCAGGAATATCACCACTGGCATGGACACCGCTCACTGCAGCTCAGAAACCTAACCAGAGGCATGTACACCTCTCACTGCAGCTCAGGAATATCACCACAGGCATGGACACTGCTCACTGAAACTCAACACCCTAACCAGAGGCATGCACACCTTTTATTGCAGCGCAGGAATATCACCACGGGCATAAACACCACTCACTGCAGCTCAGAAACCTAACAGAGGCATGTACACCTCTCACTGCAGCTCAAGAACATCACCACAGGCATGGACACCACTCACTGCAGCTCAAAAACATAACCAGAGACATGCGCATCTCTCACTGCAGCTCAGGAATGTCACCACAGGCATGAACATGGCCCACTGCAGCTCAGGAATTTCACCACAGGCATGAACATGGCTCACTGTAGCTCAGGAATATCACCACAGGCATGGACACCACTCACTGCAGCTCAGAAACTTAACCAGAGGCATGAGCAACTCTCACTGCAGCTGAAAAATATCACCACAGTCATGAACACCACTCACTGCAGCTCACAAACCTAACCAGAGGTATGCACACCTCACTGCAGCTGTGGAATATCACCACGGGCATGGACACTACTCACTGAAACTCAACACCCTAACCAGAGGCATGCACACCTTTTATTGCAGCTCAGGAATATCACCACAGGCATGGTGGACACCACTCACTGCAGCTCAAAAACATAACCAGAGGCATGCACACCTCTCACTGCAGCTCAGGAATATTACCACATGCATGGACACCGCTCACTGCTGCTCAGAAACCTAACCAGAGGCATGTACACCTCTCACTGCAGCTCAAAATCATAACCATTGGCATAGACACTGCTCACTGCATCTCAACAACCTAACCAGAGCCATCTGCAGCTCAGGAATTTAACCACAGGCATGAACACCACCCCCTGTAGCTCAAAAACCTAACCAGAGGTACGCACACCTCTCACTGCAGCTGTGGAACATCACGACAGGCATATGGCCACTGCTCACTGAAACTCAACACCCTAACCAGAGGCATACACACTTTTCATTGCAGCTCATGAATATCACCACAGTCATGGTGGACACCACTCACTGCAGCTCAAAAACATAACCAGAGATATGCACGCCTCACACTGCAGCTGAGGAATATCAACACAGGCATAGACACTGCTAACTGCATCTCAACAACCTAACCAGAGGCATGTACACCTCTCACTGCAGCTCAGGAATATCACCACAGTCATGGACACTGCTCACTACAGCTCAGACACCTAATCAGAGGCATGTACATCTCACTGCAGCTCAGGAATATCACCACATGCATGGTGGACACCACTCACTGCAGCTCAAAAACATAACCAGAGGCATGCACACCTCACACTGCAGCTGAGGAATATCAACACAGGCATAGACACTGCTCACTGCATCTCAACAACCTAACCAGAGGCATGTACACCTCTCACTGCAGCTCAGGAATATCACCACTGGCATGGACACCGCTCACTGCAGCTCAGAAACCTAACCAGAGGCATGTACACCTCTCACTGCAGCTCAGGAATATCACCACAGGCATGGAAACCTCTCACTGCTGCTCAGAAACACCAGAGGCATGTACAGCTCTCACTGCAGCTCAAAAACATCACAACAGGCATAGACACTGCTCACTGCATCTCAACAACCTAACCAGTGGCATCTGCAGCTCAGGAATATCACCACAGGCATGAACACGGCTCACTGCAGCTCAGGAATGTTACCACAGGCATGGACACCACTCACTGCATCTCAACAACCTAACCAGAGGCATGTACACTTCTCACTGTAGCTCAGGAATATCACCACAGGCGTGGATACCGCTCACTGCAGCTCAAAAACCGAACCAGATGCATGCACACCTCTCACTGCAGCTGAGGAATAACAACACAGGCACAGACACTGCTCACTGCATCTCAACAACCTAACCAGAGGCATGGCGCCTCTCACTGCAGCTCAGGAACATCGCCACAGGCATGGGCACGGCTCACTGCAGCTCAAAAGCCCAACCAGAGCCATGTGCACATCTCACTGCGGCTGTGAAATATTACCACCTGCAGGCACGCCCTCACTTCCGCCGAGGACATGGTTCGGCGTAGTTTAAAAACAGACTTCCAGACACGGACAACTCAACGCAGCCCAAGCACCGTTAGTGCAGCCGGTGCTGAGGCACCGTGAGCCCGAGGGGCTGACTGAACCCTGTTTATTGTTGTATTGTATAATTCAAACAGCAGCCACAGGGCCCATTCCCTTCTTTACACCGGGGTCCATGACCCACTGAATAGGATACTGAGCTGAAGAGGACAACAGGCATAGACACCTGTCCCTGCAGCTGAACACAAATCCAGAGGCATGAACACCCTGCGTAATGCAGCTGAAAACTATGACCGCGGGCGTGGACCCTCCCCCTGCTGCTGAAGGAAGAGTTCACTGTAGCTCTAGAGCAGACCTCCAGGCACACAACACACAACGCTCGGTGCAACCCAGGGACTTGACTAAAAGCACGCACACCGGCCTCTGCAGCTCCTCCAGCGAACGCACGCCGAGGCCGTGTCCGCCCCACCCCTGCGGCTCCGGCAGACAGCCACCTGTGATATTTACCTGCCAGGGCCAGATTGGCACCATTTAAATCTCAGCGCACAATGACACTGCAAGGTGTGATCGACCAGCGGATACGGGAAGCTTTTGTTAACCATAAAAAACAAACACAACCTTTGGTCAGACCTGTCCGATTGGATTTAGGAGAGTACACAAGAAGGAAGAAAGGGAACAAAATGTAGCTACACAATATGACAATAGAAGGAAACTGTGTTTAGATACTTTTGAAACTGAATACTTTCTACCACCCTGGGTGCTCGGTAATAGGCCTCCGTATTGTTCACTAGATAAATTCCGACAAGAAAGTATTGGCTCTGAAACTAGAAGCAGAACCTCATAAAAATGCATCTGCTCCAAGTATCTTTGTGCAACCTCCAAGGCACAGTTTCAGAATCCTATGTACAGAGCCGCTGGAATTATGGGATTCAGCTGCAGCGGCGTTATTCTCAGATGTATCAACACTGCACTTGCCACATAATTCACAGATTCAAACAAAAACACGTTTACTCTCTAGCTCAAACCGATCAACAGTTGCCAGCAAAAATGTTGCACATGTAGCAGGGTCACGCAGTGGCAGGGGATTTTTAAAGGTTACCCGGTCACCTTTCAGTTGCCAAAGATGTAGTCACGCGTTAAATCGGTACCAGTGAGGTGAAACGTTTGCCCACAGAGTATTAATATGTGTTAAAATTACAAATTAGTGAATGAGACTGTCGTAGCATGTGCCTCGATGCACGATTTGACTCATCTTGCCGCAAAATTCAGTCAACGCTGCCACAACATTTGCTTCTCCACTGCGAACTAAACCAATTGCCCGACCTACGGGACATGTCCACCTTGCGACCATCCATGATCAATGAAGCATCTGTCATTCTACACGGGCCAGCTGTAAAATTACAATACTAGGCCGGCGAGTACCGTGCACCACCAGCACTGATGCTGCCTTTTTGTCTCATATGTTGTCCACTTGCACTTGGGTGTCTTCAGCACAGTGATGTGTAGAGCACAACGTAATTTCAAATGAAGGCCCACATCACTGCACTGCCCACGGCCTCTGTGTGCGGAAGTTCGATATGTGTTCCTCGTGTTTGGAATGTGTTTTCTACTATCTCTACTTTCTATTTCTACTATTTTAATTATTTCTACACGTTCAGGGCTCCGTACACAAAGCACGATTTCTAAAACTCAAAAGTCTACTCCTAGGAAATCCTTTTGATCTGAGCGAAGGCTGGCTTGCAGGGGATTAACAAAGATTCCTCTGCGACACTATGGCACATCGATTTCCTAGGGTACTCCCTTGAGTATTATGGGCCTCTAGATCAGTGTCCCCGACACCACTAGAGTAACTGATACCCAGGAAATCGTAAACCCTGGGGGATCCCCTTACCCCTAAGTAATTACTGGAGCAATCAATAAATCCAGCCCTGCTTTTCCAGGGTATTCCTCATTACTCCCTAGCATTTCACCCATAAATTTCTGCTGCTTTCAGCAGCCAAAATCTCAAGTGAAATATACCGCATCAACAGGCCCTGTGATTTTGTAATGCTAATGAGCGACAACCAATGCTTTTGTCCAAATCTGCAAATAATGGAGATGCTGAATTTTGTGGTAAATGCAGCAAATTCATGATTATGCAGAATTCGCCATAGCTTCAGAAATGCATAATTCAAGTGGTCCAGGCTATAATGGGTGTTATTTCCTCACGTTGTACCCACTTGACCATTTATATTCTTTGTTTCTGATCACCCTTGAGTGGCATTACTCTCCAAGCATGTCGACTGCACAATGCACGACAACAGATGTCCGTGGTTGTTGAAAGTTTATGAGAGAGGATTGTCTCTTGTTGTGACAAGTCATATTTAAAATGGCCAGCCCTTAAATCATGACAATATTGTGTGTTTGAAAACTGTGAGTAGAAGCACAAGCACAATTTCTGCTTGTTATTTCACCTAGGGGCTTAAACTACTACACAAATGTTTTTGGGGAAGGAGTAGAAACACTGCAGGGGAATCCCTTGCATCTTTCACCTGTTGGGTAAAAGTGTGATCTAAAATCTAGGGTCAAAGCCCTACAAATTTCAAGAAATGTCCTACACCCCTGCTTAAGAGAATATAGCTCAGGACTGGACTAGAAACCAAAAACAGCCATTGAAACCAGTCCCGCTACGTAAAGAACCTGCTAAGAAAGTGCTAGCTAATATCGCGAGCATGGCAAGTGCACCTCTCACTTGGGAGGGGGGCAAGGTGGTGAGATTGGAGATAGAGGTTTAACACCCAAGGAATGTTTTCAGAAAATGTGTTCAAACTGCATTAAACAGCATGTTTGTAAACATGTTAACTAAGAAAACCTAGATCTTGCCGATAGTTCTTTAAGGGAGCCAATAAAATATTAAAATACATTCCCACTTAGCCCATAATTTCAAAATATCTGCGTGCACAGTGGGTACCTAACACGTTTTACAAGGCAGGCCGGATCTAGCAGAGGGGCTGGTGGGCCAGGCCCACCCAAACGTGACTTTTGGCCCACCCAGTCAAGGCAGAAGAGGTCATGGAGAAGGCACCTGTGCCCCCATCTTAACATCAGAATGCGGTAATGTTTTCAGTCTTTAAAACTGCAACTGATTGCTGTATGTTGGAGGCAGAGGTGGGTGAGCCAACAAAATTAACAAGGAGAGCCAAGCCAGAGCCGAGCTAAGGGTCTTTATGACCCATGCACGAGCCGAGCCATGAAAATCTTTACTATGTAAAACATACAACAAACTTCACGTAAAATACAATAAGTTCTCTTCAAACTTAAAAAAATGTATTGAGTTAACACATGAAAACTTTGAAATTAATATGTCACAACATAGTCCTGCACTGACAAGTACTTATTAAAAGTGTTACTTTTTAAACATGAGCTTGGAGTCATTCCTGCCCCAGTTCTCAAACTGGTGACAACGCCGTTAGTGAACCAACAGGCAAGACAGTTGTCGCATGACCCCTGTATGTGCCCATATTATTACAGAGCAACATTTAGTCTATTAAATCAAACAAAATAGGTTTTTGTATAGCTGTTTTTCTGATTCATGGATTTGAATGTGTTTCCATGTGCAAATATGATAGAAAAATAAGTTTTGGTGAAATAAAATATTTGCCCAAGATCACACAATTTAAGTGGGGAAGCTGCAATTTGCTCAAGTTTTATGTTTTCACTTTGTACAAATCAACAACTAAATGGCTCTTTGTGCCGTTTTCTGCAGTATTCATAAAGTGTGAACTCTACTTGGAAGTACTGAAGCACTTTATACAAACACGAGTTACATTACACGCGGTCACATTTATTTCTTTTAGGCAGTGGTGATTTGCTCAGGATCACATGATGTTGAGCCAAGGCTGAGGCTTGAAGCTAGCTTGTTAAGCTTCTTCAAAGTTAGAAGCACTCGCCGTAACACCACATCCAGGTAGACTGCAGGTGGCAAATAGAAGGTACATGAAAGCTTGGCTCGTTATGTACTCGAACTTCCAACAGGACCTCAAGCTGAGCCAGAGCCATGCTTCAGGCTCGAGCCTGGATCAAGGTTTCAGTGAGCCCCGATCTCTAGTTGGGAGAGTGAGGACAGAGTTTACCTGCTAATGATGCAGCAGGTACAGTGACACCAGGGCCCAGACCTGTGAACGGCCTTTTGCACCTCAATTATGGTCTGTGAGGGGGTTCTGAGTGTTCATATATTGTACTTTGTGTAAGATGCATGCAGATATATACTGTAGAGTGGGGCTTGAATTATACTATTCACATAGTAGCAGCGCATGCCTCATTGGATGAGCAGCCTCCGGGGCAAGGGAACCAAAATGTCCCCCAAACCTTGGTGTGGAATTACAATACCTAAAAGAGCAAGAGTCTGGTTCATAAAGGTAATCTTACACTTTTGTGTGAGTTTACTATTATTTTGAATTCGAGAACTACAAGTGTACTTTTACTGACAGTCATTTTACGACTCCAAAGATGCCACAGTCGGGGTGAAGATTGCCGCACATAAAAAGGTAGGACAGGCCCATTGTTTTATGTGCAGAGTCTCTGCCACGGGTGCAGAGTCTCTACAGTCAGAAAATTACTATAGGTACAACTAAGCTTGTAGTTTGGGAACACCAAAAAATAGCAAACTTACACAAAGTGTAAGTTTATCTTTTGGGAATCAAGCTCTAAGCATGTCTGTCTGATTTCTGCCACATGTTGGGGTGAAGTAAATAACTGTTATCTCAATTAGGATATTGTGTTGGTCTGAATTTGTTCTCACCAGTATGGCAGAATTACAAGTAACTTGTATGAAAGGATTACAAATAACCTGGTATCTTGGTACAGTACATTGCACATTCCCAGGTTACAGTCACTGCCACTGAAATTGTGCAGTTTTATGGCTGTGGTGCTTTCTGCAAAATTATGGATTTGCCAAATTTGTCACATAATCTGTCTTCTCCTGAACAATCTGCTATGAGGTGCAACACAAACGCAAACAGTGTTAACACGTAAGAAACAAATGACAAAATAATGAAGTATTCACAGAATGTTGCAGCATTACGCACATAATTTTTCTTTTCTTGCTGTATAATTCAGTCAAATCTGCTGCATTATTTGGTCCTCACCTACCACATAATATCAGTGGCCCTGGTGATACTCTTTGTCTCACCACATCTACTTGCAAAGTGACTGATCATAATTTAGTTCATTAAAGGGCTACTATGGGTCATGCAATTTGGGATGACATACACAGGGTGGATTTAATGATAATTATCAGAACTAAATAAGCCAAGTCAAGAAGCTTCAAATCATCCTTGACTGCAAACTCAACATCTCAGCCCAAGTCAGTACCACCATTGCTTTATGCTACCTCATACTGAAGATGCTAACGGGGATTTCCAAATGGCTCCCAGTCAATCATCACACACACTCTTGCCACCATCATCCTAGACTACAAGAACACCCTCTGTGCCGGATAAACAAGCATCTCATCAGAAGACTGCAGAACATCCAGAACTCGGCAGCCAGAATCACTCCCAACATCTCATTTCACCTCGAGGAGCTCCACTGGCCACCCATACCCAAATGAGCACATTTATGACTCCTCACCCAAACTTTTTAAGACACTCTGGCCCAGTATACCTCAACAATACCATCTGCTTTCACAAACCTTCCAGACTTCTCAACTTGGCAAGACTCATATTTACACGCACCCCACACATATGAAAAACCAGATCCAGTGGTTAAGCCTGCTCCTGCATCACTCCTAAAGCGTGAAATGAGGTGCTGTTACACAACAGAGCCTCCTCCTCACTGCTTGAATTTCACAAGAAGCTGAAGACCTGGCTTTCCGAGTAACCAAATTAGGCTCTAGGCTTGGCTAACCTCACACCTGCTCAGTGCCAGGATACCCTGGGTAAGAGTGTTACAAACCAACATAACATGACATGACCCAAGAGAAGCAAATGCACTTTATGGAGCATTCAGATCAGACGGAGAACAAAACCCAACAATGCTGGAGTATTTTGTTAGTCTGGGTGATTGCTTCTGTTTCCCATGTTATATGCCTGTTTGCTTCTATGCCCACATCCATAATATGGGTGGGCAAAGAGGCAAAATGATTCCCTCCTTTGCGCGGTTCACCCTCCAAGGAAATGAGGGAACAACCTCTAGATATAGCACTGGTGATGCATCTGCTGCCCCTTCTGTAGCTGGCGCACGCTGTGTAATACTGCCACAGAAGGTTACCTGTTTGACTGCAATTACAAAATGTGCTCTCAGTTGTCAATATCACTGCTTTCTTTTTTTCGTAAAGTGTTGCTGTTTTTTAAAAAGTTTTTTTATCAATGAAAGTACACCGCAAAAATAATGACATGAAAATAAACAGTTACAAAGTTTACAGTATGCAAAGAAATGGGTATTTGGCAAATTGCAAGGAGTAAGCAGCCAGTTTTCCTAATGGGAAAGGTCTTGGCTTAGGTGTGGTAATGGGCACCTCCTTAAGCTTGACCTGCTTTTACAATCTGCATGGAATCCAGTTGCCTGTGTTGAAGCCTGGTCTGTTTTGGGGCTGTTGACTGGAGACACCAGCTCTTACTCCCAAATAATGCTGTAGATGCACTGAATGCCTGTTTAGAAGAAGATGTGATGTAAATCTCGGGCTTGTAGGCTACCTCCAGAATTGACAAAAATGGGGCCCACATTGGCCTAACCCAATGTACCCTTGGCCCACCCAGATGCACATTCCTGGAACCTGGCCTGGTTCAGGGCCGAGCTGGTCTTTTAATTACACTGGGCATCAGTGGCAGCCAGCAGCTTTAGGAGCGAGGGGGCGGGTGGGAAGCACACACACTCATTCTTTCACACACAGATACGCATGCTTGCACATCCATTAACAACACTCCTAACATTCAAACATGCATGCACGCACCAAACATACATTTTAAAACATCACACACACTTACCTTCAGCCTCGAGGTCCCAGAAGGGTTGGGACTGCTGCCTTCCTGAGGGAAGGCATCAGTCCCAGCCTAGTCATAGAGTGGGATGGGGTCAGTGAGACTGCTGACCCCACCCCACCCCACTCTGTGACAAAGTGTCACTGATTGACACTCGCCCATGGTGTTTCAGGAAATCAATGGGTGGCGCTTTCCTCGTCACCCAGGGGAGCGTCTCGAGGCACCTTTGCTGAGCCGAGGTCACGCCCATAGGAGCTGTGACCTCTTCAGCCCAGCAAAGTTCAGCTGAGGTAGCCACGCATGTCTGCTCCTGGCTGCCTGAGCTGAACATGAAGAGTGTCTGTCAGGCTGACCTTTGTTCAGCCTGACAGACACTCTTCATGAGGGGCAAAAGGTGGGGGGACGGGTGACGTGGCCCCTCCGCCCTAAAGGACTGGCCACGCCTGCTGGGCATTTTTCCAGCTGGAGAGCCCGGGGCTGCTCCTGGGGCTGTCACTTTCCTGAAGTTAAATGCAGCAGGCACGAGAGGAAGCTGAGTGAGGGAGGGAGATGGAGGAGGAAAGATATGAAAGGGAGAAGAGAGGAGGGGGAGAGAATGGGTGGTTGGAAAGAGAGAGATAGAGTGAGGAGAGCAAGGGAGCGGGTCCGGTTTTCAGCATTGTGCACTGACTAGTTTTGGCTCCCAAGGCCTGATAGGGCGCACGAGGCATCAACTAGAACTGTATGCTTCATTAGAAACCTCTGCAGTGTCTCATTCTGTTGTTTTGCTCGCAGCAGCGAGGAGCCTTCGGCATAGACATCCAGAGTGCAGTAAGGTGTAGTGGCACCCAGGCGAGTCTCTGGGTATCCTTATTGTAGCCGTCTTTTACAGCCTAACACGGGATTTGGGGTTGCTTTTCCCCTCCTTGCGCCGGGGCCCAGGTCAGCATTGGTGCGTCAGTGAGTCTGGGGACTCAAATGTCTCTCTGAATCGAGGCCCAGCGAGTTCCCCGAGCCTAACCTTTCTTTCAGTGAGACGAGTTTTATTTTTATCTTTCAGGTATTACCGGCGGATGCCAGAGACGCCTTGTGCTGGAGTGTCAATATGCTTCAGAGGCATGCTGGCGCGCGGCCCGCCGAGCGGCGTGAGGCTCTTGGACAGGTGGCAGCCGGCCAAGGCCCGGGCCTCAGCCCTTCTAATCTTTCATTCGACCTCGCGCGCGGGGCTCAGCAGCCAGGTAAGCACCGCGCCACAGCTGCACAATCAGGAAGTCAGAGGTGCGAGGACTTCTCTCGCTTCTGCCCCCAGGCCCCGTCAATGCCCTCTCCGTGACAGGGCCGGACAGGAACCGGAAGCAGCCCGAGCCAGTGTTATCAGCCCAGCCCCCATTCGTACCGCATGTGTCGAGCAAGCCTCGCCACTTTGAGGGGGTATGGGGAGTCCACCCCCCCCCCTAGATTTTTTTTACAAATAAAATAAATATGGTGCATTTACAACGCATTTTTCATTACAGGATCTTGTCCACTGTATGGAGATTCGAGACGGCCGCATTGATGGATGAATGAATAGTTGGATGATCGAGGAGTGGTAAATATATTAATTAATGGATGGTGATAAATTAAGACGTTTAGAAACCTGGCGCAAACTGTCTCGATGCTCTCAGCCAAGGGTGGGTGCTCCGGGTCTCATTTTAGCTGCTCCATGAAAACATTTCCCTCCCGGACACTATAGCCACCAATCCTTGTGAAACATACGTAGCCTAATTCTATTTTTCACAGTGCACTAATTTATCACATTAGAGTTATACACAAATCATTAACAGCAGTGCTTGAAGCCATCGTACATTTGCAAATTGGGTCAGTTTTGAACTTTTACAGACGCGCTGTATAGATGTTTTGCAAGGTCTGGCAGACAGCATGGATTTGTACTGAACTGCTAGATTGCCCTAAAGGCCAACCTGACTCTGCAAAGTAATTCCACGAAGTGACAGGGAATTCCATGGGAATGTGTGTTTTTTGAGGGAAAAATGGCTACATGACCACCCATTCTGATTTAGGCAGGTGGACATGCAGCCAGTTCTCCGACAGCCCTTACTCCGTTGTGCCGTCGAAGAGGTGTGTCTATGGCGGTGATGGAGTAGTCACCACTGTAGCCAAACCGAAGGAAATCAGGTGGGTGGACCTTCATATTGGTGGTATGCTTACTCTGTCACCATTGCAATGAAGTATTCATACTGCCAACATTTAAGTCAGAATCATATATTTACTTTCAGCCATTTTTTTGTTTTTATATTGATGAGGGCCTGGCATCTTCCCCAGTAAAAACAGTGTCAAAACAAGCATTGACAAAGCAGTCAATGCCAGACATGCTGACTGCCAATGCTTGTTTTCTTCTGTGCATTCTGTAATTATTATGGATATAGCGGAACCACAGATACAAAATGAAAAGGTGTATCCAAGACTGGATTATGCATTCAACCACGTCTCGTATACCAATATCTCATAAAAATGTGTTTCTTGACATTCTTCCAGAGCTTGTCTCCAGTACTATTGCATCCAACGAGGGACATAGCTATCAATTGTGTGTGCAGAAGGTGCAATGGCACCAGTTCCTAGCAGTTCCAGGGCCCCCTTCATCCACTTATGTTTGCTTTTCCTGCCAAACCAGGGGATGAGAGACATTTTACCTGCTTGCATTAGGGCCTATGACACATTTACTATGCCTGTGCACCCAAAGCTGTTTTGAAAGCACCTCTGTCCTGGCCCACAGTATGAATCAATAAACAGTTCTGGGACTTCTACAAACCCCTCGCAGTGCACCATTCACCTGATTTTCAGTGCACCCTGCTTTCACAGCGACATCCACAGCGCTCTTACAACGCATCATGATCATGATGTGCATCATGCCCTGCAGTTTATCAGTACTGAAGGGAATGAACCAAGCGTCTTTTTTCTGGTAGGATAGTTCATAGTGTTAACACCTCTGCCTCAAAGATTTCCTTATCCTGCAGGTCAGCTTTTCAGATCCCAAAAGGGCCAACTCACCAATTCATCCTTCCTTGTTTCATTATATAAGAAGCTTTAAGTATGGTAATAATACTGTGACTGACTGCCTTTCGGTCATTTGCACACCATACTCTATGCAATTGCTGTTAATTGCATCTGCGCTCCCCGAACACTTTCATAAACAATAGTTCAGAGTGTGATCAAAAAGTGGAAAAGCCCTTAAATCATATTTAAGCATCCCACCTATTGGGTGATTAAAACAGACCTTCGGATAACTAATCTTGAGGGTACAGCTTCTACCGCAATTAAATAGCTCAAGGGTTGAGCTCCTGTTGCAAGGATCTGTGCATTTCCTTCAGGTCATATCTTGTTGTGGGGCCTAGACAGCTTGGTGTGTGAATGCACCTGCTAGGAAGATGTGTAACTTGAAGGGAAGGTTTTGATCTTGTTAAGATAACTTGCCATCTCTATGGAAGCTGTTGAAGGCAAATTCCACTTGAAAGGTAGGTAAATGAGCTTGTGACTGCAGCACAGACATTGTGTGTCACTTAACCTGTGACAGCTTAAGGTTCAGTAAAAAGGCTCAGGGGGTGAATTTGGAACTGTGGAGGGCTTGTGCAATGTGCATATTGCCTACATCTATCACCCTTAAATAGTCAAGTTGGTAATGTGCCCTCGACCAGTTTACTGTGAAAGTCGTAAGTTACGAACTCTAGAGGATAATGTGGGTTTAATGTGGCTTCCAACAAATCTACTTGTAAGCTGCAGGTATAAAGTTCCAGTCCCAGAGAGGCAGTTATGACCTTATCTCACTGCAGAGATCTGTGTGCAAACTGCACTTCATAGGTTCGAATCTCGCTGGCCCCACTCTCCTTCAAGCTTCACAAAATTAGGACATTTAAATATAAGAACACTAAGATCCACTTCTTGACGTGGGAGTTAGGATTCACAGGTGTGTGGTTATTATGGATGTTCCCTAATCCCCCACTGCGCTCTGCAACAATAAAAAATGTAGAAGCTAATGCTTGGCAGAATGGAGGTTTGAAAGAAGTGAAACATATGTAAATTTGCCAAATATTGGTCGGAAATTCAGGGTTCTCTTCTTAAAGAGGGATATTCAGGGAGTCTGAACAACTTTACTGAGGACTTTAGGCACATTTCCTATTTCCACTAACGATAAAATAAAAATATGTGGGGGGTTGCGCTATATTTTTGTTCCATTCTCTTCCCTGCCCCATTCCCATCCAAACCGCAGAATAACTGGAATGTAGAGACTACTGGTAGTACTTACATTGCTCTCTGTTACTTTTGTCATTTTTATTTTAGTTTTGGTTCAAAGAGTGAAAAGAGAAAAGCTAAAAGGAAACATTATAAGCAACAGAAAGAAAGAAATAATGAGAGAAACAGATTGAGCAAACAGTCAACCAACTCATCACCAAACACACAAACTGACTTTTTCTGAGAACCGAAAGCAAGAGAGCTGTTTTCAAAATTGGATGAGATCAATGACCTACAACTGAACCTACACGAGTGAACGTCTCCTACTATCATCCAACCAAAAATGCATCTTATCCAAAGACAGGACTAACCATACGACTACTAATGGCCTACAAAAGCCTTCGGATGCATCTCTCGGCTTCACTTTCGTTTCCAGGCTGAATCTATACTCTTTACATTCAGTTGCTGGACTCAGCCAACCCTGTAACAAGGAATATCAAACAGATCCACACCAATTCTAGCATCTCTCAGCTTGCTTCCGCTACAGCGCACACTTACCAGACAAAATGCATTCATTATAATGAGCTTCACACGAGTACTGCATCTAATATAGCACAAAAGCTGACATTCTCTGGTGGCCGTGGATCACGAGATGTAACAGATTTCTTTGGCTTCAACCACATCGGTTTAAGAGAAAATCCTCTAATAAGCCCGTCTTCTCTTGCAATGGTCCCGAGGATTTGGAATTCCCCGAGAGCCCTCATCAGACAGGCATCCTCATTAGTGTCATTACAACAGCCTTTCTTACAATGCACTGAATAACATGAGGAGACCAATATGCTTTAATAATTCTGTGGATTACTTCAACATCTCCACCTGAACTTCTGAGATCGCTGTCGCCTCATCTGAACATATCTGTATCCTCTCCATTCTCCACCGAGCACACAACAATACAGCTTTCTCGCTCCAATAGTCTACGTTTTAAAATATTTCTATACCTTCCAGCTCCCAGATCACTCATTTTAGTGAACACTCACCTCAGATGTATATCACATCATTAGCACCGTTTCAGGATGTTCAAACTAGAAGTCAAACTTTGCATCTCAATATCCATCAGTATTTCTTTCGCATTTCAAAGACTACTTTTAATTTCTGATATGTTGTCCCCTCTTTCTATTGCAATGAAGCCTTATTTTCATCATCTAAAGCCTTCTTCTCAATCATGTAAAGGGCTCTGTTTGCCCTTGTCAGCCTGGTGTCCACTATGCAAGTACTGTGAAAATAAATTAAAAAAATTAGAAATGTCTTCCAAGGTGTAAAAGCCATTAAGTCCATGCACTGATTCGCCAGTCTTAGACATAGAGGAAGTGACAAGGGTTTGCATAATGTGCAAAGTGTTTATCCGACATCCAGGGAGTGGTGTCAATAGAGAAACGGGACGGATGCATTTAAAAACCTCTTTGTGAACTGACAGAGGTCTTTTTTTAATTTCTAATTTGAGGTTAGGCAGCGCACAAGTGCTGTCTCTTGACATGTAATCTACATTTGTGGGCTTGAACCACGCCCATCTCACGCTCATCACTTTCATTTGTTCCTTGGCTTTTCAAAATTCCCTTGATTTTGTAGGTAAATGCTTTAGGTTTGTCCCGCCTTGAGGCTGCTTTGTTACCGCCTTGGAGACTGACCCTGTTATATGGATTCTGGAACGATCGGCCATATACCTTAGTGTGGTGCACTACTTTTTCCTTTTGCCTTGCCGCTCCGCGCTGCATGGCCGTATGTTGTTCCTTCCTCTTCCCAGTTTTGGGCATGCTGCTGTTTCTTTCTGGTGACTGCACTCAAAGGTTTTAAAAGGCTTATATAGCACAAACTCAATCAGAGGAGTGCTTTACACGAGTAAGTGAAGTTTCATATATCGCGAACTCGATCCGAGGAGTGCTTTATATGACTACACGGAGTTTCATATTGCTCGACCACGATCTGAGGAGCACTTTACATGACTCCCATTTCTGTACATTTTTAGCAGTTAACAAAAACACAAAGTAGAGCATTCACAACAGAAAAAACACAGAAATCCCCAACACTGCTCTAGCAGCACAGCGAGGGAGCCAATACTACAATATTCACTACACTCAGGAAACTTGCCCCATAATGCTTTGCTGGACATTTCTTTTCAAAAACATTTTTGCCCATAACTCTGCATGTGGTGGGTCCACCACCAAACAGTTCAGCATGATGCGCTCTTTCAGTCTAGGTCATATCTGGGTCCCCACACTGGGTTGGGGGGCCCAAAATAGTAACCTCTCACCATTTAATGTCTTTTCAACCTCTTTCATTGCTGGAACTTTGATTTAACAGGTGGGAGTAGTTTGTATTTTAAGGGCCTTGTTTGTAATAGAGTTGCAGTAGGCCTGCTAGGCCTGAAAATGTGTAAGGCATTACTCCCTGTAGGGGTTAGAGATATGCTTACTCTGCATTACTTTCTGCCATTCTGTTTTAGTGTCATTATGCCCTATAGGGTCTGACTGTATGGGTACCTGCCCATGTTTCTTACAAATGCTATTTTTACTATGGTGATATCTAGGGGGTGTTCTGAGCATTACAGTCAAGATAATACAGTATTCACAGCACTCGGAAACTTGCCCCATAATGCTTTGCAGGGTAGTCCTTTTAAAATGTTTTTGCCCGTAACTCATGGTGTGGTGGTCCTAGGATAATGGGACCACCAACAAAATGTTCAGCACGACACACTCTTTCTGTCTAGTCATCTCTTGGTCCCCACCCTGGTTAGAGGGAACCCACGAATAGTAACCTCTCCCACCATTCAATGTCCTTTTAAGCTCTCTCATGGCTGAAACTTTTTGTTTTACAGCTGGGAGTAGTTTGTGTTTTAAGGGCCTTGTTTATAATAGTACTGCAGTAGGCCTGCTAGGCCTGAAAGTTAGTAAGGCACTATGCCCTCTAGGGGTGACACTGCATTACTTTCTGCCAGTCTGTTTTCATGTTGTTATGCCCTTTAGGAACTGACTATATGGTTAAATGACCATGTTTCCTGCAAATGTTGTTTTTATTATGGTGTCCTCTAGGGATTGTTCTGAGAATTACTATCAAGATACTACAATATTCGCTGCACTCAGAAAATCGCCCTGTAATACTTTGTGGAGCATTCCCTTTACAAAACATTTCTGCCCATAACTCACTGCACAACGTGCTCTTTCTGTCTAGGTTATCTCTGGGACCCCACACTAAGATGGGGGGTACCTGAAAATAATAATATAAAGAAATATAATAAATAAGGGCAATATTTTAAATTTCTGCTGTAGAAAGAAGAAGAAGGTAAATGGAAGTGCTTTAGTTATATGCAGGACCACTGGAATTATGTGGGACCAATTTATGTGACAAGAAAAGCCCAGTTATGCATTTACAATGCCAATAGCTCCAACTCAAAAATGGGATACCTATTGCATTGCAAATGCTTGTTAAGGTCTGGGAAGGAATTTCCAGAGGGAGGTGCTTTGAGGGATCTGCCACCCTTATCATTTGATCAGTGCACCACCCTAATCCAGCAATGCCTTTTCAGCTTGTCCGCTGGTTTCTTAGGGAGGCCAGTAAGATTCTGTGACAACAGTCCAAGGAACACAAAACAGCAAGAGCTAGTGTGACCTTCTGGGGAAAATGGAGAAAAGATGCACCCATATATGGTAGAAGGTTCTGTTGGTGTCTGAGTTCACCTGGGATTAATCTGATATTGTTGTTCAAGATAACATTCATATTGAACATTTGCTGGACTGGGGATGGCAAACAGCCCATAGAGTTTAGATAAGTGAAACGGAGAGGTGAGAAACTGGTAGGCCCAAAAAACAAAATTTCAGATTTCTGACTTTCAGGTTCATCCAATCATGGACGTTCTTCAGGCATTTAGCTACCCGTTAATGTACCAGGGATCCTTTACTGACTGTGAAGTAGATCTAGACATTGGATCTGGGTGTGTTGTCCAATGCTGTGGGAATCAAGGATATATGCCACTGTGCCATTGCTGTAAAGAGGATTAGACAGAGTGCAGACTGTTGGAGTACTCTGCAAGTGATGGGGGTAACTGCAGAGATAAAAGGTCAACATTTAATTTGATGAGTATGATTAAGCACAAATAAGATGACTAATGTGAGGACTATTCACCCCGCTCCCAGATATAACACCAAGTAGCAAAGGACAATTTTCCAACCAAGGGTGTTAAATGCCAGAGAGGTTCAAGGAGTATCAGTGTGCACACTGCCCCTTTGTCTCTTGCAGTGAGCAATTTTCTGTTGTTTAAGTTGTTGGTTTCTGTGCCATGGATGGAAACCAGACTAGACGTCACTCAACAACTGGCTGGTTTCTAGTTGAGTGGAAATCTGAGAAATGGCCACTTATTTGAGGACAATTGTGTGCAGGAGGGAAGCCTAAAGATAGGTGTCTCACAACATTATTAGCTTTTTTGAGGAGCAGAGTGATGTAGGCATGCTTGGGTTTTGAGGCATGTTGCATCTGGACATCAAACCATTGATGAGCTTATTTGTGACTGCACCTAAAGCAGAATGTTTGGCTTTGTTGTTATCAGTGATCAGTGAGACTACTTTGAAAGACGCTGGGATCTTGGTAATGTCTAGCTGCCAACCTGATGAGACATGGTTTAACGGTTAGAGTAGCAAATGGTGTGAACGGAATGGGGGTGGTAGATGATTCAATGTTACTTCTACAAGTGTCAAACATGTCGGTGAAGAATGTCTTTACACCCCAGAGAACTTTTTGCAGACGATAATATGGGTTTAGGCATTGAAAATTTAAAGAAACGCAGCTAGAAATAATCACAAAGTATAATTGAGTTGACCACCAGATGTGATGATACTGCCAAGACAGCTGGGTGATCCTTTTCTACTTGTCTGACCTCCCCCTTTTGCATCTTCAGACATCCCCCAGAATTGATGGAGAATGGTATGAGCATAACCCCACCACCATGCTTGGCCCTCAGGAGACTTTATGAGCCTCACCAGGGTTCTCTCATACCGTACGCACTCTTTCCGTCTGTCTTAAAGCATATTTCTGCACTGAGATTTTATGTAAAGCCTGTGCTCCCTACACTCATATAAGACACCAAACTGTAAATGATAATTTTGTGAGCAATGCCACTGTGATTTTATGTGACTTCATAGATTTAATGCCCTCTGATCAGGTTTTGCAGTTAATTCAGGGATGTAGCATCTGCTGAGCGTAGTGTCCCTTGTCCATTTCTTACAAGGAGCGTGACAGCTGAAGATCCACATATGGGCAGGCGCGTGTTGTCTAATGACAATGCCTTGTGTTGAGTTGGGTTCAGTGGTAGGGGTGGGTGAAGTCCTAAACATCCTCAAGGTTGGGGAGTTGGAGCATTTTTTCCAGGGCAGGTATCGCAGATTGTTGTGCAGGACGTGGCACCTCCTTAGCAGGACAACACACCTGGATAGTTTTGGGGTAGAGGGGCCAGATGTACTGTGGCCGAGAAAGACAACACAGGTGGGGAAGCATGGGTCTGGGAATTGTAGAGGAGTGTAGAATGTTACATATAATCCAACAGGACAGAGGCAGCCGAGCTCATGGGGATGGATAGCACATCACTCTTGTAGGGCTTAGTATACTCCCATCGCCCCTCCAAGGCCCTTACTGATCACCAGCTATCCGAACTGCAGCTGCAATCATGGATACCTGGAACCCATATTCAGAGGTGGTGGTGGGAGTCACACATGAAGATTCAGGACTTCCTTGGGGGAACCGCACCCTTGCTTCTAGTCTCCTTGGCGAGCACTTTTAGAGGAGAAGTGGTGACAAAAGGTGCACTTGTTGGCCCTGGTGTTGTAGGGGCAAGGACATTGGTGGAAGGGAGTACTTCAGGCCCTGATGACGGAGGGCAATGTTCCTCAGACAAAATTGATTACCCGTGCTGTGATGGCGTGTGCGTTTGTCATTCTCCATGCGGAAGCACTCTCCTTGCTGGTGTCCTTACCCTTCTGCTCTCTGGTGGTGGAATTATCCAGTGCATGCCAAATGGTCAAAGCCTTTCTCCTTCTTCACCCTGGATTTGTTATTAATCTTTTCCTTCTTGATTACTCACTGGAAAAGACAGAGAGGAGAACAACATACTGAGGCTATATGGGATATGTGTTGTCATCACTACAGTAGTCGCTATGACAAAGAGTGCCACTGACACACACCCCACGCCCTTTTCCCATGCAGTCCCACAAGTCACTTTTAACAGTACATGCCTATGGGCAGCGATGGTACTGCTATAGCACATCCCCCTCCAAAATAAACTGTTGTCAGAGTTCATCATAAACAAACCTGACCATCGCACTTGGGGTGCTTAGGGATGTCACCCTATTATTAACTCATAATGACAAACGGAGATGGAGGCATTATTAGAGGGCTACAGGTGATGAGTTATGGGTGAGGCATTTATGGTTGTGTGTTGGACATATGATGGAAACTTATACGTTTACATGTTATATGTATAACGTTTACAGTGGCATTTTTGTGTGTTACAACGTTAGAATGGCAAAGACTCCTGGTGCACACCGTCGAAGATCTGTGTTTGACAAGAACAAATAGATATGGGCATACGTCCAATACAAAGTGCAATTCTGTTAAAATGAGGACATATGACCATGGTGACACAGGCATTCTTCTGCAATCTAAACATGATTTAACATGATGAGGTTCTCGCTTGCCAGCATATTTTAATTGTAATTGCATTTATTTAGCACTTACTTCCCCTGATGCGGCATTGAGGCACTACATGCTGGGCAGCACACTTCTCCGGAACCCACGGTGGTATTGCTTGTTGTTGGTTACGGGATTAGTCGTGTGCTCTGAAGGTCACCATTCCAGACATTTATCCCGGTGTCTTTATGGTGGGTTAAATTAATAGGAGTTAGGTGTGATCCTTTGTGGGGAGGTATGCAAGTCAGTGCAGATGGTTTGTGAGATTAGCAGATCAGGTAGAAGAGATTAGGTATTGCTAGGTTGCAGGTAAAGACCTTTGAGATGAGGTATGGGCAATTTGCAGATACACAATAGCCCATATGCAACATGAACACGTTTTAGAGTAGGCTGTACTCCGAGACAGAGCAGGCATGCAGAAGATGGAAGACAACTTGTTTTCCTACGTGCTGGATGTGCCTGCAAACAAAGTATGTGATTTTTGTGCGGAGCACGGTGGACAGTGAGTTGTTTAGCCACAGGAGGTTTACAAGCTTTTGGCCCTAGCTGATGAAGATGAAGCAGCGAGAAACTCCAGCATTCTCTGTCATCTCATATCCGCTATACCAGTGGTTCCCAACCTTTTGATTTCTGTGGACCCCCACTTTAACATTAATGGAACCCAGGGACCCCCACTGAATCATCATTGAAATCCGGGGACCCCCGCCTGAGTCATTACTGGAAGCTGGGGACCTAATTTGTCAATATTTGTTAATATTTTTTAATTTTTTCATTTTCCCCGGACCACAGGTTGGGAACCACTGCGCTATACCATATCTCTTTCTAGTTCTTTGAGGACTATATGGTTCTACTGCATTCAAGACATCTGTTTTAGAACAATTGAGAAATCCAGCCAATAGTTATATTGATCATGTGCTTTCAGTCATATTTATGGAGGAGACCATTGCATTCAGGCAAAATCGGCAAAACATCCAATTTAAGAGGAGACGTAACACAGCAACACTTGCAATCCACAGATATAGCAGTACACTTTCAGGAGGCAATAATTCACTGCCGTGCTGCTGCTCATGAGCCTCCAGCTGAGCGCAGATGTCCAGCCAAGCTGTTCTGAGGACACTTCTGCCTAGTGGGCTGAGCCTGGGATACTACTGTAGGACTAAGAGAATACAACTAACCTACTCTTTCTTGTGCTAGTGTGAGAAATGATGGAGGTCCTCCTGGTGTTTTTCTCACTGCTTTGCACAAAAGGAGTGTACGTCCACTGCGCTGCAGTTTCTGGTGATGTCCGCCCAGATGATCATGGATGCTCCATTTCTCTGTTGTGTGCCGTTCCACCACGAAGCTGAGGATATTTATGAAGGTCCCTCTCCTAAATGTCATTCAACTTGGGAGACACTCCATGCTTTGTAATCTCTCCTTAGCAATTTTATGGAGTTCTTGAATTACAGTAAACAGCAAGATAGAGGAGGATTCTAGTCTCATCCAAGCATGGGTTAGGAACACCTTTACCTTCTCTTCCTGCACATAACTTTCTGTTTGCGGCAGGTGGTGATAAAACTCTGCCTCTGCTGTGTAGTTCTGTGCATGCAGAACAGAATAAGAGTGAGAGATTGAAGGGGGCAACATGCATGCTGTTATGAATGGCACCCTAGTGGTACCACACACCACTTTCTAGTGCAACTAAACATTTGTGGAATATAAGGTTAAAATATGTAACATAAATTAGGTGTGCTGATGAGTGTAGTGGAATTGTGAATGTTGATTCTCTTATCTCCAAGAGGTAGCATGTGTGTTTAACAAGAATGTAGCCTTGAAGTTATGTGTTTTCTCTACTACTTGCAGTGCCTGGCAGTGACCATGTGTGGTCTGTGACTTACTTCAAGGCTTGGTATAGGAAGCTGGATCTTTATATGACATACTAAAATGAGGTATACCGTGCAGAGAGTCCAGGGGATCCCTTCCTAGTGAACAGGGCTTGCTCTAGCAATCCCAAGGTTCTTTTTTTAGTGGGCAGTGTAGTCAAGCAGCCTTATGCTTCTCAGAGAGGAGTGTGAGACATCTGCAAATACACACCCAGTCAATAAATGAGACCCACAACTCAATAAGAAGATCCACACTAACAGACCTGCCATCTTACAAACAAATTCAGCAGTGTGAGGAGAGGGCCTGGATTTGGAGGGGGAGGGGCTTTTTCCCAGGAATGTCCAAACAGGACCTTCTGCCTTCATCCCTGCCCCCATCAATATCCTCCTTGCATCAGAAAAACGAAAACAAGAGGTTGCTGAGGCTGCTGGTGATGTCCCGGGGCGTTTTCACACCATTTAATGGACATTGCCTAGCCACAAAAGACAAGCTGGAAATCCAGCAGTGTTTTCCAGCTCACCTTGCCTGCAACCGTGTGATTTCAGATCCTCAAAGGAGGACCCTGTGAAGGGAGCCAAAATTGTGTGACTCACAGTGGCAACGTATGAGTTGGCAGGTCTGCACCTTTTACAAAAAATAACAAGTATCTTTATATGTGTATTGGCACCAGAATGGATTTGTTCAGGCAAGTACGTTTTGTAAGAAAACTCTTTATAGTTTAGAAAAGTCGACAGTGCAGTTCTTGAAAGCTGCAATGTTATCCTATGGAGGAAGTACAAATACTGCATACAGGTACAGTATAGCGACCTACGGGACCTGCCTCCTGAACTTAAGGTGAGCATGGGGCAAGGTCCGAGGCTGCACCAACAGGTCACACCAGCTAGCACGGGGCGCCCCATTGCAGAGGTGTAGTACAGCATCAGGTACCTAATGCGAGCCAATGGGCATCTGTCCGGTTGAAAAGAGGCTGCAGATTAGGACGGGGGGTCCAGTCAGGGTGAGCCACCAAGTGGGCTCGATTCTTGTGATGCTTAGACGCAGGGACACCAGTAGTCCTCTTATCCTCGGTTCAGGCCATCTGGGTGAAGAGGGTTCTTGGACCGTCGGGTGTCCGTCACCGGTCGCGGTGGAGGGGGCCTACAGAAACAGGTGGCAAGCGTATACTGGGGGACCAGTCCAGAAAAACTAACAAATGGGTTAAAGTTTCTCAAGCCTGGAGGATGCTGGGACACCAGTGGTCCTCTTCTCCTCTGTCCAGATGCAGAGGTGCAGTGGGCTGTCGGGTTGTCATCAAATTAGGTTGTTGTTGTTGAGGGGGGCTTGCACAAAGAGGTTGTGGATGTCGGTGTGAAGGTCGCAGTGGGGAAACCCATGATGGACTTTGCATCGGGAGAAGCTGGGGACCACACAGGCACCATTGTCCCACTCCGACTCAGGCTAGGGAGCATAAGTGCAGAGGTGCTTTTCATTGTTGGGTTTTGGCGGTCCGGAGTCCACTTCAGTTTTTCTGGGGTGCCTGCAAAGGGGCAGGGAAGCAGCTCTGCTGCTCCACAGGAGTTCCATGTGTTGTGGTGAAGGCTGACAATCTACTCAAGCTTTTGTAAGTTTCAGCGGCTGAAGGATGAGGTGTCTTTTTCTCAATTGATGAAGTCAGCAGGCAGGCTGGCAGGGTTGGTGCGGAGTCGGTCATTGATCTTCAGTTCTTGTGTTTTGCATCCCTTGTAGTGTCCTTCACGTCAGCAGGGATGTAATTTCCAGGTGCCAGGGCCTCCCCTAAATACTGAATTTAAAGGGCGTTAGGGGAGTGTAGGATAGTAGCCAATTGGTTACTTACACCTGGGGTCACTACACCGCCTATATGACCACTTCCTGTGGTAAGTGGACATAACCCAGTCAGAGTTCCTAGTTCTGTCATCACCAAGATGGCAGACTTTCAAAGTTGTGTCCACATCAGGCAACTCACCTTAGGCGTGGGGATGACGGGAGAGGTGGGCACGCCTAGCTGACTACTAATTTTCCCACCTGTCCAGGTGCCAAATGGGCCCTGAGCAGAGGGGTCAGCATCCTCTCCGTTGAGGGAAGACAGATCTACATGTCATTATTTGAAGCCCCCTGCCTTGGAACGAAGATTTGCAGGTCATCCTGTTGGGAGGGGTGTGCTAACACCCCCGCCAGAGGAGGATTTGTTTCTGTCCGCCCTAGAGCAAAGGATCTCACCCCTGGGGGTCAGAAACATGTCTGGTGGTGACAGGCCAGTTAAAACTAGTCATCCAGCACACGAGTAAATGGTAGGATTTTTTGGGGACACCCCTAAGGTCCCCTCTGGGTGCATGTATTAATACATCCATCACTGGCATCAGTGAAGGTTTATTAATACAAGATATTTAATACCAAACAACTATTTTCAGTAAAGCCATTGTGTAGCTGGGAAACTCGTATTGACCAGTGTCCAGCACATGTACTTAAATTGGCTTCCCTGTTCACTCACTGTCTGAGAATAGATAAAGGCATAGCAGAGGCATATCTGCTATTGCAGATATGTCCTCACAAATAATATAATGGACCCTGCTTTAGGGCTGCAAGGCCTGCTGTAGAGTGGACATATATATTGCATGCAGTTGTGTTTTCACTTTTAGCTGCATCAAGACATGCAGCCTGCAATGGCAGTCTGCATGTACTAGGCAAGGGGGGTCCCTGGAGGTGTCACAATACATGCTGCAGCCCTTGGGGACCCTCTTTGGTGCCCAGGCCCTTCATACCAAGAGTACTATGTACTAGGGACTTACAGGGGTGCCAAAGGTTTTGCCAATTGGGTAACAATTGTGCAGTTTTAGGGAAAGAGATCTGGCACTGGAGACCTGGTTTGCAGGAACCCAGTGCACTTTCAGTCACAATGTCATCAAACACCAGTTGGGGTAACCATGTCAAAAGGTGGCCCTTTCCTACACTTGCCTGGAGTAGATTTAAGCGTATTTGGGACACATTAATTCTGGAGTGAAGATGCATGTAACTTTGGGGAATAGCAACTGAGTTACCCTTTTCTAAGTGTATTTTGTACCATCATGTCCCTCCCTGTACCCCTCTCTAATTTTCTCATAGCTCCTCTCTCTTTGTAATAGGTATTACCTAATTTCTGGTCACTCACTGTGCCCTCTCACATTCAGACATAAAATGTAGACCTACACAGGACACAAATAAGCGAAAGGAGAGGCAGAGGTGTCTGTACTCAAAACTGCTTTCATGAATAGTCCCCTGTATTTTTAGATATAGAAATGTGCTTCAATAGTGAGTATAAATGATGCAGCATTCAGTACCCGGTGTCAAATTCAGTGAAAACGTAGCTAAGTGAAAATAACTAAAGTATCAAAGCATAAAAAAATGCACATATGGCGAGCAGTATGTTTGATTGGCGGGTGACAAATATTTGAGGTACCAGTAGCAGCAGTTCTGTGAAAAGACTGCTTGTCAGGGTGTTTTGAATTATAACAAATGATGACCAGCATTGGCAAAGACAATAGGTCTTGCCTTTTGGGCCGTATAAGTGTGTGGCCGGCCATGCAGCGCGTTATCCAGGGCGTTGTGCCCTGTGGAGTGCAGCTATTCCATGATGGCAGACTTCTAGCTCCCTCCTCCTCTTTGCTGTTATCCATGAGCTTGAGTCTCTCAATGGGGCTTCACATCCGTGGTTGAAGGGTCCCGGAAGAGCAGTGTTGGTATGTTGTTTCAGAAGGTCATGTGCGCTTAATTTCCAGGTTCCAACACAAGCAGTCATCAGCTGTTTTAAAAAGTGCACAGCGGTGTACTCGGGGTGTTTTTGGCTAAAGTGCAAGTAAGTAATTGGGTGCATGGGTTCCTGTTTCCACATTGTAAGAAAGCATGGATCTGAGTTGTGTGGGTTTTTGGGCACGGCGTTACTGCATCTGTTGCACATAATGAATCTCTGTTCCAGTTAGCGTGGTTGTGTAAGCTACGGATGGGAAAGCAACAGTGCTTAATTTGTAAATAAAAATGTGCCAGAGCTCTCTTGAATATATGACTGCTGCAATTAAATGTACGAGCACTGAATACTAAGGCAGCGTAATCCTGAAGTCATCTCGGGCCTCTCCAATCTATTTAAAGCCACCCCTGCCCCTTCAGCTCACACTTGCCGCTTTCTAGTTTCTCCCATTGTGACGCCTTTTCGTTTTTCTCTTCCTCCGTCTTTCCCGTATGTGTCTTTTGCTCGCAGCAAATGCTTGAGGCAGAAGAATAAGCCCCGGCCCTCAAGAACAAGTGCCGCTGCTCAGCACCGGCAACAACAAGCACAAATTAAGCACTGGAAAGGAAGAGGTATAGGCATGGTTGTTGTGTATGTGGGGGTGCGGGGCAAGGAACAACATATCGCGGTAATTGGTTTCGTATGAACCACAGCGTGCGTAAAACCGCGACGTTTGTATTTCTGAATGCACTAGAAGGGTATGAAGGTATAAAACACAATCTGCAGATGGTGAAAGTAAACTGAAGGAGCATTCCCTGCATGTGAATAATGTCCAAATGGAATTGAATGTGGTGGGAGCTAATGGCTAAAAGGCCAGTTGAGGTTTTGAAGTTTGGAAGTGGAACAGGAAGATGAAGCGATGGTTTCGAGGGGCTTAGCAAAGGTCAACAACGATCGTGGTTTGTGGCTGCTCTGAAGTAGTAACAAGCTGCGAAAAGGCACATGAGCGGTTCGAGATCAGAAGCGCACGCGAGAGTGAAGTGTTGTGGCACCGCTGCACCGATGGAAGCTTATGCCTATCTAGGGACCGGAGAGGAACATCTATATGGATGAAATAAAGCAGGGTTGTGTTGTTTTTGGGTTTGTGTGGGGTGCGGTGCCACTGCACCCGTTGCACACAACAAAGCTATGGGCTAGTAAGTGTAGGTGCGATGGCTGCCTGAGGTAGAGGGGGCTGGAGAGGTGCGTGTGGGATAGGATGCAGGGAGATGGGTGATGTGTTGTGTTGGTGGTCTTATAGCACAGGCATGAAAGAAGACACGTGAGAGTTAAAAAGGGAGTCAAGTACAAAACGTGTGGCAATAGGCGGTGTGTGAGGACCCCCCAGTGCAAGGAAGGAAGTAGGCACGGTGGGTCCTGTTTAAATTAAAAGATGAAGGGTTAATTTGGGTTAATGTGCAGTGCCATTATGTATTGGGAGGTCTTTTGTGAGGGCAGAACAGATACCTGTGGAATGCTATGAGGGGTCCTTGTGTGCGGGAGGGAAGTCAGTCGGTGTGCTGCGCTGGTGAGGCAGTTGTTAAATATAAGCACCAGGTAAGCCACCCTCTGCCCCCAGGCAGAAGAAAAGATCTTGTCTGCTGAATGGCAAACACATGAAACATGCAGTGCTGACTCATATGACTTTTGACTTCTAAAATAATTGAAATGTAAGCGCCCTGCATTGTAAAGTGACTGAACTGCACGTAAAAGTGAACTGCTTCTGCCCGAGGAGCTGCGAGAAACGTGGCGCAACAAGGGAGTGTGCAAACTACACCTGCCCTATCCTGCTCAGTCTCTCATATACAAGAGAAAGGTGGTGAAAGTATGGTGTCTGCATGAAAAAGATAATAATATAAACCTATAATATAGAATTACATAGCCTTGTTATGACACAACTTAATGTCGCTGTTCTTATGGACCTCCCAAGGATGAATAACACAGTCGGACCATCTAGGCTTCAAAGCTGCACTTGGCAGCTATGCATGGCTCTCTGCAGCAGATGCATCAACCTATGTAGCATTTGTTTTTTTCACCATGGTTTCTTGATGTTTCCTGGCTTATCTCTGCCACATATTGAAAAGCGCCAATAATATGAAACAAAATCCAGATTTTCTGCAGCAGGAGGGGTAGAAAATCGTGATTTTATTACAGACACGGAGGCCAATATTATGCATCCGCCTCTTTATTGCCACTCAAAGCAGCATCTAGAACTTTAACTTCAGAGCTTAGAATAGTAAGAAAAAGAACATTCTTTTCCACTATATATTCCACTGTCCAACAACCATCTTCCTTCTTGTGCTATAAACATACTGTAACCTGATCCATCTTCCAGTTCTCATCAAATTCTCCTGTGTTAACATCTTCTCTTCTTTGCCAATCTTCTCCCTAATTCCTAAATTATTTACTTCCTGAAACACAAAACAAAAATTATAGGGTGGGTTCCAAAGACTGGGAGGGATAATATTGGCTTCAGTGTTTTTGATAAAATCACGGTTTTCTACCCAGCCCTGCTGTGGAAAATCTGAATTTTATGGAAAGGCACAGAGGCCCATATTATGCATGTTTAAAGTCTTGCCATAATATTTCTCACAGCACACTCCACTGGCTTAAAATATATATTTTTTAAACACAGAATCAGAAGACCAGTCAGCCGCAGTCAAACTACTACTCAAACTTCCACCTACTATTATAGTTTTAGACGCCATAGCGCCCCTCACAGAGTGCGGCCCAAATCTGGCAATATCAGTTCTAGCCCTTTTCATAACTTTTTTAACCCATCTTGCCATAGTTGGTGAAGACACATGTTTGTATGGATATGACCTCTCGAGTCTTCAGTAGGTTTTTCACCTCACCACACACAACTTGCTATTTTCCTCTTAATCTGGATATAAAAGTCCAAGATTAAGTCTTAGTCCTTTTCCTGACATTGAAGTCAACTCCCTCTGGTAAATAACTTTGAGATGACACCTCTAACGCTCTCACATCTCAGACTCATCTAAAAGAAATTGGGCAAAGCAAAATTACTAATTTGAAAGATTATATAAATCTAGAAACTCATTGTCATCCCAAAATACTAACTTCCTTAAAAGTATGTCTACATCTCACAAAGAAGAATATTTAGACTCAGGAGGTTTCCTTAAATGCACACTCTTTAACAAATGCCTTACCACATCATGTTAACCCACCGGAAGCTCATTCACCATATCATACTCTGTAGAAATTGTTGATCTACTCAAATTCACTGAACTGTACAAACTGCCCTTTCAAAATAATTCTGTTAAAAAATGTGCTACGTCCACCACAGATTTTGAAACTGGATCCAATTTCCTTTCATTACACCAACATACCCTTCTGTTCCATGCTAGCTTGTATGCTTTTTTAGTTCCTGGATCCCAGGATTCCTTGATGAGTTTCTTATCTTCTGCTGTTAACCCTGACACCTGCCAAGCTTTCCCAGAATGAACCACCCCAACAACCACAATTCACCATGCCACACCAGATCATGACTCTCTCCGAATAGATTCACTAATAGATTCTGACTATCTGGTAACAGTATCAGATCATCTATTTACAATTTCATGACACCTGGAAACCAAACATGGATAGCCAAAAAGCAACAACCAAAACAATCTCCGCTGATCCTTCCTCACCTTCAATATCAACCTCTGAATCATCGCAAAGGGAGGAAAAGCATAACTGCGATCTATTTTCCATTGCTGCAGAAAAGCATCTATTGCCTCTGCCTCCAGATCCTGTTTCCAACTGAAAAACCAGCACATTCAGCCTGCTCACAAACAGGTCCACTACAAAAGGACCCCATTTTGACTCCAATGCTTTAGACACCTCCCTGTGCAACATTCAATCGCTGGAATCCTTCAACATTCTGGAAATCCAGTTTGCCACTTTGTTGCTTAATCCTGGAATACACTGAGCCTGAACAATAATGTTCTTGTCCAGGCAAAAATGCCAAAATTCCTTCGCTAAATCTGCTAAAGTCTTCGAATGTGGACCTCACAATTTGTTCACATATTGTACTGCTGACCAATTGTCCATTTTCAGAAGAACACAACACTTCACCTGATCCTTGACAAAACTTTTTACCGCAAAAGAACCTGCCCTTAACTCCATGTAGTTGATATGCATTTCCCTCTCCTGTGGAGTCCACTTACCTCCTATCACAAGAGAACTACATCTCGCTCTTCAACCTAAAAGGGTGGCATCTGATTCTATTGTAATATCCAAACTCTCACCAAAAATAGTTCTCCCATTTCATGCTTCCATGTTTCCTAACCACCATTCCAGTTCTTGCCTTGTCTCCGTATTATCTGATTTGTTTGAGAGTACCTCATCCCTTTGCGAAGAAACCTCGCCTTCAACCTCTGTAATGCTGTGCAAAGCCAGGGAGCTGAAAAGATTGCCTGAATGGACGCTGACAAAAATCCCAACATTCTTGCTAACTGTCGAAGAGTTACCTGAGTACACCTCAGCATTTCCTTTATTTCTTTGTGAATATTCCTCACTTTCTCCACAGGTAATTTCAACACACATTTCAATGTCTGGATTTGAGATCCAAAAAAATACCATCTCCTGACTTGGATCCAGCCAAGATTTCTTCCTGTTGACTTAAATCCTAGGTCTTACAAAATCCGAACAGCCAATTCGGTGTAATCCTGCGCTAACATCCTGCTCTCTGCCGTTATAAAAATATCGTCCATATATATTATAAAACAAATACCTCTTGTCTGAAGCCAAGTGGCTACAGGCCTTATAACCTTTGTGAAAAACCAAGGGGACAGGGTTAATCCGAATGGGAGACTCTTGAACATCCACAAAACATCTTGCCATCAAAATCTCAGATAATCCCTTTTTTCTGAACAAACTAGCACTGTCAGATGTGTGTCTTTTAAATCCAGTTGAGTCAACCAATCCCCTCTTCTCAACAGACCCCCCAGGGTATGTATAACCGCCATTTTGAAAATTATTGTATTTGACCCAATTTTTCAGCTCTCTCAAATTGATCAAAGGTCCCTTTCGCTTGTCTTTTTTGTCAACTAAAAACAGATTGCTCACAAAACCGTTTGAATTGCCCTTTGACTTTACTATTGCCCCTTTCTTGAAAAGTTTTGGAACTTCCTGACTTACCGTCTTTGTCTCTTCCTTTGAAAATCTTAAAGCTGTCAGTATCATTGCTTGAACCGGCTCCCCTACAAAATCTATCTGATAACCCTGAACAGTTTGCAACACCCAAGGATTCACCATAATTTCTTTCCATGTTTCCAAAGTGTTGGTTAGCCTGTCACCCAGTTTTATAGGAATATACAAAAGGTTATTTTTCCAGTCATACCTTGTTGAACTCTTAGTCATCTATCTCCTCTGGATCTTCCTCTTCCCCTTGCTCTTTGGGGGGTCAAAACTAAGAGTTTGGTATCCCAAGGGTCTGTGCCCTCTTGAAAAGGATGCTCACGTAATACCTCAGCCGGGGAACCCAACCTCGCATTCACCCGGCCCCTCCAGAAACTTTTTTAATGTCTTGCTGTACCTTTTGGATAAAATTAAAAGCACCTACATACCTTGCCATCTCATTTACAAGCTCATCTCCAAATAGAAGACCATTAGCATCCTGTCCTGACTATTTACCTGCAAGCTCTGCCAACTTTGGGTCAACCTTCTTTAGAATATTTTCCCTACATTCCATACATAAAGTTGCATATGAGTTTCCAAGTAAACAGACAGCCCTTTGCACCCACTGGCGCAGTTCCTGAACACCCACAGATGTTTCCTGTAAATATGCTTCCACGCACATATAAAAAATCTTTGTTAAGGGCCCCAACACATCCAACAACCTGTCCTGACATCGTTTCAATCCTTTGTCAAGACCTCTTCTTAGATCACACCCTGCCTTGTTAAGAAAAGTTAACATTTTAGGACCCAGTTCTGCTGTAAATACAACTTTATTTGCAAGGGAGGGTCTTGGACATTCAGATCTAAATCTTGTCGTCACATCCTTTGGAATCTCTTGTCTTATACAGTACTCTACATATTGAGCCGCATGATCTGCAGGTGTCCATTGAGGAGATAATGGATGCTGAATCATATTTGGATCAAACATATAATCACCAAGCGGGTCCTTAACCTGCTTGTCCTGATCCGAACTCTGATGAGACTTTTTGCATTCTTCCTCGAAATCTACTCATCATCTGCATCTCCCATGTCAGATTAGCAAGAAATTATAATATCCCCACTACTGGAAGATTTGTCACAGGCCACCGCTCTGTTACTCCTTTTATTGGCCCTCATAACCTTTCCACTCAACCCTGTATGAGTTGCCATTTTACTTGCTCTTGGACCGTAATATCCCTGTAAATTAGAGGCTTTCTCTCTTTGTAAGTGTTTTGTTTTCATTGGTACCTTACGACCTCCCTGAGAACCACCTGTTCTCTTGTAAGCCTCTTCCACTGACCAGAACTGTTCCCTCTCTGTCCTGTGACCAAAAATGTTTTCTCCTAATTTCTTCATACAATTATCTAGTTTCCTTCCCAAATCATTTGCCAAGGAAGAAACTGCCTTATTTACACCTTATCCTCCAAACTTTGCTCCACCTGCGAGGTACTCTCCAAATTGCTCATTTGTAAAAGCTATAATTTATACAACCTATAGCCCTCTAATCCTTATGATAAAGCAACCTTGTGAAATATAATATTTGCCTGTCACGCCACAGAGATCAGAATGTACTTCTTTCTCTTCTCAGAATAGAATCTGGTCTGCTGTAACTGATTCAATGACCTCTACCTACCCTAAATATGGCCACCAGAAAAGAAGTAATCACCTGATGCACTTCCCAATCCAAGATGGCCACATCTGTATAAAAAGACCTACAAAAGCCCTTACAGCCCAAATAATTGTCTGAACATTAGTATTTGACCTGGTCACGGACCAGCAGCATCACCTGATCAGGAAAGGAAGACGGTTGGTACCAAGCCTCTTCATATGAGTGCATATTCTTAAAGTACACAGCCCTGTTCTGCAACTCAATCAAATTCCTCCGTTGTGGAATCGCAAACCTACAAAGCCTGCGGATCGTGATCAAACTAGTGGATGAGGAACCACGTGGCCCCATCACACTTCAAAATTGCAATGCGCTCATGCGCTGTGCTCAGCTGGCACGTGCCTCGGGAAGCCGAAAGCATTCAAAGGGCGCAAGCCCTCAGATTCCCTTATGCACAGAAGCCGGCACAAGCTTCAGAATGCAGAAGCATTGAGAAGTCGCGAGCCGGCCGAAACGGTCTGTGTCTCTTCATGTTTCCGAAACAAAGAAGCTGTTTAGAAGACGCTAATAAAGTCTGAGGTACCCACAGCGAACGAAGTACCCTCGAATTACAAAGTTTTAATGTTTAAAACCAACAATAATAATGTCAAGAGCGATCACACAAGAACGTAATGTCCTCATCCATTCTACCTGAGTCCACTACCAAATCACCAGCAATCAAACTGAATTAAAGTTCAAATCATACAACCCAAAGCCAAGGATAGTTATCTCAACCATGAGCAGCAACAAAGAAGGAAGATGGTTTCTGAGCAACAGATTATATAGTGGACTAGAGAGTTGTTTTTCGTTCAATTCTAAGTTCCGAAGTTGAAGTTCTAGTTGATGCTGTGAGTGGCAGAAGAGAGGTGCATAATATGGGCCCCGTGCCTTGTCATAAAATGAGTACAAAACTATATATTCACTGAGGCCTGTTGCACCGAGGGCTCGAGAGGGGCACCTTGCTCTCAGCTACTCGGGCACAGCAGCTGCCAGGGTCCGCTTCTGAGAGCTTTCTGCTGCTCTTAGGTGCTATGATGAAGATGTATTACCGGGGGTAGACTTATGGAGGAATTAACCACCGCACAAGTCCTTATCTTGTGTATTAGCACCAGGACTGTGTGAGCCCACAGTGTGTCAAAACACAAATAAACAACCCTGCAAGAAGCCGGTGCAACTGCACGCCCACAGAAGAGCCCCCGTCTGCGCAGCACTCCTCCACTTTAAAGCACTCACCAAACCTAAACCAGTCCTTAATATCGAACATATTTTAAAAATAATAATAAACAATCGGATAGAAGAATGTTACTTGACCTTTCGTTCACCCCCACATTCACCGGGGCTGTAGCTTTTCTAGTACGGGGTTGAGGGCTGGAGAACAGGCTCTCAAAAGCCACGACCCAGGCGGGCACACATTACAACTAGCAGTGCGAAGAGGGGTGAAAATGAAGAAAGGGAGCATGGCGTGTGCATGAAAGATTCATAGATTGGCCTGAAAGTGGCCCATCCCTCCAAATAGGGAACCAGACAAGGATAAAAAAAACGCTAAAGAGGGAGCAGCAGGAGAGGGCAGAAATAGTACCTCATTTGCGTTGGGAGCAACAGACCAAGGTTAATCAATCTGTGCTTGGCCCCTGCTCCACTGCAAGCGCCTGAAGTGACGATCTGGCTGAATTGGCCAATTAGGGACACTGGAATGAAGAGTGACACTGCAGGACACAAATGGTAAGCATGGGAGCGCTCCAAGCCCTTTACTGTATACAACATGGTCTCGCAAGTGGGACGCATGCCTAGCACATGCACTCGCAGGCTTGCCCATGAAAATGAAACCAGGGTCTGTTGCTGCTGACGTTTTTAGGAATAAAACGCACACTCCGTAACAATGACATCCGAGTAATCAAGTTTTATATTTATATCTATCAACTGGCTAGAGGGAGCAACATCAACGTATTGTCACCAATGAAGGGGATGTGTTGGCAGGTGTTTCCAAAATCTCCTGTGCATTTTAAATATTCTCCAACAGGTTCCAAATTCTGTTCTGAAGACTTGCCCACTGCGTTGGATAATGTAATGTGCAGGGCAGCCACCTGGGCTATTATACGTGCTTTCTGTAAACACTTCGCCCCTGACTTTTTTTCCATGGCGAAGAAGTAACTTGGTCAGTGAGCGTTAGAAACCATGCTTGCCACTATGCCGGCTACCGTCTTTGCCGTCGTCCTGTTTGCACATTCTGGACAGATTTTTGTTAAAGAACAGAACAGAGAAATATTCCTAACTGCTTAATTAGGAATTTTGCCTTGAAAAAAGGACAGGCCTTCATTTTACATTGAAGTTCGTGGACCTATTGACTTGCATGAGTCAGACAGTCAAAGCTAAAGACCAGTGCTTCAAATGGACAGGTACTGTCCGGTACTCAGTTTGTGCACGTCCCTAATTTGATAGGAAGAATACCTGCACTTCTCAGCACTGCTGCCATACATTTACTGGAAGAGTACTGGCACTTCTCAACAGCAAACAATTACTCTAAATAGTGAGTACCTGCACTTCCATATTTCCATTTAAAGCACTGGTGAATACCAATTATGTCTAGCTGGCAT
Organism: Pleurodeles waltl; assembly: GCF_031143425.1. NCBI lineage: Eukaryota > Metazoa > Chordata > Amphibia > Caudata > Salamandridae > Pleurodeles > Pleurodeles waltl. The sequence goes on along the minus strand of NC_090447.1, from coordinate 352,084,681 downwards.
ACTGTAGTCAAGTATTGTGTGTGTGTGTGTGTGTTTATATATATATATATATATATATATATATATATATATATATATATATATATATACCTGACTGGGGCTACAGCAGTTCTTAAATAGACGCTTTGGCTTTGTTTGTGAAACGTTAGATTGTCCAAGGAGCCCCAGCTGGTACAGAAATACAATAAAATTTACCTCTTTTGGTATTTCCAATGCATAGATACTCATATTATCCCGGGGGCCACAAAGTGTCGTCTGTGGTGAGCTTGAGGGCCACATTGATGCTAACAGGATGGGAGTTGGGCTTTGTGGGTGGTTAAATGATGCAGGATCCTTTATTTGCTTTTTCACTTTACTTCGGTTAGCTTGAAAATAAAAGCTCCATTTAGTTAACATCTTTCTGAATGTTAGTGCTCTCTGAAGTAAACAGCAGGCCAGTGCTGCTGCTAACCCGTGGGCGCATGTGAAGGTCAGGAGGGCCGCAGGCAGCCCCAGGCCCTACTTTGAGTATCACTTTTCTAATGTTTACACCTGTGCTTTATGCTGTTGCTAGGATACAAAGAGCTGCTCTGTAAACTGGCACATTTATAGCGCTAAGGTTATTTTTTTTGCAGGACCGGGTCTATCTTTTGCCCCTGTGCAGGAGTCGCATGAAGGCTCAGTGCAGACCTGTCTCTTGCCCTATGTTGGGTTTACAATCAGGCTCTGAGTCAAGATAGGCTGTCTCATTAAAAGTAATTGGTAGAGTCGGGCGAGTCAACAAATTAACAGGGTGAGCCAGGCCAGAGCTGAGCGAAGGGTTTCACTTGGCTCTTTGAGCCTGAGCATGAGGCAAGCCCTGAAAATGTTGGTATGTAAATCATACAAAAAACATCATGTGAAATATGAAAAACCTTCTTCAAAATTGAGCAAAGTGTATTTCTTTAACTTTTTGAAGCTTTGACATTAATATGTCACATTAAAGCACTGCATGGAGAAGTGCTTAATAAAAGTGATAGTTTTTAAACATGAACCTAGAAGCATTCCTGCTGCTGCCCCTACCCCGCACCAGTGCCATTAGTGAAGCAACAGGGAAGACAGTTGTCATGTGAGCACTGTATGTGGGCCAGAGTTTTATAGACAGAGCAACATTATAGTGTATTAAATCAAACACAATAGGTTTTAATACAGCTGGTATTCTAAACTAACACATTTCTAGGAGCTTTTATGTGCGTTAGTAAGGAGAATATTTGCCTAGGATCACATAATTTGGTTAAGCCTGGAAACTGTGATTAATCCAGACTTTATGCTTTATGGTTTAACTTGGTACAGATCAGCCACTGAATGTGTATTATTTGTCTTTTTTTACCTCAAAAGTTTATGCTTTGTTTTTACCTCTTTGTGGATGAAGGTATAACCAGGTCAGCAGCAAGAAGCCACAGAAAGGTTTAGCTAGTTATGGACTCGAAATTCCAACGGAACCTATGAGCCAGAGCCACACTTCAAGCTCAAGCCTGGCTGGAGCTTTCAGCGACAGACCCACCTCTAGTGATGTGGTGATGTGTTCAGGCGAGACGTAAGTGTGCATGGAACAGCAGACATATGTTGCTGCTTCTGCTTTCATCATGCACTTGCACACCGCCACTTAGAAAAACACATATCATGGTGCAAAACATTGAGCCACACGGGGAAACTGTCATTAGCAGGACTGACTCAGCCCCATCGGGCTTCTGTCTGCTTTCCAGATATCAGTCGCTTCTCTTTGCAAAGCTGAAGCATCATGACATGGATCCCTTTCACTTTGCAAATGGTTACCAGCTGTTTGGAGCATGCCTAGCAAATCAATGCTCTGTGGCCACGTGTGCATTCTGAAAGCAGTGGTGTGTGTTTTGCTTTTGTGCTGCAAGAATGAGAGCATGCTCATAGAGGCACAGCTATCATTAGTGCACCAGCTGGAATGGCACAGGGGCAAGACTGTGAGAAGGCCACTCCTCTCCAATATGCTGTTTTTCACTAGGCAACCAGGGAAGAGGTCCTTTTTTTTAAATCGTGCCTACTAGACAGCGCATGCGCTGTCTGTTGTGAGGCATATTGTGGCTTACCAAGAACATAGAGAGTGTGGGAGCCCACCCATTTCTTACCGTTGGTTGGCTTTCCTGTACACTCTCATTCATTTGCCTGCTTCTTATTCGTGTCGCAGCTTGTCAATCTTTGGTTTGTCCCTCCCACGGAGCATAGCCTCTTTACAGTCACTTCGAATGGCTGGCGTTGCTGCTTCCAATGCTTGCTTTTCAAGCACTACTTTTTTCTTATTTGTGAAACACTCCATTAGAGTGTGAATGTTTTTCAAGTAGTCTTCCTCATGTAAGTATCATCTCCTGTGCTACGTTTTACTCTATGTTGCATGACTGCTTCTCCTTATTCCCCTCCCTCTTGCGCTGGCCCCTTTGCTTCTGCCCATTGCTTCCCCCACCCATGCCTTCCATGTTGCATTCCCCCATCTCTGTGTTGCTTTCGCTCCTGCCCTTTCTTCATTGCTTTTAGGTCCCCTCTAAGCCTTTTCCTGTTGCTTTTGCATTCCCTCCCGTGTTGCTTCAGTATTCCCTCCACACCCTCCCCCATGATGCTTCACCGTTCACCCTGACCCTGCTCCGTGTTGATTTGTTTCACCCCTCTGCTGCTTTAAACAAAAAAAAAACACTTTGCATGTTTTATTATCTTTTTTACTACCAGTTCAACTCAGATCCGTAACCAAAAAAGTGCCTGCGTCATTTTGTAGGCATGCTCATGTGCGGTGTGCATGACTACAAAATGATGGATGCAGACGCGTCCAAGTCTTTTTAAAAACTTTTGCTGCACTGCACAGCATATGCCAGTGAGCAAGGCATCCGAAACGCGTAAGGTGGCTGGAACTATGAATTAAAATCTTTCTGCACACTGCTGGAGTGTGAGGGCTGCATCGCCTGAACGCACGCCGCTGCACGCGCACACACACACATATACATATATATCTCGTTCAGCAAGGAAAATGACGCACTCTAGAGATTTTGTATTTTTCAACCTTTTTATGTGTTTTTTTAGGTATCATTACACTCCACATCCAACGCATGCCGCAACTTATAGTTACTTAAAATAACTATAACTGCTGAATTTCTCTGGTTTTGTGTGAGTAAATTCAGAACCTAACTATAATCTCCCTGTAACCTTTGGTTTTGTAAGTGAAAATATGTATAAACACACACACCTGAACTTTTCAATACATAGATTATTGACGCTTTTCCCAAGACGTTTTTTCTCCTCGGTTTTAATCTATATGCACGGTTATTTATGCATGAGTTGTTTACTTGTTCTCATCTTTAGAATCATTTTTGACGTGTATTAGATGGACGTCAGCTGTAATTTTGAGTCTGCCATATGGCTAAGAATCACTATGTTTCATTACAGTTTGCCTATAAGTGGATGAATCTTATCATACATTTGGTCACATTTATTTATCACTTGTGAGTTCAGTATTCCAGTATGGTGTTGTGCTACTGGTGTTCACTTTCCACACATGGATATGGTTATAGTTGGATGTCATGACGCTGAGAATATAATACAACGTGTACTATACTGAATGTTTTTCTGTACTTTACAGCCTTGAACAAGTCACATTAGTGACAAAACGTGTTGGCTGTTAATTAGATATTTGGCAATATGAAAGACTGGCTTGACTTGATAGAAATTATTGGTACCATCACTTGTAATAAAGAATTCGACTGTTAAGAAAGAATTGATCGGAACCTTTGTGACTCCAATTGTGTACTACAATATTTGATTGGACTAATACCAAGTGCTGTGGTTCTCCCTTGATGTATTGTCTGTCACGTACTCTGTTGAGTACTTTTCCATGCCTTAGGGTAGTAGGGCATTGGTAACCATTCAGCATCATTGTTGAATCTTAATTGAATCGAATTACAGACTATATCCTGCTGTTACTTTGGACACATATAGGATTGTGCAGTTAAATTAACACTACTGCCCTTGCTTTGATTTATGTTTTGCAAGATACACCAGACTCCTTGGTCTGGAAGCCCATTTCCAATATCTTGGTGAGAGGGACTGAAATGTCTAGAAGCTTGTTCTGACAGGACCACCAAGCCCCGTCTAGGCCTTTTTTGGGATCTTTAGCCAATTTCTTCATAAAATTAACCAAGCATTTCAGAAACGTTACCAGCCAGTTCTGGAATAGGGCACTCTGAATGCAGCCTGGCCCTGATGTCTGTGGCCCTGACGTCTTTGTCAAAACTTTGTCTGAGATGAGTTTGGATGTAATCAGCTACCTCCTGGTTAGGATTACAGTTAGAGGCCCAAGGGTGGATGATCTCTGTTGGATCAAAGGTTAGGGCATTAGGAGGGTTTGGAGCAGGGACAAACTTATGGCCAGAATGTCTCCTCTTACGAGGGCCCGGAGCGTCCACCTGCTCACTATCACTAGAGTCTTGCAAGGGAGAGTCAATATCAATATAGTTGGAGAGCTAAAAGGAGTCATCGGAGTTGGAAAACTGAGTTTGGGGGGCGCAGTACACATGTTCCTCCAAGACTATAGATGACAGCTGTTCAAATGCGTCAGAATGAGGCCATCATTTAGCTTTTGACTTCCCTTTAGAAGGTTTAGGCACGGGGCCTTTAGGCTCTGCTGAAGGAGCATGGGGAGGGAGCCAGCCCTGTTCCCGGGCAAGACCCTTAAGATGTGGAGACAGTGGACCCAGGGCCTTGGCTAGGGCTTTTTTTTAAAGAGATAAAGCACCGCTCTATAATTAAAAAAAGGTATCAAAGCTACACACAAGGAGTGCAACTCCAGCAGGCGCAGACAGAAAAGTTAGGTAAAGTGTGGAGGGAGGCACCTGCTAATACGCTCTAGACAGAGCCTATTCAGTATTTTACTACCCTGGGCACACTCTGATGCTTCAGGACATAGGGAGCATAAATTGAGCACCAGGAAATAAAGGCCCAAGCCGTAAAGGAGCATGGCTACTTGCTGTCAGGAGTTTCTCTCTGTCGCTGCATTCAAATGATGCGTGATAGCAGTGCGCATGCGCTCGAGTACTCACATTCCCAAGGGACTAGAAATGGGACTGCGGTCGTTGAGGAGCGACGGACGCGTCCCATGTCCCGTCCCCTGCTCCACAAAAATAAAAGAGTTTGCGAAAGGGATCACAGCTCCGGACGCTGATAAGTGCTCTCCTAAAAGAAGGAAAAAAGAGGTTAGTAGTGCGTACATGCTCCCGGCGGGGAAACGGTTGAAACGGTAAGCACACACACACAGCACTACACGGAGTGCGGTAAGCCACGTGTAAGCTGAAAGGTAGCGAGCGGCAAATGAGATACCACAATATACTGTACAAGTGGAAACCACAAGAAACATACACTTCAAGAACAATAATGCATGAAGTAGTAAGGGGCACTTAACTGGCTGCAGAGCAGCAAGGAAAACGGATATCAAAATGGGGTCCTAGGTTCTTAAAGGTTGATGTTGGTGTTTGGACCATTTGATTGTGATGGACCTGAGGATTATGAATGATGTAGTTTTTTCTTATGTTTTACTGTGATTGGCTGCTGTTAATTTAACAGTAAAGGAAGAGAAGCATAATGAGAGCCTCCGGTCCTGATATAGAATGCAGAGCTCACAGGGGGACAAAGAAGTCACAAGAGAGAACAAATATGAGGAACAGAGCAAGAAATATCTTCCGTCCACTGAGCAAGAAATATGGGCAGGAGCTAGCAGGTGTGGACAAAGATGGCTATAGCTGTGGAGCTTTTCCACATGCAGGTCAGTGGAGGTGGAGGGATAAATTCAAATAGCCAATGGCAATAGTTGAGAGATTGGCTGAAAGGATACACTCAAACAGCTAATAACATTAGGGGCCGTATTTATACTTTTTGGCGCACAACTGCGCCAACGCAGTTGTGCGTCAAAAAATTTAACGCCAGCTAACGCCATTCCAAAGCGCCATGCGGGCGCCGTATTTATGGAATGACGTTAGCCGGCGGAGCTGCCTGGTGTACGTAAAAAAAAATGACTTACACCAGGCAGCGCCGGCGTAGGGGAAAAAGGAGCTTGGGCGCCAAAAAATGGGGCAAGTCAGGCTGAGGCTAAATTTTCGCCTCAACCCGATTAGCGCCATTTTTTTTTCTCCCAACCCCCATTGAAATGACTCCTGTCTTAGCAAAGACAGGAGTCATGCCCCCTTGCCCAATGGCCATGCCCAGGGGACCTCTGTCCCCTGGGCATGGTCATTGGGCATAGTGGCATGTAGGGGGGCACAAATCAGGCCTCCCTATGCCACAAAAAAAAATTACAAAAAATAGTTACCTGAACTTACCTTAAGTTCCCTGGGATGGGTCCCTCCATCCTTGGGTGTCCTCCTGGGGTGGGCAAGGGTGACAGGGGGTGTCCCTGGGGGCATGGGAGGGCACCTCTGGGCTCCTTCCGAGCCCACAGGTCCCTTAACGCCTGCCCTGGCGCTAAAAAACAACGCAAAAGTGGCTGGACGTCATTTTTTTTGACCCGCCCACTCCCGGGCGTCATTTTTGCCCGGGAGTATAAATACGGCGCACATGCCTCGGAGTCATTTTTTAGACGGGAACGCCTACCTTGCATATCATTAACGCAAAATAGGTGTCCACGCTAAAAAATGACGCAAACTCCATGAACTTTGGCGCTAGACGCGTCTAACGCCAGAGTATAAATATGGAGTTCGTTTTGCGTCAAATTTGCGTAAAAAAAAACGACGCAAATCCGGCGCAAACGGAGTATAAATATGCCCGCTAGGTGAGAGATGAATACTCTGACTGGCTGAGCAAGGGTGTGACTGAAAACGTCTCAAGCTAATGAATGAAAGAGGCTGTGAAAAGAAAGCCAGTGGTTGCCATTTTGATGAATTGGCATCCTTAGTGCAACATAAATTGCAACACACTTGATTCAGTTGGTAGACTTGATTTTTCTTTTAGTTTTAGCTTTCTTCCACCTAAAATTGCTTTACTTTTGATGCAGGTCAATGGGGAAAGTAAAACAGCATCCCCCCACCCCCTAAAAATTTTATCAAAATCTCCCTCTCTCCTGTTTCCAAACGTTGTCACGTAAGACATGGTGGCAATTTGGGGTCAAAATGAGGACGGCTTGAACAGGCTCTGTACACCTCAGATGTATCCTGTTTATTTGTGCGAACGACCCTCAGGGGAGAGAGCTCCCCTCCCTCTGCTATCCCTCCCCCCTCCCCCCACCCCGCCCCTCCCTTCCCTGGAGATGGGTCAGTCCGCCTGAAGAGCGAGGCACGGTGTCAGCCTTGGTCTCGTCTCTGGCTGCGAGGAGACGCGGCTCTCTGGCAGCGCAGGTCTGCTCCTCGCGGGGCCTGAAAATAGCCGTCCTTGTTCTGAACAGCAAGATGGATAACTCTGCCACGGAACGGGCTTGTAAATATTTAAAAAGTATTACACAAGGCCGCAATAACGGCTTCTGCAGCCTGAGTGCTCCAATCTGAGAAAGAGCAGACCACCGCCGCTCGCCTTACACAGGCTGGAAGAGTCGCAGCTGCTGTAGCACGGATGGTAGCGCTGCGCGTGCAGCCACCGTGTGCATTGTCAGACGCACAACATATGTGCACGAGTCTAGCCTGGAAACGGTTAGCGTGTTTAACCCGGTGTTTACCCGAGGCCATGCTTTATTTGAAAAGCCAATTAATACTTGAACAATCCCATCGTTCATTTTTTTTTAATTATTGATTAATGGTCTTCTTGGCACTGTAAAAAATACTTCTCTTTTGTCACTTATACCAGGGCTTCTGCTTTGTTATCAGGCGCCTCATGTGCATGGTGCCTTCATACAGAAGCATAACTATCAACAGTACAGCAGGTGCAGTGGCACCAGGACCCTGTGGTGTGAGGAGTCCACTGCAGCACAATTACAGATGTTTTTTTATTAGCAAACCAAGAGATGGGGGGCCTTTTCCTTGCGTGCATTTGGGTCCATGGCACCTTTGCCACACCACTGCCATAGTACAATAAAAAAGTGAAATGTAAATGAAACCATTTAATGCAGTTTCTTTGAAACCAAAGATTTAATTAGTTTAAGGAGTGACATGTGGAGGTGAGGGAAAATGGTGTGAAAAGCAGGCTCGCACTGCTTAAGCCCCTCACATTTTGAGGGTTCGGCCCTCATTTCACACACATTTGTTTTGTTATAACTGGGCACCTTAAAGCTGTGACTATCCAAAATAGTAATCCAGTCCAATTAATTGAATTGACGGACCAGCATTTCAATGTTCGAGGACGCTTAGGAATTGTAATTCTGACAGATCGAAAGTTACTACAGTAGGGGAAGGGGAGGACAGAAAAATACTAAAATATTTTCTTTATCAGCCTTACCCTAGACATCCATTTCACAATTCCAAAAAGCACCCTCAAAATAACAGCAAGTCTTCTAAAGAACAATATGACTTAAAGTCATATTCAGTACTTAAACTCCAATGGATCGCCCTGCAAGCTTGAATCACCTTCAAGGTCTGCTATCTTGCATTCACAATTGTAAACTTCAATCCTGGCCACTGGAATTATGCGGCAGGGGAAGGTCACATTATGTGTCTGGGTTGATTAAATTATGCGGCATGTGTCACAAAAAGCCAAATTATGCGGTGTGATGTGGCACATTTTCTGATAGTAATACTTCATTATTTTGTCATTTTTAGGGTCCAGCCTGTAAGAGCATGTGCTAGCACATGTGTCTCACTAGCGCGACCTTGTTGTTCTCTAAAAAGGGCTTGGAGCACACCCGTTCCTTACCATTTGGTGGCTTGAATGGCACTCTTTTTAAAGACTCGTAATTCATCACTGCATGCCTAGCATAATTTTGGTTCGTGTCTGCGGAGCAGGGATCAAGCTGTGATTTATTCAACGTAATCAGTGCCCTTCCGCTGCTCCTGATGTGATTCAGGTACTTCTGCTTAACTTCTAGGGCCCTGCAAACAGAAGGTGCGTGACTGGCAAAAAGGTGCCCAGCATGACAAACACTATTACAAAGTTTTATTTTCTCTTTTCTTTTATATTGCCTAGCCTTCTATTCTCACTTTGCAGTCATGTTTTTTTTTTACGTGTAAGCACTGTTCTCAAAAGATGGTGATTATCTTTTTTTAAATATTGCAAAGTGGCATTGTTTCATTCTTATGTGTAATTTCCGAAATTGTTTCACACATAATCGTGCAGTATACACCAGAACACCCAGCTGCAATCCAATCCGCCCCACTCTAATTCATTCCAGTCCCCCCACCTCACCCCACTCAATCCAGTAGAACACAGACCAATTCAATCCGCCCAACTCCAAACCAAACTACTCACTCAAATCCACGCCAGTTCCCCACACCCAAATCCCCCCAACCCTGCACACTCCAGTCTGCCCCATCTGCCCCCCTCCAATCTGCCTCACTCAAATCCCAAATAATCTGCCCAACTCCAACCTGCCCCTCTCCAATCCAAAATAATCTGCCCCACTCCAATCCAAAACAATCTGCACCACTCCAGTCCCAAACAATCTGCATATGTTATGTTATGTTAAAACAATCTGCCCACTCCAAAACAATGTTCCCTACTCCAATCTAACCCACTCCATTAAAAACAATCTGCCGCACTCCAATCAAAATTATTTTGCCCCACTCCAATCTGTCCCACTACAGTCTGTCCCATTCCAATTCAAAACAATCTGCCCCACTCCAATCTAAATCAATCTGCCCCACTATACTCAGAAAACAATCTGCCCCACTCCAGTCTAAAACAATTAACCCAACTCCAATCAACTCGCTCAAATCTGACCCACTCAAATTCAGAACAATCTGGCCCACTCCAATCTGCCACACTTCCATCCAAAACAATCTACCCCACTCCAATCCACCCCACTGCATTCCAAAGTGATCTGCTCTACTCTATTCTGCTTCACACCAACTAAAACAAATCTGCCCCACTCCAGTCCAAAACAACGTGCCCCACTCCAATCCCAAACAGTCTGCCTCACTCCAATCTACCAAAGCCAATCCAAAGCAATCTGCCCCACTCCACTCTAAAGCAATCTGCCCCACTCCAATCCAACATAATCTGCTCCACACCTGCACCTGCCTGCCCCCACTCCAATCCAAAACAATCTGTGCCACTCCAATCTGCCCCATTCCAATCCAAAATAATATGCTCCACTCCAATCTGCCCACTCCGAACTAAAAAAGTCATCTGTGCCACTCCAATCTACCCCACTCAAATCCAGAACAATCTGCCCTACTCCAGTCCAAAACAATCTGTTCCACTCCAATCTGCACCACTCCAATCCAATACAATTTGCTCCACTCCAGTCTGCACAACTCAGTCTAAAATATTCTGCCCCACTCTTATCCAAAACTTTGTGCCCCACTCCAATCCCAAACAATCTACACCACTCCAATCTCAAACAGTCTGGGCCACTCGAATCTGCCCCATGCAATCTATAACAATCAGCTGCACCCTAGTCTGCCCCTCTGCAATCCAGTAAATCTGCCCAACTCCAATCTGTCCCACTCCAATCAAAATCAATCTGCCCCAATCCATTCCAAAACAATCTGCCCCACTCAGTGGCGTAACAAAACTTGAGGCCCCCCTGAAATGTACACGAAGAGGTCTCCTTCCGAGCTCATTCAGGAGCTTTCAGGCTTGGGTACTATGTTGAGGGGGCCCCCCAGAACACATGGGCCCCCACACCATGGGGGCTGCAGGGGCCTTTGTTACGCCACTGGCCCCACTTCGATCTGCCCCAATCCAAAACAATCTGTCTCATTCCAATCTACTCCACTCCAAATCAGAACAATCTGCCCAATTCCAATATGCCCCACTGCAAACCAAAATACTCTGCCCTACTCTAATCTGCACCACACCAATCAAAACAAATCTGCCCCATTCCAACCCAAAGCAATGTATCCCACTCCAATCTGCTCAACTCCAATCACAAACATTTTGCCCCACTCCAATCTGCCCAAGCCAATCCAAAACAATCTACCACACTCCACTGTAAAGCAAACTACCCCACTCCAATCTGTCCCACTCCAAACAGTCAACCCGCTCTACTCCTAAATAATCTGCCCCACCCCAAACCTAAACAATCTGTGCCACTCCAATCCAAAATTATCTTCCCCAATCCAGTCTACCCCACTCCGATCCAAAATAATCTGTTCCACTCCAATCTGCAGCACTCCAATCCAAAACAATTTTCTCAACTCCAATCTGCCGTACTCAATCTAAAACATTCTGTCCCACTCCAATCCAAAACTATGTGCCCTACTCCAGTCTTCCCACTCCAATCCCAAACAACCTGCCCCACTACAATCGCAGCCTGCCCCACGCAATCCAAAACAATCAGCCGCACAACAATCAGCCCCACTCCTATCCAAAACAATCAGCTCCACTTCAATTTGCCCCACTCCAATCTAAAACAATCTGTCCCACTCCAGTCTGCCTCACTCCAGTCCAAAACAATCTGCCCCACTCTAATCCAAAACAATCTGCCCTACTCCAATCCGCCCCACTCTAATCTGACCCACTCAAATCCAAAATATTCTTCCCCACTCCATTCTGCCCCAATCCAATCCGTCCCATTTCAATCCAGAACAGTCTGCCCCACTGCAATCCATCCCAATCCACCCCACTGCAATCCATCCCAATCCACCCCATCCAATCTACCCCTATCCAATTCATTCCACCTCACCCCAATCCAATCCACCACAACTCACCCCACTCCAATTTGCACCACCCTAATCCAAAACAATCTGCCCCACTCCATTCCATTACAATCTGCCTCACTCCAATCCAAAAGAATCTGCCAAATAGCAATCCAACACAATCTGCCCCACTCCAATCCAAAACAATTCACATCATTTTAATCTGCCCCACTCAAACCATTCCAATCTACACCATTCCAATCTGTCCAACTGTAATCCAAAACAATCTGCCCACTCAGTCTAAAACAATCTGCCTCACTCTACTCTAATCCATCCCACTCTTCTCCAGTCTACTCCAGTCCTCCCATTCTACTCCAATCCAATCCAATCCACCCCACCTCATTCCAGTCCACCCCACTCCAATCCATCCAGGCCACCCCATTCCAGTCTAATTCACTCCACCACATCCACTCTACTCTACTCCAATCGAATCCACCCTATTCCACCACACCCCACTCGACTCTACAACACTTCACTTTATGACACTACACTCTCCAACACTCTTTGCCACTGAACCCCTGAACTCTACTCCCCTTTATTCAGCTCTGTCACTCTTCTCCCTCTACTCCATTCTACCACACTCTACTCCAAGAAAGCCACTCCAAAATACTATTAGCCCACTTTCACTCTATGACGCTGTACGCCACTAAGTTTTAGCCATGCTGTACAGCAGCCACACTGGTACACAACATGGCAAAAACACATTGCCAAGACAATAGCTCTTGTGTGGGTGAGACCTATTGGCTTTGCCAATGCTTGTTACATTTTGGGAAACAGTTTGGGCTTAGGCTGCACCTCCCTAGTAGCAGTTTAACGCTCAAATTTAGCAATAAGCAGCAGAAAGGTGACCAGTCATCCTTTGGAGGGCATTGCACTGTGGGGCAACGTGTGTTGCTGCGTTTTTAGTAACTTTTGAATGGTTTAGGCTACACACACGTCAGGGTTTTGCAAGGTTTAAAACAGAAAAAGGTAAGAAATAAAAGACCAGAATGCAGGGCTTCTCATCTTGTGCGCCAAGAATGTTGAATTTTATCCATTAAATATTGATTAACATCTCTATTCCCTCCCTCCAGAAAGAAGCTTAAAATCCTCCACTTCAAGAAACAGCTTTTTCAAAGCAGTAGCATAGCATGGGTGCCAAGTCAAGCTGGCCAAATTAGTGTAATTGCTGGTATATATTTACGTGAAATTTCAGGGAAATTATTGAAAATTATGCTTAATTATGTCGAATACAAAAATGCTTTTATGGCTATATTTTAGGGCAAAATGCATCTGTGTATCCATTTCAGATGTGAGGATGCATTTTGTGCTTAAAAAAAGCCCAAAAAACCACAGGCACCGAGAACAATAGCTGCTCGAGCCCTGTTGTTCACATTGATTCCATGCAACACGCTGCATTTTTACCATGTATGCTGCATAATAACACAAATTGCCATAACAGCTTAGTTTTTGGAATTTAATGTAAGAAGAGTAACTTAAAATTACCAAACTTACTGGACAGTACACTGGTATAATACAAATTTCACTTAAGCCTTATTTCAAGGGTCCTAAAGCATGCAAGCAAAATGGGTCCACTTGCCCCTTGCTTCTGAAGTATGAAACAGTCTTGATTGGGCCCCTCGCATCCATGGGCCTCTCACTTCGCTGAGCCCCACTGCTACTGCACCTGCTGTACAATTGGTAGCTTTGTCCCTGTACCAGTGGTTACCTCTTTGGTTACTTATTCTGATGCACACCTTGACAGAGAACCCTACTATTTGTAATAGAGACTTGGGGTAAGATTTAAGTTTGATGGATGGAGTAGTGTCTGTCCGGACCATGGAGGTCTGCTATCCTGAAGGTACTCCTTTCAGCCCAGTGGTCATCTCTGTCCATAACAGAAGTTCTCTTCAGGGCACAAGAAGTTTGGCAGATTGCAACCGTTGGTTTTGATGCCCTTCACCAAACATTTGAACTTTATTTTTTATTCAGAAACAAACTTCCAAAGTGGGAGTTTGTTTTTCAAAAACGAAAAACTAATCACACACATACTCTAGGAGAAAGCTCCCAGGTTGTGGTGTCATTATTGTGATTTTCAGTCCCCCACCACCAGACATTATCTGGTGATGACAGACAGAAAAAAATTCCTCCCCCAACTGCTCTAAAGAGAGCGAGCAGTGCAATGGCTTTAGTCCACCGGCCTCAGCTCCACCGGATCACCTGAGTACTCTTTCTGTTGATGGTGCCAACAGAAGCACCGCTGATTGAAAGCTTATGGTACACTGCCTCTAAATGAGGCGGGCAGACAGGGTGTTCCATTACCTTTGCGATAGAGTACCCTGTCCACCAAACTACATACACCGCCCGCCGACACAGTAACCTGTCCACTAAACTACATACACCGCCTGCGACACAGTAACCTGTCTGCCAAACTACATACACCGCCCGCCGACACAGTAACCTGTCCACCAAACTACATACACCGCCCGCCGGCACAGTAACCTGTCCACCAAACTACATACACCGCCTGCCAACACAGTAACCTGTCCACCAAACTACATACACCGCCCGCCGGCACAGTAACCTGTCCGCCAAACTACATACACCGCCCGCCGACACAGTAACCTGTCCACCAAACTACATACACCGCCCGCCGACACAGTAACCTGTCTGCCAAACTACATACACCGCCCGCCGACACAGTAACCTGTCCACCAAACTACATACACCGCCCGCCGGCACAGTAACCTGTCCACCAAACTACATACACCGCCTGCCGGCACAGTAACCTGTCCACCAAACTACATACACCGCCTGCCGGCACAGTAACCTGTCTGCCAAACTACATACACCGCCCGCCGACACAGTACCCTGTCCATCAAACTACATACGCCGCTCGCCAACCTGTCCGCCGAAATATAAATCAGGCCCTTAGTCCTGACGGTAGCAACTCACAACAAAGTGAATGGCACCAGAGTTCACACGGAAATAATGGGATCTACATTTTGAAGGATGGTATATCCGTCATCAATGTGATGGAGTAACCCATCCACCAAAACCTAAATCAGGCCCTAAGTGTTTAGACATCTAAGCCCACCAGGTCAGATATCACCATTCTATTCTCAGGTGTCTTTGAGCACCAAACTGCATCTTCACTGACTGAAAAGAAAAACAATAATTTGCAATGCAACGGGTCTCGCGTTTGCTTGTGTTAGAGCTGATAGCGTTGTAAACTCCTAACCGGACTTTTCACTCGTCATGAAACCTATCGGCAAAAGTGCAATAACTGGAAAAAGTGCAATTAAGTGTGTAATAGGGTCGATATTATGACTTCTGCCAAGCAAGATCGCGCTGGGAAAATAGAGAAAAAGTACTCCACGAACCGGACGGAATACAGCGAGCCTCGTATGTTTTCTGTACTTGGTCGATGCGCTCGAGGAGGGCTATCCACCGGAAAAGGCATGACGTTTGCGTGCCTTCCACTAATGAAATCAAGCAGATTCTAACAGGCAAGCCCACGAGCCAATGAAAGACACTGACGTGACGTGGACGGGGCTCCGAGCCCTTTTTAATTCCTAAAGCGTCTCGCTCAGCGAAACGCATGTGTAAGCGCATGCGACGCAGGCTTGACCCTAAAAAACAGAAATGTCCAGGACAGCCAGCACTGGTTGGCTGTTGCTCTGTTTAACACCGACAAGCAGAGGGGGGCACTGTGATCCTGACATCTACAGGTCTTAAAGTTAGGGAGTCAGAAACAGGTATCAAGCTCATATTGTGCTGAGGCCACCAATCAAATACAGCAGCACCTTAGAGGGGAGGGGCATGGCTGGCAGAGTGGTGCAGACTGCTCAGGCTTTCCTTTAGCTTTACAATGAACTTCCGCTAAGTAGCCGGGTTTCTATTGGTCAATAGTGGAAAGGAGAGAGAATGTAGCTGTACTAGCCAGACTAGGAGGGTGTTTTCAGACACTTCTGGCAGCCCCGGTGATGATGGGTGGTTTCACCTGGAAGCCCACAGCAGAGAACCACTTCCCATGTTGAGATCCCGCCTGCCTGGCGGATGTCTCTGTGTATACGGTGCTCCACCTGTCAGGCAGATGCTCTGTATGCACAATCCAATTCTCAGTGGGTGCTATGATTTTGTCCTTCTCTGCAATCTTTTTTTGTTTTTCACGAACTCCCAGGGCAAGAGGTTATTTGTGAAAAACAAAAAATATGGATGCATTTGATGCACGGAGAGATGCCCTCCGCATCCTGTTTTTTGCTCTTTACTGTTTGTTCACCCTCCATGAGGTCACTTTACATTATATGGCGGGCCCCTGTGGGCAAAACCAGTGTGTGACTGTGTCAGTATTATGGAATTATAAGTATTTTAGTGAGTCAGACTGTGGAGCGCAACCAAATTATTGAAGTCGTTCCTTATTTGGTATGGGTGCCAATTGGCCAGAAAATGTATGTGTGCTAAGCAGTTGATAGTAGCATGTGATCCTGAATACACCACTATCAATTAATTGCATGTTAGGTCTGCGTTAAGAGTATGTTTAAAGTTCTTTCTTGATGAGTGCTGTTATCAAATGGTGTGTGTATTGTTTTACTAGGCGGTGCTGTGTTGTTTGTACAGTGTTGCATGTTAGTGTTAAGTGCTGTTACTGTAACATGAAAGCGGAGAATTTAGCCCAATGGGAGTGTACTTATATAAATCCAAGATTGTGCAACACTTTTGCAGGTGACACCAAAATAAGTCATCCACTTCTACTTTTGTAAATTAATCAGATCTCTTCTTTTTTACAAAGGTAGCCCTTAATTTGTAAAGAATAAGTGTCGGAGCCCAGCATTTTCCTCAGAGGCGTTCTGGCACTGCTGCTGAATGTTTGTGCTGAATGCCATGACTGTGTAGTCTTAGATTTGCTTTATGCCTTGTTTTCAACCACCAAACTATCCCTGCCTTTTTATCTCACTCTTGCATTTTTTCATCCCTGCTTTTTCCCCTATGTCACTATTTTGTGACTTTCACGTCCTCCTTTTTCCCCTCTTTGCTTCCCTTCTCTCTCTCTCTTGCCCAGGGTCAAAGGCTGAGGGTTGAAAATAAGAATCGGGCCAAATACACGAGTGGTGGTGGACCCCAGCCACACCTGCAACCACCTTCTCAAACTGACTACTGTACAAAGGCAGTGAAATGACCATCGCCAGAAGCAGCTCACTGCACCATATATGCTATTAATGCTCAAAATCATTTATACTGTGGTACACACAGTCCATCTGCTCCTATTGAACTGACTCTACATCTACAAGAATGCACTGCTCTAATAAATGAAAGCTCAAGGCTGGAAACACTGTGGGCCAGAGGTACAAGGCCCTAGTGCTTCCTTGCGCCACACTAGTGTCCATTGTTTTACGCTAATGTAGATCAAGGAAGCCATTTTCACTGCACCATATTTACAAAGTAGGGAATGCATGCATTGCGCCACTTTGCGACCCCTAGCACCACATTATGCCTGTGTCGCGCATAATGTATGCAAGGGGGGTGGGGGCGTTCCAGCGTTAGGAGGCCCACAAAAATGGCCAAGTGACATCTACAAGATTTCACTGCACCATTATTGGCAACATTTTTAACGCCTGCTTAGAGCAGGCGTTAAAGTGATGCACCCATTTTAATCAATGGGCCTCCTTGCACTTTGTTGCCCTAGCGTCAAAAGTGGTGACGCTAGTGGAACAGCATAGCGCCACAATTGCTTAAAAAATGTTGACGCTATTGGCTTAACCTCCGCCATGGTGTACCGTATTGATAAATATGGCACACACAAGGTGTTGTTAGGTGGGGCAGGGGCAATGCAAGAAAACTGGCGCATTAGCACTGATGCGCCAGTTTCTTGTAAATATGCCCCTGTGTCTGGTGAAATTGGGTAATCTAGTCTCTCTCACAGTGAGAAACTAGGTTAGCTGAGGTTGACTGTGATAGGCTGTGTTTAGAAGTTTGGGATAGTGATGACATAGGTGTGAATCAGGGAATCTCAGGGCTCTCTGTGGCGAATTATGGCACCAGAGAACCATTGGGGAGATCTTTTCTTTAGGAGTTGTCCTTCTAAAACGTAATGTTAATGCCTGGAAATTCATCCTTGTATTTGTCTCCATGTAGTTCAAGAGACTCAAACATCCTAATCCCTCTTTTTTAGTGGCGAGCCTGCGCTAGCATGAGCCAGCGCAGGCATATCAGTAGTGAGATGCTGTTGTAGTTAGAAAAGGGCTTGGAGCATGCCCATGGCTTACCATTTGTTGGGTTGCGTGGCATTCTGCTTCACGGCCTCATAATTCGTCACTGGAGGACATATCATAATTTCGGTTCCCGTCTGTGAAACAGCGACCAAGCACTGATTGATTCAACCTAATCAGTGCCCGTCTGCTGCTCCCGACGTGATTGAGGTACTATTTTCTTCTGTCCACTTCTAGTGCCCTGCAAACTGAAGGCGCATTACTAGCAAAATCGTGCCCAGCAGGGCCAACAAAATTGCAATGTTGTATTTTCTATAGTTAACTTTTTATTTATTTTGCCAAGTCTTCTTTTTTCGCTTTGCACTCATGTTTTGCTTTTGCTCCTGGGCGTGGCTCTCAAAATATGACTATTATATAGTTCTAAATATTGTAAAGCAACATTGTTTCTTTCTTACGTGTAATTTTCAAAATTATACTTTAGCACATAATAGTGCAGTACACCCCAATCCACCACACTCCAATCTAAACTGCTCACTCCAATCTAAACTGCTCACTCCAATCCTCTCCAGTTCACCACACTCCAATCCTCTCAAACCACCCCACTCAATCTCCACCACTCTAATCCAAAACCATCGGCTCCACTCCAATCCAAAACAATCTGCCCCACTCCAATCCACAAAAAATTGGCCCCACGCCAATCCAAAACATAATGCCCCACTCCAATCCAAAGCACTCTGCTCCACTCCAATCCAAAACAATCTGCCCCACTCCAAACCAAAACAATCTCCCCCTCTCAAAACTTCCCCACTCCAATGCAAAACAATATGCCCCATTCTAATTTGCCCCACCCCAGCGCAAACCAATCTGCCTCTCAAACTTCCCAGCTCCAACTCCAAAACAATCTGCCCCAATCCAGTTTCCCCAACTCCAATCTAATGCACCCCATCCCAATCCATCTTACTCTAATCCAGTCCACCTCACTACGATCCACCCAATTCAATCTGCTGCACTGCAGTCCAAAACTATCGGACCCACTCCAACCTGTCCCACTCCTATCCAAAACAATCTGCCTACGCAATTCCAAATCAGTCTGCCCCACTTTAGTCCAAAACAATCTGCCCCACTCCAATCCAAAACAATATGACCCACTCCAGTCTACCAATTTATAATCAAAAAAATCTACCCCATTACAGTCCAAAACAGTCTGCCCCACTACGATCCAAAACAATCTGCCCCACTCCAATCGGACCCAGTACAAACTAAAACAATCTGCCCCACTCCAATCTGACCCAGTACAAACTAAAACAATCTGTACCACTGTAATCCAAAACAATCTGACCCACCTCAACCTGCCCCACTCTAATCAGAAACAATCCATCCGACTCCAATCAAAAACTATCTGCCCCACTCCAATCTAAAACAATCTGTCCCACTCCAATCCAAAACAATCTGTCCCACTCCAACACAAAACAATGTGCCCCACTTCAGTCTTCCCCACTCCAACCCAAAACAATCTACTCTACTCCAAAACATTCTGCCCCACTTCAATCTGCTCCACTCCAATCCAAAACAATTTGCCCCACTCCAGTCTGTCCCACTCCAATCCAAAACAATCTCCCCTACTCCATTCCTAAACAGCCTGCCCCAATTCAATCCAAAACCATATGCACCACTCCAGTCCAAAACAATAAGCCCCACTCCAATTCAAAACAATATGCACCACTCCAATCTGCCCCACTACAATGCACAAAATGTGCCCTGCTACAATCCCAAACAGTCTGCCCCACCCCAACCTGACCCACTCCAATTGAAACAATCTGCCCCACTCCAATCCAAAACAATCTGCCCAATTCCAATGAAAAACAATCTGCCCCATTCCAATCCAAAACGATCTGCTCCACTCCAATCTGCTCCACTGCAAACCAAAACAACCTGCCACACTCCAATCCAAAACAATCTGCCCCACTCCAATATAAAACAATCTGCCCCACTCCAATCCAAAACAATCTGCCCCACTCCAGTGAAAACAATTTGGCCACCTCCAGTCCAAAACAATTGGTCATGCTCCAGTCCACCCCACTCTAGACCGCCTGCTCCACTCCAGTCCACCTCATCCCATTCCAAGTCAGCCCACTTCATCCCATTCAATTCCATTTCCTCCCACTCCAATCCACCCACACCATTCCAATTCAGACCAATCCTCTCCAGCCGAATCCAATCTACCCCAATCCAATTCATCACACTCCAGCACACTCCAGTCCAACCCACCCAACTACAGTTCAGCCACCCTACTCCAGTCCAACTCATCACACTCCAAATCACCACATTCCAATCCAATCCAACCCACCCCACTCCAATCCAGCCCACCCCACTCCAATTTAACCCAGTCCGCCCACCTCACCCCAGCCCATCCCACTCCAATCCAATAAACCTTTATCCACCCCACCCCAATCCAATCCATCCTACCCCACTCCAATTCACCCTACTTCATACCAATCCAATCACCACACTCCACACCAATCTAATCCACCCACTTCAATCCAATTCATCCCACTCCAGTCCAATCCAATCAACCCTACTCCATTCCAATGCACACCACTCCATTCCTATCCACCCCACCCCAATCAATCCAATACATATCACTCTATTCTTCTCCACCCCACTTCAGTCTACCCCACTCCAATACAATTCATTCCACACCAATCCAATCCACCCCACTTCAGTGCATTCCACCTCACCCCAATCCACCTTACCACACCCAATCCAATCCTATCCAAGCCCTTCCAGTCCAATCCACCCCACTTCAATCCACCCCATCCAGGTACCCCACCCTATTTCAATCCACCCACTCCAATCCACTACACTCTATCCCACTCCAATCCACCTCACCCCACTCTGCTTCAATTCACCACACTCTACTGCAATCCATCCCACTTTAATACAATTCTACCCACTCTAGTTTAATCCACCCCACTCCAATCCATCTCACTCTACTTCAAACTATCCCACTATACTCCAATCAACCCCACTCCGCTCACTGCATTCAACTCCAGTCCACCCCATCCAATCCACACCACCGCAGTTCAGTCCACCCCAATCTAATCCACATCTCCCCCGTTCAGTCCACCCCACTCCAATCAACTCCAGTCCATTTTACTCCATTCCACTTCACTGTAACCCACCCCGCTCCAATCCAACCCAATCCTCCTTAATACACCTCACCCATGTCCAATCCACCCCACTCCAAACTACCTTAGTCCAACTCACACCAGCTCACACCAATCCAATCCACCCCACACCAATCCAATCCACCTCACTCAATCCAATCCATCCCACTCCATTCCAGTCCACCCACTCCAATCCAACCCACTCCCGTCCACTCCACCCCAGTCCAATCCAGAAAATCCACCCTACTCAAATCCAGTCTGCTCCAATCCAATCCACCCCACTCCATCCTGGTCCAAAAAAATCCATTGCACTCCAATCAACCCCACCGTACCATACCCCCTCTCTAATCCACCCCAATCCAGTCCACCTCAATCCAATCCAATCCCACCCCATCTAATCTACCACAATCCATCCCACCCAGTCCTATCTGCCCGCTCCATTCCAACCCATTCAATTCCACCCCACTCCAGTCCACTCCTCTCTAGTACAACCCACCCCACTCTAATTCACCTCACTCAAATCTACCGTACCACCCCACAGCACCCCAATCCATCCCCCAAAACCAATCCAGTCAAACCCCACTCAAATCCATCCCACTTCACTTCAGTCCACCCACTCTACTCTAGTCCAATACACCCCATCCTACCCAATCCAATCCACCCCACCCCATTCCAATCCAACCACTCAACTCCAGTCCAATCCACCCCAGTCCAAACCACCCCACCCGACTCATATCAAATAAATCCAATCCATCACCCAATCCAATCCTCCCCACTCGAGTCTAGTCTACTCCGCCACATTCCAATTCACCTCACTCAAAACCATCCCATCCCATTCCAATCCATCCCATTTCAATTCAATCCATCACACTCTAGTCCTATCACTTCAGTCCACTACACCCCCTCTCCAATCCACCTCACGCCATTTCAGTCCACCCCCTATACTAAACTCCAATCTACCGTTCTACTCCAATCCACCCCACTTCCTCAGTCCACTCCAACCCACTCCACCCTATTCCACTGCATGCCGTGACACTCTCTGCCACTGAACCATTGAACTCAACTCTGTGACACTCTACTTACCATACTCCACTCTACTCCTGGACTCCACTCCATGCCACTAAGTTTTAGCCGTGCTGAACAGCAGCTACACTGATGTACAACATGGCAAAAACACATTGCCAAAACCAATAGCTCTTGTGTAGGCGAGACCTATTGGCTTTGCCAGTGCTTGTTATGAACTAGCTTCATCAGATTCTCCCATACACCTTCTCCACCACATTTCCTCATATATATCGCCTTCCCTGATGTAATGAATACTTCATTGCTGAATTCTGATTTCACCTCTTCGATCTCAGCCTCCCATTCTAACCACACATAGTTTGGTGAAATTAGCCTCTCAGGAGACCACACTACTGAGGTTAAGAGAGATTCCTTTCTCAACCTTATGGAACAGTAAAAGTATTGAATAACACAATCGGTCTGGCACATTCCAAAACCAACAATCTCCGTCTGGTTTACTCTTTCCTGTGTAATTTGCCAGATTGTACTTCCTCTACCCTGGACAAACCCTATATCAAAATATATACACATTACTTTTGCTAAGCACCCAAACAGTGGACCACAAAGGCCGTCTCTAATAACCACACTATCATTTAATATTTTTCCATTAGACACTCTCATTTAAATACTGATCCGACTTCCTCTTATAACCCTGACAAACTTCTCTCCACGCTGAACAGTGTCCTGGAATTTATGGCGGCCACCTATGCCCATTTGTTCTTGAAAGAGGTCAAAACTCAAACCTATAGGCTGTGATGAGTCCCATTAGATTCCCAAATTACCGACTCAAATGTGCCAATGACCACATTTAACTTCCATTCGTTGAGTTGACATGGGTAGAATTTTATTGAAATGCTTCCAAAAACACAGCTAAGAAATTAAAAAGAAGTAATTTTACGTTTTAAAAATATATCGTTCTCGAAACATATTTTCAACATAATTACAGGTGCTTTAGGTCAGAGTGTGTCTGTATGTTAATTTACTCACAGTCGAAACTACCCCCTATAGATTTAAGGTAGGTAAAAGTATCAGTGAAGAGGGAGAGAAAATCTACAGTTGCCCTTAGTCTACTTTTGTTGCCCCTCTAATTAGGAATCACTCATCCAGACTTTGCACCTTGATTTATGTATAAACTGAACTCTAGCAAAAGAAATGTCTGCAAAATTGAAAAGAGGTGGTGTCACTCTAAATGCCCAGCTTGTCTTGCCATTCTCAAAATAGCACAAAGCACCTTTGAAAAATTGCTACGGCCAAGACTAATTGCTACTTGGAAACCATCCTCTCTAGGCTAATAATGAAACTAAGGCATTACTCAAATCTGTCAGACACTGCTCTAGACCTCTTTCACCACCCCCTGTTCTTTATTCCATACGGAAATCAGTTGGCGTGAATGAATATTTTATTTAAAAACAAAACTTGCAATCAGACTCAAGTTTGACATCTGTACAACCCATGCTAAAAAAAACTCATATCCTTCTTCCACATATCCCTCCCCTGGCTCATTTGAAGTCTTTGAACCCCACCCTACACTTTCTAATAAAAACCTAGTCTAATTGTAACTTCATTCCATCCTGTGTCATTAAAAACCTGCCTTCTGCTGCCCTTCCACCCACCTTGCACAATATCAACACCTCTTATCTTGCAAGTATTGCCTTTATGATCCTGAAAGACTCCTGTAATCTGCCCCACCTCAAAAAACACTCATCCTAACCATGTCTTCGATCTCAGTTCATGCCTGAACCATTGCGTCTTGGATGTATGTAGTGTTTTATGAAACTCAACGAAAAACAGGGTTGTCCTCAAAATATGAAGGTACCGCAAAGCCCCTCATCCAGGATGATTCAACAATATGGACTTATATGTTTTCTCTGTTGCCTTTCATATTACACTATGTCCCCTTTCTATCCTTCAAGGATCATATTAAAAAAAAGAGCAAACATTTCAGTTCCTGTTTGCATTGCTGCTCAGTATCGAGCTCGTCCTTCCTTTTAAGCACTTCCAATCCAATTTCAAGACCCTGGTTCTGTCATAGAAAGACAGCACCAACACTACTCGCGGGTTCCCAGAAACCCCAACGTCAAATAAAGCAGTTATTTATGTAGCTCTCTGACTAATAACCTGAGACACTGCAATTATGCATCGGGGAAGGACCAAATTTTGCTTCAGGGTTGACTAAATTATGCAGCAAGAAAAGACAAAATATGCGGAGTAATGCGGCACATTTTGTGAACGTATTCCTTTATTATTTTATCACCGTCTGGGCAAAGGGTTTGCCTCACTGATATGTGTTTAACATAGAAACACCGCGATTAGCAACAGAAAGGTGACCAGTCAACATTTCCGAAGGGTCTTCCACTTCGCATCAACACACGTATTCATGTTTTGAGTAACTTTTGAACCATTCTAGAAAACATTTGGTAAAATCTACAAATTATGCAGCAGATGATGGATGATGGATTATGGCAATTGCGGCAAATCTATAATCATGCGGAAAACTGCTTAATTCCAGTGGCCCTTCTCTAACTAGCTGAAAAATATTTGTAGTGCAACATTTAAGGCATTCCACCTAAATAATCCTGACTACATTACTTCCAAAATTAACATGTCTAGAAGTGTGCATGCTGCAATAGCACAACAGCCTGGCAATCCGAAAGACTCACAAAGACCGCATACACCAACAGACTTTCTCGGCATAAGAACCACGACTCTCGATAGACCTCACTTTGCACCCCTGACTGGTACTGTTTCAGAGGTACGGTTACAAGATTGCTGTGGCACAACACGAGCACCCATGCAGTACTCACGCAGGGCAGAAGCATTCTTGCCACATAATCTTACACTATAAACCCACATTATGCAATCAACGTACATCGATATGTTGAAGTGAAAGCAAATTTACCTTTCATTCTATGCTAACGTCGCAGGTACATGTGTACCACATTACGGCACCTCTCTGCTCCTCGCGCCTAAGACCTAAACCATTCCCAAACATGTCCTACCATAATAACCCCAGAAGCATAGAAAAGGAGTAGTGTGCTACTCGTCCACTGAGTAAAACTTCTAGACATCGTCAGGACTATAAGGCGCTTTATACAGGCAACTACACTGCCATGCAATGCATTAGGCGATTGACCTATCTGAACATGCCACAGTTCTATGTCAGGACCGGAGGCTCCGATTATGCTTTCTCTTTCTATTACTGTTCCAAACAGAAGCCAATAAAACAACAGTAAAACAAAAACATCAACACCCATGATGCTCAATAATCGTGTTGCGTATATGAACCGGCGTTTGCTCCCTAATTTTCTCGTCGAAGCCAGCTCGTTTCACAATGACAGCGGAGAATTAGTGCCCCTCATATTTTGGCCCTCTGTGCTCCCTTGACGCCCTACTACTAGAGTGTAAGGGTTGTATGTATTGAACAGACACAGCCTAGAGTGCATATTCAAGGCTGCTCTCTCCACATTCTATAGGCATTTCTAAAAATAGCCTGGCAGGGGTTCTTGCACTCCCTCTTTGATCTCTCCTGAAACATCATCTCTATACCAAGAAAGTTTAAAAAAACAGGAGACTGTCTCAATGGCATGGGGATGAGTCAGGATACTATCCTGAAGATAATTCTGACCAGCTTGAAATTAATCTGGTTGAGGCCCTTGATTGTAGGGTTCAACAATCTGTCAATGAGGCCCTTGTGAGGGTATTGGTACCTTTTTCCGGTCAGTTGCTTGATTACGCTAGTACTCAAGGTTGGATGCCGGAGAACCCGGCGCCTGGTGAAAGTTCTAAGTCTAAGGACAAAGGGAAAAATACTGAGTCTACGTCCCCAGATGCCCACTTCGCCCCCAGATAGACTTCGCCACAAAAGAGCCAGCGAACATAATTGTAGTAGTAAAAAAGATGCTGTTTTTTCACCATCCTCTTCTGATACTGACTCTTCCTCAGATTCAGATGCCCGGATATTCCCGGTCCCAGCAAAAGGACTAAGAAACATGTTTCACCTCCTAAAGTTCTTGATTTTTACTCCACTGAGATTATTCACCTCAGGGCATCCAATTGGGTCCCCTCTCCGGAAGTAGCTAAGTATGTACAATCTCACATATGCAAGAGTTTTGATAAGGAGGTTCGAGCCTACCTTCGAGCGGAATGCCCCAGGCCACACTTAGAGGGTAAAGTTGCCGACACCCCAGAAATGGATCCCACTATGGTGATGTTCATGAAGAAATTCTCTAAAGACCCGAAGAAGGGCTTAGACAGGGTGTGGCGTAACTGCCAGGACAAGCTTATGGACATGTCAGGTCCCCTAATCAAGATTTTAGAATTTGCTTTCCACTCCAGAGAGTCTGGCGCAGCGGTGGACACTGATATAATGATTGGCTGGGCACAGAGAGCCATCTACCAACTAGGCAATACTAACTGTGCTATTTCTTCCAAATGCAGATGGACCTTCCTGATGCATATTGATCCGAAACTAAATGATTTAGTGACTTAGAAAGCGGGTCCTGCGGCGGATGGGATGCTTTTTGGAGTACCGTTCGTTAAAGAATTATCGACATTTTGCTCTACCTACTCCTCCCTCAACAAGGCACAGATGACCCTTAAAAAGGTTTTCAAACATGGCCTTTTTCTCAGGGCCGATCGTTATGGAGGGTGTATGCCCGTCCGAGGATCATTTATTTGCGAGCCCTCAAGCCTACTACCCCAGAAGTAGAGGAGGCTGGTATGGAGAATCAGCAGATAACACCTTCTACCCCACCCGCTCCCGTGGAGGGTGCTCCAGATTTCACAGAGGTCCCAGACGGGAACAACAAGGAGCGATTGAAGATGCTGTATATTCCAGTAAGAATCATACCTTCTTCTCAGGTGATGTTGGGGGGGCAGAGTGGGTTCATTCCTCCACAATTGGAAACTGATTTCAGGAGAACCTTGGGTTCTTCTGACGGTGATAGGCCTCAGGCTGGAGTTTTTCAGTACCCCGAAACAAACACTGGCTCCTGCCCCAATGTATTTTTCCCTAGCAGATCAGTCTATTATAGATCTAGAGGTTCAGTCCCTTCTCGACAAAGGAGCAGTGGGTTTTTCCTCCTCTCGCCCTTTCTGTTTCATCAGTCCTATTTTCTTGGTAAACAAAAAGGGTGGAGGTCATCGTCTAGTGTTAAACCTCAAAGAGTTCAATCACTGGATATTATACAGACATTTCAAAATGGAAGGAATTCACATGCTGAGGAACATTTTGTTAGAGGGCGATTGGATGGTCCATCTGGATCTAAAAGACGCCTACCTCTCAGTTCCCATATTTCCTCCTCACACAAGATTCCTACTATTCCTGAGGAGAGGCCAGTGTCTAGAGTTCAAGGCTCTCCCTTTCGGCCTGTCGTCAGCTCCTTGGTGCTTCACTAAACTAATGAGACCAGTGGTGGAGTCCCTTTGAGTGAAAGGGGTTTGTTTGATAATTTATCTGGATGACATCTTGCTGATGGCACAGGATGCTCAGACTCTCCGGAGTGATTTATCGTGGACTGTTCAACTTTTTCAGGACCTGGGATTCGTTTTCAATTAACAGAAGTAATTGTTGAATCCTTCCCAGGTGATAGCTTTTCTGGGGTTCCAGATAGATTCAGTCCGATCCCAGCTGATTCTCCCTTCTTAAAAGATTTGCAACATCAAGAGGGAGTAGAGGTCTGCTTTAGCCAACCAGACTGTGTCATTGAGAGTGATTGCCAGGATAGTAGGACTTCTGTCCTCTTCCATTCAGGCCATCTTCCCGGCCCCTCTTTACAATAGTGCTCTCCAGAGATTACAAATTCAACATCTTCTGAAGGGTCTGGCCTATTAGGAGCAGATTCCATTATCAGAGGAATGAAGATGGAAATTCACTGGTGGTTGGATCATATGGAAGCCTGGAGCAGCACAGCCATTTTCGGATCTCACCTAGACATAGTAATCAAATCGGATGCCAGTCAGTGGGTCTAGGGGAGCATGTTGCGTATCGATTGCGACAGAGGCCGTTGGTCCCAGTCGGAGATGCATCTCTGCATAAATTGTTTGGAGCTCCTAGCGGGATAATTTGCCATAAAAAGTCTTTACCCTTGGAAGTCGGATTGTTGTATTTTATTGAGGATGAACAATATCTCACCATTGAGATATGTCAACAAACTGGGGTGGACCAAATCCAGAATTTTAGCCAAAATAGCCAAGGAATTTTGGCATTACTGTCTCAACCACCGTCCAAGTGTCACAGCGGTTTATCTCTCGGGGTCTAGGAATGCCATAGAAGACTGGAACTCCAGGTATTTGAGGGATGCCAGCGATTGGAGGCTGGATCAGGATCTTTTTCACCAAATCCTTTTGCAAATGGGTCCTTGCAACATAGATCTCTTTGCCTCCCATCTCAGTTTCCAGATTCTGACTTTTTTCAGTTGCCAACCGGATCCGTTGTTTCTAGCGACAGATGCCTTTCTTCAGGATTGGAGTCAGTTTTGGGGATTTGCATTTCCGCCATTCATGATGATTCCCAGGGTTCTGTCACAGGCTGGACGACAAAAGGTGGACATTGTGCTCCTAACCCCTCTTTGAGTGGCTCAGTCTTGGTTCCCGGTAGCTCTGTTGTTAACCTGCACTCCTCCTTTTCTCATTCCGCCTCGTCAGAATCTTCTGATGAGTCCGGAGGGCCTTCAACATCCCTTGGTCCTGTCGAGAAAACTGTGGTTGATAGTTTGGACGGTTTCAGGTCAAGATGGACTTCCCCAGGCATTTCGCAACAGGCTGTAGGTTTCATCAAACAGGCCTGGGCTGCAGGCACTCATAAGCGGTATGCCTCAGCTTGGCGGAGATGGTGTCGGATGGAGTATCGATCCCGTGGGGTCAAATATTGATATGATTTTTAATTTCTTAGCAGAACTTGCAGGTTCTGGCCTAGCCTATCGTACAGTGAATAATTTCAGGTCAGTCATTTCTGTGGTCACGCACAGATTGAAGGTAAGACGGTTAGGGAACAGCCACTAGTTTGCAAAGTAATGAAAGGGATTTGCATGTCATCTCCTCTTAAACCCAGATATTCTTCCCTTTGGGACACAGATATAGTTTTGAGGTTCTTAGACAAATGGCCATCTAATCGTTATCTTTCCTGAAAGCAAATCTCAGCAAAGTTAACTATGTTACTTTGCCTCATTTCTTGTAAATGTGTGTCGGACGTTAGGGCTTTAGATTTGGCAGTGAGAGTCTTCTCTCCAGAAGGAGTTACGTTTAACATC
The DNA here is from genome assembly GCF_031143425.1 of Pleurodeles waltl. NCBI lineage: Eukaryota > Metazoa > Chordata > Amphibia > Caudata > Salamandridae > Pleurodeles > Pleurodeles waltl. The sequence goes on along the minus strand of NC_090447.1, from coordinate 352,055,270 downwards.
ACTAGAAGAATGAAAAACTGTTTCAGGTTGGTAACATATCCTGTGTTTCCTGAAAATCCACAGTTGTGTGTAGTTCAATGTTAGAAGGATTATGAAACTGCTACAGTTGATATCAAACAAGATTCTAGGGGTCAATCGTTAATATTGTTGCAGAAACCTTTTTAACCAGTTCTGCTACTGTGTTCAGATGGATGAGATGGTTGATGGATGAAGCGGGAATAGACACTACTAAATTTGGGGCTCATTCAGCTAGGGGAGCAATGACTTCCAAGACCTACACGTTAGGCTCTCGTCTGGAGGACATTATGAGAGAAGCGGATTGGTCCTCAGAATCTACTTTTAGGAAATTCTATCCCAAACCGGTAGTTGACTGTGGTTATTGGGCAGCTTTAAATAAGCATAATCGGGGCCTCTGGTCTTGATATAGAATAAAAAAAAATCTAGCTTGCACGTCAAGACTTTTCAATTCTATTAAGGACATGGAGGCGAGGATTATGAACCGTATTTGGTTTTCATTCATGAAGGTTCTGTGATTAATTCTGTTGAATGTTTTGGATTTGCCCACCCTGAATTATGGATTCTATGCAGATGTTTCATATTTGAGTATCGGTAATTTTAGTGAAAGTATTACCTTCAATTTTTTGTTATCTTTAGGATCGGATCAGAAGACGCCATGATCGTTTGGTTCTATTGATTCCTGTTTCTGAAGAAAGCAGATCTATGGACATCCGTTTTTCTGCTGAAGCCGCTGGTGTTCAATCATGTCCTGGCACCTTTTGAGATCGGATTGTGGTATTCTGGACTTCGGATTGGCTGATCATGGACTGTTAATCTGTAAGGAGTTTTGTTTCTACTGAGCTCTGGTTCTTATCTAAATATCACAAAGAAAGAGGAAGTTACATTTGGGGTCATAGGTTTTATAGGTTAAGGTCCTGTGTTATGGTTGGGCCATGTGACAATATTATTGAACATCATGGGTATTGATGTTTTTGTTTTACTGTTGTTTTATTGGCTGCTGTTTGGAACAGTAAAAGAAAGCATAATCCTCACCTCCATGTCCTAAACGGATTTGAAAATTCTTGAAGCTGTAGGCTAGAAAATGTTTTACTCTTGATTAGCTTGTTGTTCGCAGGCCCTCACACTTTTATAAATGTGGCTTGGTTATGTACCACACCCTACACATATGTATCAGGAGACTGGCCACACACTGCCGTAACAAAGGTCCTCGCGGTGCAGGGAACTGGGGCCCGAGCTCCATGGTGCCCCCTCAGCAGAGCACAGACAATACGTCGGGGACGGGAGGGGCTCCTTGTATTTCTGCTCAAGTTTCGTATTGCCACTGTGGCCAAATGCACCCTTAGACTTCCCACACAGTTACAAACGCCCGTGCATCGTCGCCCCCACTTGCACTGCCTTTAGCTTTTCAGAAAAGGGTCTGCCTCAAACGCTTACTAGGAGCCCCAGGCCTCGGAGTCGGAGACCACCCACTTCGCAGAGCCTACTCAAGCCCGAGAGAGGGGGAGGGCGGCAGAGAGAGCCGCGTGAAGAGGCAGTTCCACGTTCTGCCTGTTTAGGCTGTGTAACTCGAAATGCATCGCGTTAACCTTGAACCCGGCCCTTGTGAATCATTGACACGGAATAATCCTACGGCAGGCCCGCCTGAAAGCGACCTGGAGGAGACGCTGCTCTGCCTCTGTCAGGAGACGGGAGAGTTCAACCCAGAGCCGCGCTTGGGTAAGGGCTTTGGTTACCCCTGTTCCTTCCTTTCTGAGCGTGGCCCGGCAGCCGCCTCGGCCCCCTCTTTCGGACAGAGAATGCTCCAGTCCGGCTCAGTGCCCCCTGTTTGCAGCCCTTTGCTTGGCCTGATCTGAGAGGGGCCCGGCGCGAGGGAAGCTGCTGCTCTATGTTCATTCACTTTGCTCAGAAAGACTTCCAGTGCTGGAAAGGGTTGGGGAGCCTGGGGCGCGGGGCTCTCCGGGGGCGAAGTAGAAGGGGCGGGAAACTACAGGCCGTTGAGTAAATGAAGACAACGGGCCTCGCCAGCTGTGTGACTAGCAGGTTATATTGATTGGACTCAAAGGTCATGGTGTATTAAGTAAACAGATCTCTATTCAATGGGAACCAAGTGCACAAAATAATTGTTGGGCCCAGGTCACATGACCAATTTTGAATATAAATTGGAAATAATTGCAGGTGGCATATTCGGCGGGCATATGCGCTCGAGAAATGTAAGCAATTTTGTCCATTGTTATATTGGATAATACCATTCATTTCAGTGATGGCTGGTGATCTTTGAAGGTGGCAGGGCACAAAACTCCAAATTTCAGCAAGTGGGTGAACTGAGGGAGCTGGGCGACTTCTAGATGTGTTTAACAGATTCTACCGCTCAGTTTTTTTTTTAATCGAAGTCAAATAGCGCACCTTAATGGACAGCTGCCCCACGAGTATCCTAAAACTCCATGGGCTCTGACAGGGCAGGAAGCCGACGTCCCCAGAAGCTGACCCCTTTTATTTAAAAATTGACATGTCAGCAATTGCCTCCAGTATGCTAAGACCAGACTTTTGCCCCGGATCCCCCCCTTAATTCATTCAGTATGCCCATGCCCAGCATTTTGTGATGGGTGCCCCCAAAATGCCATGAATGCCAACAACATGGAAATGAATAGAATGGGTAGAATTCTGCCATGGATAATATACCATAGTTGGCACAATTTTCGAAAATGACCTCCAGTATGAAAGGGCCAGCATTTTGTCATGTGTGCCCCCTTACCATGGGGTGCCTCCCTAACTTCATGAATTACTTGCAAACAGGGTCAATTTGAGACTGCAAATAGTCCCCATAGTAAAAACAGTGGCCCAGATTTGCAGAAAGCAGTGGTTTGCAAAACATTTAGTTATGATCGTGGTGTGAACATTTGGTGATAATTAAAAAGTTTTTAAAGGTTGTAGGGCCAGTAACTCTAGTCAGGACTGGAAATACAATTATTTCCATGCAGATAACCCACAGATCTCCTTACACTCATGTTCAGGGCTATAATTTTTCCCCACCCTCAGGTCCCAGAACCTGCAGCACACCCTTAAGTCCCTTGCCGGTACTCCCCCTTAGGTCCCCGAATGTCCTGTCTGCCACCTGCCCCTAAAGTTTCTGTTCATCCACAGGGATCCTTAATTCCCAGTGGCCAGTAGGCCCCAAGAGGATAATGCCTTACATTCTGGAGAAGGCTGTACACCCTCAGGGACCAGTGAGCTCTGCTTACACTAACTCATGCCTCAAGGCCCTTACTCAACATCAGTTGGTCTTTAAAATACCCAGTTACCTTCAGGACCCTTAAGCTCATTTCCATTCTTAGGTCCTGAGAGCCTTGCTCAGTCTCAGAACCCTAGCACTACTACTCACTTTCGGGGGTCCTTGCACAAACTCTCACCTGTGGGTCCCCTGATGGCCCTATTCACCCTTAGGCCTTGTAGGTCTTGCTTATTCTGCCTACCTACCTACGTATTTGAACCTGGAAGATCCTTCTCCCCCTCAGTAACTGCGATCATGTGTACCACATGTTTCCCTAAGGTTTCCGTTTCCACCTAAGCGCCACATACATTCTGCTCACCTTAAGGCCCTGAAACTCCCACTCACTACCAGAATTTCGAAGATCTTCCTCCAGCCAAGTACCACGGGCTTCCGAGTGGTAAACTGCATTTTAACAATGGTCAAATCAAAAGATCAACTTAGGGGAAGATTTGGAATTTTCCTAACCCAGGCAATATAAAAGGAGGAGAAATAGTGCCCAAACTGTAATTTTTTAAGAGTATTTGCTCAAATTCATCAACTAAAACTGATTATGTTTGAAAGACCTCTAAAGAGAGTGTGATTTAATAGCAAACAGTGTGGTACACATCAATGTTAACTCCAACTGGGATGGCCAGAAGCTGGGATGACCTGAGGATGCAGGATTTATTTTTTGTTGGATTGTAGGAACAATCACAAAATACATTGTTTTTAAACTGCAGCTGGTTAAATGTTATGGAGGGAGGAGCCATTAATGCACATTACAGAGGTGTCACTCACCTTCTGCCGTCCCCAGAGGTTTTTTCAAAGGAATGTTTGTGTCAGTAACTCATTGTACTTTACTGTGCACCTTGGTTCATTGCACAGCTGTACATATCATTGAATTTCCCAAAAGAAGTAAATATATACCTTCATATAGAAAAATAACCACATTTACAAAATACTAACATTCCTGGATTGTTGAAGAAACACTGGAAATGAATATGCCAATGGGAAAATATGCTGAAAGCTCCAAGTTAGCAAAAGTTAGCATGAACTCACTTTTAATTGCAGCCTTCCCTATATGTCTGCTGCAGATTGGTTAATTTATACTGGAAATCAGGACGCTGCACAGACTTAAGCTGCCTTTTGTCCTTACACTGGGCATTTTAGATGATCATAATATTTTTCTTACAGTACTTAGAGAGGTCCTTCACTGCTAAGAGATTGGTGAAGGGTACTGCTGTTTTTGTTTTGCTTACACTTGGTACCATTTTTAAGTTCAGACAAACAAAGGGAAATGTGCTAGTTTGTAAATGAAAAATAAAATGTTGTCAGTTTCCTCACCTGCACACTTACACTCCTCTTGGCTAAAAGGCATGAGAAATGGCAGGCAAAGCATAGCAGACATTAATAGAGATTCATTTATCTCAGATCATCACCCGTGCCATGTAACATGCGCCTTTCCTGTGTGGCCTCTTTGAAGTGAGGGTCAGCCGCCCTGAATATCTATGCCAAAGGATGACATTTGTCATTTATTCCAAGGGATTACAGCCCTACGCACCGGTGCTGAGCATGGGAGTAGTAAAACATGTCTCCCCACTCACTGTCCCCTGCCCCTGCCCCAGCCCCTCTCGAATATCTCAACCCTCCCGCTCCTCCATGGGCGTCATTCACGGGTCGCAGCTGTGACCACCAGGCACTGTCTTTGCGACCCCTGGCCTTAGAGGTAACAAAACCAGTGCCTGGAACACAGCGGTAGCTCGTCCTAATGGACGTCGGTTGGGATCCACCTTTATTGGTATTGTGTCAATTCCTTTATTATACAAATAGTGAATAAGAATATTCACCATTGGAGTAATAAAAAATGGAGTATCATTCGCTGTAATGACCCTATCGGTCAGCTAAGGTAAGTAAAACATGCTTTCAAATTTACGTGGTATGCATACTTGCGGGTGACAGAGTGTTTATGTGAGAGAGAGTGTGTGAATGTGTAGGTATGTATAAGCATGTGTGTGTAAGTCACAGAAAAGGTCAAATTGCATGTGATGTCATACTACCCCTAGCATTTTGGTGAACTGACGCCCATGCGCTCCTTCCCCTCAGAAAACCTTTCCTGGAGGTGAAACATACCCGCCCAGCAATGGTGCACTCCAGCAGCAGCTCCCAAGCAGTGGCCTGTTCCGTGGAATGAGAGGAGGGGGACAGATAGGAATAAACAATCCCCTCGACTGCCTCACCAGTCATCGCCTCTCCCCCTTCGTCCTCTATACCTGCAAAATGCTACTGGGTTCAAAGCAGCAGCTCCTCGGTCACACCTGGAGAGAGTCAGAGGCAGGCACACCTCATGCTGTGACAGAGACCACTGCCATTCTGCCTGTGACCATTAGCCTGGCTGAATTCATATGCATTTAGTGCCTCCGACACTGTAGCTCAGCACACATATGCTAAGGCTGCAACAATTTGCAGATTGTACGCCTGCAGTGACAATGGCCTAGGCTGTTTGGGTCAGTAATTCATCAAAAAAGGCCCACCAGCTGGTATTGGGCACAGGCCCATCAGCAGATAGCCGATTGCCCTCCTTGCCTATCCGAGCTGGCATCCAAAATTTCAGGAGCATTTTTCCATGGGTACCCTCATATTCCAAGAGTTAACCTCCAGTATGCCAGAGCCTGCATTTTGCTATGGTTAAGATTTCCCAGATATAAGCCCTGGGTGCCCCCTTCCATAAGCCAAGCCTTACCATTAGTCACTACCACTAGGATGAGTGCAGAGGCCCACATTTTTCTCAGATGTCATTTGGCACCACTGCTGAATATCGGGGTCACCAAATACTTAGGCTGTTTTATCTTGATTTCACCACATGCACTTTTTCTTCCACCAGCTTATCCTACCTGCCCCTTTCTCCCACTCGTACAGGTTCTCTCTTGTCTGTGTTTTGTCCCTTTGACACTGTTTTTCCATCTTTCTCTTTCGCCCCGTTTCCCCCTTTGCTCCCTTCATCTGGGTCAAAGTTTGACAATTGAAAATAAGCCCTGACCTCAAGAAAGAGTGCCAGTGGGTCCTACCAGGAACTACGGGCTCAAATTAAGCAATGCCTCCAGTATGCCAGTGTCAGCAGCAGACTAGCACAATCAACCACACCCATACACTCTTGTATGTTCTAACACACACTCTGCTGCTCACACTCCCATTTTTCCAATCCACTTACGTTTTGTTGGAAAGTGTGCAATGCTTCTGTTCCTGATGTGAATATAATAGCACCCTTCCACAAAACAGGTGGACCAGGTTTAGAATTGATTTTAGATTTGGATCAAACGGTAACATAATTGGAATTGGGTTAAACAATTTGTGAAATTGTAAAACATAGCATTTGGGTGCACTTATGTCATCCATGATTCCTTTAGAAGGTCTTGGCATTTTGTTGGCAACACTTTGCATGTTGCGGGTTCCAGACCTTACATACAATGTTAAAATAACCTACAAGTCGCATAATGCAGCAGTGGGATGCCTGAAAACGAAGGATTGGCTGAATGTGTCACACAACACAAGGGCTTATTTTGGGATCAGGGATGGGTAGAGTTTTGGGTAGTAAGTCTTTTTTGGCTTTAGCGATAGGTGTGCATAGTGGTACTAAGGACTTTTTAGGGTTCAGGGAAGGGTGGAGTTTAGGGGAAATAAGGGTTTTTTGGGGTTTTGGGCTGGGTGACGCATAGGGCTAATGAGTTTTATTGGTTCATGAATGGGTGCAGGTTAGGGATAGTAAGGCGATTTTAGGGTTTAAGTATAGGTGGGATATGGGGTAGTAAGATTTTTAGGGTTCAGGATAGGTGGTGTATAGGGGTAATTTACGTTTTTAGGGTTCAGTGATGGGTGGAGTTTAGAGGTAGTAGGGGCGGTTTAGAGATGGTTTGCATTTAGGGGTAGTAAGGGAAGTTTAGAGTTCAGTTTTAGGATTATTTACTTTTACATTTTAAGGCCTGTCTTCATTTTTTGGGGCGCAGGTGCTTAATTTTTTCTATTTACAGTGTGTGTTGTGGGTCTTAGGGGGTTGAGCTGATGAAGTGATGGGGCCCTATTGGGCTAGTGTATTACTTTTCCATACATATGTATGTAGGATGGCTGTTATTTCAGTTTTTATTCTTTTATTTTTAAGGTTCAGGGTGGGTATTTTTTGTCTGTAGTCATTTATATTTTTACAAAAAATAAAGTTCTGTGTGTTGGGTTTTCTAGACAGAATGTAGGAGGTGATAGCCGATAGACGGGTAGTATATTACTTTAGTGTACTCATGTACATAGTGGAGATTATTATTTCAGTGCCTGGGTTTTTATTTTCAGGTTTCGGGGTGGGTATTTATTTGGTGGTGTAGACATTTTTTGACTAAATGTCGGTTAGGGCTTAGGCACAGGGCGTAGGAGCAATAGGCACCTTTGGTGGGTAGTGTATTACTTTTGTGTATGTATGTTGATAGGGAAGGATATATCAATTTTGGGGATTTTTTATTTTTAGGGTTCAGCTGGATATGTTTTGGGTAGGGTGCAGGCATTTTCCTATAAAGGTAAGGTTAGTATGTGGGGATTGTAGGGATTGTAAGAAATATTAGTGGGCAGTGTAGTGTTTTTCGTATGTATTAATTTAGGGGAGAGGGTCCAAGTGTTTGCGAATTATAAGTATTTGATACAATTTTGACTACATTTTGAAAACCAAATAATTTAAACACAAACACTATTTCTATTTTCAGGAATAAAATCTCATCTAGATTTCCATAAAACATCTTAATTATTCAATTTAAACATAAATTGCAAATCAAATAATAAAAACTTTAAACAATCTATATTTTTCTTTACCTGTCGGGGAGGTAAGAAATTAGTTTAAAAAAAATATTTAATGTAATGTAATACAATAAATAAACATCAGTATTTATAAGGCTTTCGACCTGTAATGATAAACAGAATAGTTTTTCTTGTGAGAAACATGAAGTAGTGTGGTATTTACAAATTCCAAGTAGATTGCAATTTTAAGGACATGGAGAATAAAATTATTATTAGTAAATTATTATTAATTTGAATTTTCATATTTTGAGCCTGTATAAGGGAAGATAAAAACAGAGATAATAGTGCTAATTTTAAAATATAAAAATTAAACGTATTAATTACGATTCGGTTAGTTAAAAAAGTAATATCTGTGTTTAAACATGTTTTCACTGTATGAGAAAAAACACTTATTTAAACTTAAAAACATATAGTTATGGGTCCCATTTATTTCTGCAATTGTATAGAATTTCGAATACCTTTTTTGATTATTTTAAAACATATTCCATATATCATTTAATGTATTTCAATATGTTGTCAGTCTTTTTTATTTTAATTTGTTGAACCTTTTTTCCCATTCTCATTGGGTTCAGAATGTTTTGCTTCAGTTGCCGCCCCGGCTCTAGTGAAGGATGGACTTATGGTCTTCAGCTCCAGTAAGTACATTAAAAAAATATTTAATAACATTCATTTTTAAGTAGTTTGATTTTTTTAAATAATGGATGGTAAAATTTGTAATTTTACAAAAAGTGTACATGTTCTGACATCTTTTTTCATTTACAGGTTGAACTCATGGTATACAACATGATGGTCTGATTGCTTTCGACACCTTAGAGGTTTTTCTTCTTTAAACTTTCCCGGGAGTATATTTTGTTATTTTTATTATATTTCAAGATTTTTAATGGTAAATTGTTTAGCGAGCTGGAGTCCTTTCTTCACAATTTAAAAAAAAAGATTTTCTATGCTTTTTTTATTTTTTTTAATGGCTTTCTGTAGAGCGTTTTTAAGGAAATATGATTTTCCGAGCCTTTTGGATGGTGTTATGCTGCTGAAAAAAAGATTTTATCTCTGGATACATTTTATTCCTCAGTGAAAAGACATCAAGCAAGTAAAACACAAGTAATAATGTTATTTGTTTTTAGTAGTCATGTTTGTTTAATGTAAACATGTTGGTTAATGTTTATGCTAGTAATTTGCAAGAATTGTTAATGTTAATATTTTAGTATGCTAGGATAAACACAATAAGTTCTAAATAATCTAACCCTGAAATTGTTCCGCAATCACATTCTTTGTTTTTGCTTCTCTGGTCAAGCAGCTCGACTAGCAGTTCTACCAATTAATTTGACATTTTGGTTGCCTTCTGTAACCTGATTTAATATTCCTCAAAGTAATTTAAAAATTCAGTCAATTTCTTGTGTGGAGAATGATAATTACTTTGGCATAAAGTATTATAATGTTCCTCTACTTGATGAGGAGAGTACAAACACAAGAGTGTACTTTTTAAATTTGTATTGAAGTTTGGTGCCTGTCATGTACTCTATATTAGGTTTGTTTTCCAATTTTATTTCTACATAGCCTGCCCAAAGTGGAAAAAAATAACACTATGGGCCTCATTATGACGCGGTCTGACCTTGAGAGCACCAGGGTTGCGGTAGTGGTTTGACTGCCGGCAAAGCAGTGGTCCGACTGCCACATTACAACCATGGCGATTGCACCTTGGTCGGACTGGCTGCACCACCAGTTTTCCTCCACAGGAGGGTCTGGCAGTCCTAATCCACCAAGGCGGTGCTTGTAAGCAGCGCAGCTCTGGGGATTAAGACCCCCCTCTCGGTCTGCTTTTACATGGAAGTTGCACTGCCATGTACGGGCTGGCGGAGACGGGGTGCAGGGTGGCCCCTGCTCTTGGCATGGGCAGTGCAGGGGCCCCCATGGCCAGGCTGTTGCGCTGTTCAGTCACTGAACAGAGCAACTAGTGCTGGTGCACCTTATGCACTGCAGCATTGCTGGCTGCTCAATTATGAGACTGTCAATGTTGTAGGCTCTCTCCTGCTGGGCCAGCGGGCGGAAACACTGATCCGATAAGCGGGAAGGCGGCTGCACTGGCGGCAACCTGACGGCAGGAGTTTGGCTAACGGCCTTTTTGGTCCGCCAGACTCCTAATGACCCCCTATAGCAAAGTTTTTGGGTACATTTTTTTTTTCATTGCATTTATCATTGAGAGTTCGAAGTCTAGTAGAGTTTTTGAATGTTGGGTTTTATTTGTTTTGTGGTAATCCAATTGAATAATTCTGTACATATCTGAGTAATCATATCAGGTAGGAACATGCACAGTAGGGACATTGTTTTTTTCTGAATGCTGCCACACACTTTATAAATGTGGATGAAGGGTGGTGGGTACACTTTAAATCTGCCATCTATCATCCAAATTATACTTTTTAAATTGTTAGCATATTTTTATAGTACTAAGAATTAGAATGTTTTGGGTGTTATTTTAATTGTCATATTGCATGAAGATTTCCTTAGTATGTGTTGGCTTTAAAGGGTCAGGAACTTCTATGTCAGAAAACGTTAGTGGTTTTGGGAGATAGTTTTTGGGTTTGATGTCTCTTTTTTATTTACTGTTCTTGTAAAATGTGGCATAGAAGGCAGTTTTTCTGCTACCTGTTGAGGAATATTAGCACTCAGAATTTTTAGAGTAGAACCTGAGGTTTTATTGGATGTTGCACATTTTCTTTAGTATTTCAACTTGTCTCCCTCACTTCCTTTTCAACTGCAGATACTATATAATTACGATCTTTTGCTTTAAGCACCCTGTCCCCTAGGGTTCCAACCCTCCCTATACACTATCTCCTAAAATGCATGATATCTCTCCAATGCACTAAATATAGGCCCTCATTCTGACCTTGGCGGGCGGCGGAGGCCGCCCGCCAAAGTCCCGCCGTCAGATTACCGTTCCGCGGTCGAAAGACCGCCGCGGTAATTCTGACTTTCCCGCTGGGCTGGCGGGCGATCGCCTTCAGACCGCCCGCCAGCCCAGCGGGAAAGAGGCTTCCACGATGAAGCCGGCTCGGAATCGAGCCGGCGGAGTGGAAGCTGTGCGACGGGTGCAGTTGCACCCGTCGCGTATTTCACTGTCTGCGCAGCAGACAGTGAAATACATGTAGGGGCCCTCTTACGGGGGCCCCTGCAATGCCCATGCCAGTGGCATGGGCACTGCAGGGGCCCCCAGGGGCCCCGCGACCCCCCCTACCGCCATCCGGATCCCGGCGGTCGGACCGCCGGGATCTGGATGGCGGTAGGGGGGGTCGGAATCCCCGCGGCGGTGCAGCAAGCTGCGCCGCCGTGGAGGATTCAATGGGGCCGCGGTACACTGGCGGGAGCCCGCCAGTGGTGCCGGTCCGACCGCGGCTTTACCGCCGCGGTCGGAATCCCCATTGGAGCACCGCCGGCCTGTCGGCGGTGCTCCCGCGGTCCTCCGCCCTGGCGGTCAAAGACCGCCAGGGTCAGAATGACCCCCATAGTCTTTACATGCTAATGACATATTTCCTCTTCTTGAGTCAATGTGTTTTTCCTCCTCAAAGGTTTCCATGGTTTACCATTTACAGAAAAAATAGTTATATTTTGCTGTATTAAACATATCTTTTATTCATATCTACATGTTTTAAAATGCCTTACTTCGAAAACTGACATTTAAAAAACGTTGTTTCCTCATCTGTAAATTTAAATGCACCTCATGAGGTCTCTAGAATCACTGTAAGATGATTTCTTCTATGCTGTACATTTATTAAAAACAAATTTGACTATTTTCCTGTATTTTTGAAATGTTCAAATATTATTTAAAAAAATAGTGTACCTTACTATTTTTTCAAGATTCAGAATAAAATACTATGGAAAATGTGCGCAGTTTTCTTATCTGCAGTTTTAAAATGTTCTGCCTTTATCTTCCTTGTCCTATATGTTTCACCTATTGAGAACTTTAATCAAATTCATTTTTAAAATATTTAAATTTTGAAATATTTTAAATAGCGTACACACTACCAGCGTACCATCCCTTCTGTTCCAATGTCAATGAAATTGCTTGTATGACTGTGTAATGGTTTCAATTGTCACCTCTGAGGTCTCCTCAGCAGAGATAACTATACATGGAAGTGTTGATTTCTGGATATTTCTTAGAGGACTTAACAATTTTTTTAAATTGTTTTACATATATGTACTTGATGTGTGTGTTAACAATTATTGGAAACTTTTATCTTACTTGTTTAAAACCTTGGTTTTGGCAGTCATTTTGCTGTGGGCATAATGCGTGCTTTATTTTAGTCCCTTCTTTATGTATCTCTACAGCCTTTAGAATGTGATGTACTATTGTTCCTGTTACAATGCATTTTAATATTATTTATCAGTGAAACTACTCAGTTGTTCTAGGATGTGAAATAGTTATTTAATTCAACAGACACAAAAGCATTTCAATGGCATTTATTCGTTGTGGCATTCATTTTTGTAACCTATATTTTCGGGTATTTTATATAATTGGTTCGTACCTTGTGCTGGTGTAGACTCTTTGCTTGCTTGTAAACAGTGCGTGCGGAGACAATGTGTGTGCACTGAAAGATCAAAAGACATTCATTGGGCAGCAGATGGGATTATGTCACAGAGCTAATTATGGGGTTTAATTCTATAACCTCCTCATTTAAATCAGGTCCCTTCAAAATATATAGCCACCTACTGTCCCAGGACTTACAGAAAAGGAGTGTCTCACAATGTACTTCTGCCTATTTTTCCATTACATGAAAGAATGGAGGGGTGTGTCTTAGAAATAGGCACAATGCAGGAAGCGAGCGCCATAAAAACACCCTGACAGGACCCTTAACAAGGTGAGCAAGCCTCTAGGGTAAGCAGACACTACCACTAGAATTTACATCAGATCCTTTCTTTACTGCTTTTCCTAAATATGCTTAAAATAACTAATGAATTAATAATTTATGCGGAGGCTACAATACAGTGGCATTTCCCTGGGAAGGGTAGTCCCTTGAGTTTTTTCCCATCATTCCCACCCCAGTAGTGGTCTGGTGTGCTCTATGGAAGCTATAGAAGCAGGAATCATTGCTTTCAACCCTGCCTTCCTCATCTGGCCAGATCGTGTGCTCTTAGCCGATGACCATTTGAATCTATTCCTTTGATCCTATTTTTTGTTCAAGTTTTGAAGAAATTTAAATCAACCTAAAACCAACCAAAAGCTGTTCATAAGTTTGTGGTTAAAAACACAGGAAGGCCAATTACCTCACAGATAGTGGGTAGACAGCACCCTCTCTTGTTGTCTATTCACCAAAATATAATGTGGTTGTAAAGTAATAGCCTTTGAAACCAGCAGTACTATTTGGTCTCCAATTTACCAAACTGTTTGATCTTGGGCAAATCATAATCTGCCTGTGCTTTTGTTCCCTGATCTGATAGTATATGTGAACCATGAAGGACTTTTTGTGGAAGAAATAACCACCAAGGGTATACCCCCACCATATGCACCTGGTGTAGTTTTCATTTGCACATTCATGGTTGTTTCACTGCAGGTATCCATCTTCCCCATTAGCATCTATAATAGTGACCATGTCCTTGAAGTCCTTGAAGCTGGATTGTGCAGGATACCTCATCAATCAATCAATCGAGTGTTATGTTTATAGTGCAGCTTGTCACCGGAGTGGATATCCAGGCGCGTACACCTCGTGTGCTGCAGCTCTGCCCAGCCACAGACAGACACCTCTTTCACAGGTGATATAGGCCTGAAAAGGTGGTCACTGTGCCAGGCAGTCAAGGTCTTCCATCAAGTAGCTAGCCGTGAGAAGCAAATTACTCTTCTTTGAAGTTTGCCTACTGCAAAGACAGAGAAGGGTATAGGTACTGGACCTCTGACTCCACAAAGTTAGAACACTTCTGGACTAAGGACATTCTGCCAGGAAGAAGAGCTGGATGCCATAGGAGGGACTGCCAGTCTGCCTGTTGCTTTGTTGCGCTGGCCTGCTGCTTGCTGCTTCTATCCTGGGAGCGAAAGGACGGGACTTTGCGCTCTACATCCTGCTTTCCAAGGTTCTCCAAGGTCTTGAACTGAGTTTGCCTCCTGTTAAGAAGTCTCAGGGACATCAAAAACGTCATCTGCCTTTGCCCAGGCTCTTCTGCTGAGAGTCCTGACTTGCCAGATGGTGCCAACTGCAGTCCCTGGTCCTTTGAAAGGGGAAGCTGGTAACCTGAAGAAGAAAATCCACCCACTGACATGCCACTGCAGAAAAATCGACGCAGCGCCTTTCCTGTGTCTGGAGAATTGACGCGCCTGGCTTGTGGCTGTAGAATCAATGCAGCAACTGTTTCCCTGCAGCTCCATCACCACAGCGCATCTGGATTTTCCAAGCATCTTCCCCGGGGTGTCACTTTCTCATCGACCCCTTGCCGTAGTAAGGAACCGAGGCTGCATGTCCGAAAATCAACGCATCACCTTTCCTGAGAGTAAAGAATCGACGCCTCGCCTCCCCTGACAGTAAGGAACTGATGCATCTCCTCTACAATGAGGAAAGAATCAATTTATCACCTCCCCAGCGCAGTAAAGAACCAACGCATCACTTTGCTTTTTTGGCACCTCCCTGCCCTGTGGCCTGCATTGTCTTTGTTTTTGACGCATCCCAGGTACTTTGTGCTAAAAAGATAAAACCATTGATTCCTATGGACTAAGACCCATTTAATACGTGATATCTTTACTTGTGTATGTTGGATTTTTGTCGTTTTGATCTTGTTTTCCTCAGATAAATAGTGGATATTTTTTTAAACTGGTGTGGAGTACTTTTGTAGTGTGTTCACTGTGTTGCTCTGTGAGTGTACAAATACTTCACACATTGCCTCTCAGATAAGCCCAACTGCTTGTGGCAAGCTACCAAGGGGGTGAGCAGGGGTTATCTTAGCTATATGGCTCCCTTCCCCTGACTAGAGTGAGGGTCCCTACTTGGACAGGGTGCAAACCACCGCCAACTAGAGACACCATTTCTGACAATCCCCATTGACAGCAGTCTCCCCCCCCCCTCTTTCTCAGCTGTCCATTGTTTTCACAATAGCTTAGACATTGTCTCACTTCGTTTTTTGTTGGTGCAGGCCTTCTCTGTGATCATCAGCAGGCCGTGCATCTCAACACGGTTTGCCCTGCATATCCCATGGAACAAGGGGAGTAGTGACTCTACCTCAGCATTGCTGCTTGGAGCACAGCCAACACTGGTGCAGATTCGAGCTAATCTGAGGTAGCCAGCAGAAGTTGAGGAGGCTGCAGACGCGCTGCGATGGTTGTGACTCAATGGATATTGCAACTTGTATTCCTCCTCGTGCCCTGGTATTCTTGATTTTTCTTGACAGCAACAGTGGGGTGTAGTCTGATCTTTAGTGCAACAGGACTGCTTGGTGCTTTGGTTCTGCAGCAGAACTTGTAGGTCATGCGTTCCTCCATTGGACGATCCACAGGATACACATTTTCACTTCCACTGCAGGGATACTTCAGGATTTCTGGACCTCACCTTTGCAGAGCAGTGCAGATCCTATGTAGAAGCAGAGGTCTTCGGCTCATCTTGCATCAGCTCCTTCACAACCCCCTTCTTTTGAGTATTATCTTCCTCATGCAGGCCACCTTCAATGCCCCTCGAGAGCAGTCTCTGAGCTCTCTGTGCTCTCTCATTCATAGGAGGATGTAGGCAACCCCTCCTGTTAGTCGTAGGCCAAGTCCCTAAGTTTCTGGTACCAAATCTGGCAAAGGCATTTGGCAGTGAACAGCCAAACCCTGAGGCACAGAGAGTTTTTTTGGTCACCACTGGTGTGGATACCTGGAGGAGGGCTCTCCAGTTAGGAAAAACTTTAAAGAGGGCTCCTTTGTTATGGATTAATGTTTTGCCGCATGCCCTGACTTTGAGAATAGGACTCAATACATTTATTGATAAGTGGTGAATTATCATATCTTATTTGTAGGCACAGCTGATCTGTATTTATCGTAGGACTGGCTAACAAATTTATAAATAATATTTTCAACCCCTCTCTAATGAAGTAAAGTCTCTGATTTTGTGTCGGCATAGATCAACTACACGAGAAAAGCTGCAAGCGCCACCATACTGTCTTTAAAAAAAACAGTTTCTTAAGTTGTCTAAAATTCATATAGCAAATACAGAAACGCCACCCTACTGCATGTCCCAAAATCAAGGGTTTTCCATAAAATGCAATCTCTCATTTGGTGGACGATCAGGGTCAGAAGATTGGGACACAGAGTACTTATGGAGCAAATAACTGTTAAAACTGGAAAACGAAAATGCAAGACACGTTTAGCCACCACTCCCTATCAGCAGTTGCCCCATCATTTTGGAACCCCTTTCCAAAAGAGGCGTCAAGAAGATCTTTGCAAATATCTGAAAACGTTACTCTTCAAAAGATACATGGACTTGAAACACTCTTGCTCCTGGGCCACATAACTACTGTGTTTCCTTGCTAATGGCTTACCCATCCCCCTTGCCTGCTTCCTTCTATAGCCCACATCTCTCGCCTGCATCAACTATTGACTCACTTCAATCAACTTGAAAACTCCTCACTTTTATTCACTGTAATCCACTTTGAATCCTTAGTTTCTTTCCTAAGCGAAAATGAACCTCATAATGTCTGAGTGCAAGTCTTTGAAACTCTATAAACTCCTTTAGCAAGCCGTTTTTTGTAAACATAATTATTGATTTTCTATATACATAACCAAAGCCTGAATAACAGTTATGTATGAAACTCAACAGAAGTATAAATATTTTAAATTCATACTTTTGGCAATGACAGTTCGGTCGCCTTTGGCACTATGCATTTATTCCCATCATGAGATATCCATTAGTCTAATGAAGAACATTCAAGACATAAAATCCAAAATCCCTTTTCCCTCCATAGTCACTAGTTGCTTGCTGGTCAAACTGTCACGTGTAATTTTGTGAGTTATGTCTATGAGGCACCATATTTCTGTGGCAAGCACATATTATCTGTAGAATTGATTGCTTCCTCTTCTGTCACATCCAAGGGACACACAATGCAGAAAACAGGCATAAATTGAATATGGGTAGAGCAGTGGCGGAGTGGCACACCTCTTTGAAACCCTATGTAGCATTTGGAACACATTGTCATTATCTGTGATAGGCAGGGTATCACTTACAAAAATGGTCTCCCTTCCACAATGCCTATATGTGCTTTTGGAGTCCATCCCTCCAGTTTCACGAAATTGCCTAAAAATAATTATACCGGCTGCTGACCTCCCTAGATTGGGCATGCAAGTCAAGCAGAGTCAAACTACAGGGGGCTAAAACTGGAACGGGAGGGATGGGTTGGATTTCTCTGACATAGAGATACACTGTATTGCAACACAATTACAGTATGCAGTCCAGTGCATGGATGAGGGCATCAACTGGGAGAAGTCCTGCTAGGAACACATGACAGTATACTGCTGATCAAACTACTTATGGTGGGTCACAATGTACCACACCACTTGTATGTGATAAAACAGGTCGACAAAGCAGAGATAGAGGGATCCCGGCTTGGCCCTTGTATATTTTCCAATCAACAAATCCAAGTTAACACACTGTTCAACCGTTCCTAGCCCCTTCCTGAATCCAAACTGGGCTTCTGATAGAATGGAGTTATCCTGCGTCCACTACTCGAGCCTCATTAAACGAATCCCACTCATCAATTTCATAGATGAATCCAGGAAAGAAATAGGCGATAACATTTGGGATCTGATTTGTCACCCTTTTTAAAAATAGGTACAATAATTGAAACAGCCCAAGATAAAGGAATCTTACATTCAGCCACCGCATTAATAACCCTATTCAGGATAGGGTCCCAAAACTCCCTGGCTGCTATAAAGGCATCTGATGGGACCCCATCAGTGCCAGGCACCCTGCCAGCTGCACTGAGCTTCAAGGCAGAAAAGACCTTATCAATAGTAATATTCAAAATAATGGGATTTCAGGTAGGAAGCCCTGCACGCGTAGCTAAACTGCAAGACACCTGATCCTGTTTAAAAATAGCTGAAATATGGGCAACCCTAGCATTGCAGGGGATAAGGGAATTAAGCTCTGTGAATACAGATTTTTTTTAAAAGGGGCATTAACTGTATCCCCAATTAACTTGGTGTCCTTTGTTTCTGCAGCCTGCTTCAATTTATCCCAGGCCTCGTCCTGTAAAAACGTCTTCCTGTCTGCTAGAACCTGCTTATATGATTTACAAAGTGACCTTTTTACCACTGGGTCCCTGAGGGAACTATGTAAGGGCATTTTCAGGAGCTGGGATGCCTGGGTACATGTGTGGTCAAACCAACTACGGTCACTAGCTTTAGTCGGTCTTGGGGCCCGCGTCAGCAGGGAGTTCATACAACTGGTTGAAACTAGACAACAATTTCCCATGGTAGACCATCTTCCCCAAACAATACTTTACCTTTTCCGGATTCTTGGTTATTATTTCTCACAAGGTACTGTTGGGCTCTATACTTGACCATTTCACCCTTATGCCATTAGGCCTAGCTGGAGTAATAGTCAGACTTGTAGCGGACACCTCGCAAATGCTAATCCAAAAAGAAAATGGGTAACATGATGAGATTGTGATCACTTAGCACAGTAAGAATACTATTAGGGATACTGGCCCAATCACGGCCAGAAGCTGATACCTAGACATGGTCTATATTAGTACTAGCATTTCTACCAATGAATGTTGGAATCTTCTCCCCATGAGGGCCCGCTTACAATTCAACATGAGAAAGCTGTATTTATGTATTACCATGTTCAGAGCAGTCCCATAGTCGTTACGGCAAAAATGTCTCCATCCTCATCCAGACTAGGGTGACCACATATTTTGCTCTCAGAAAAGGACACTGCTGAATATTAAAATCTCCAGCCCATAACAATATGAAATTATAATGAATAAGGCATAAGAAGGCTTCTAAGCCCGAATCCAGGGCATGGACCACTTTACTCCGCGAGGTATCAAATACATTGTTATAAAAATTGACCAACACTACTTTAAGGCCCCCTTTGAAGTTAACCACAAAAACATGGTATGAGGACCTACTGTAGCAAACCTTTTAATGATAACAGAGAGCTTATTAGATATTAGTACCCTTTTGCCCGCAACACTTGAGAATGTACTTCCCACAGAAAGTGCGAGGAGAAATCCTCCATGTGGGTTGGATTCGCACACCATGTTTCCTGCACACAAATAATATCAAAATCCCCCGTGAAACGAAGCCACTCTTTTGATCCCAACTTATTCTGAAACCCACAATTATTCCATTTGGCAAATTTTAAAGCCCCTCTGACTTCCTTACTGGGAATACTCCCTTGAGGTATCACGGGCAGCTGTACATTATGACTGCAACTGTCTTCACTAATGTTTTCAGAGGCCCCACTACTCTCCATCACACAGCCCCCAAGACCAGTAATGGGTGACCATTTAGGATTTTGGCATATTACAACGCAGCTCATCAAAACCTCCCCATTTCTCACTCCACCACAATGGGAGGGAGAGCCCCTACTATGCACGAGTCAATTGTTATCTTGCAATGAACTCAGTGCCTGAAGCCTAGTGGACGTGACTAAATGTGAGGCACACAAAAAATCACATGGTGGCTGCTGTTGGTTAACGCTCGTACTATTGCCTAACAGTTCATTACACTGCAGAAGATGATAGAAAACGCCCAAAGGGAGCAACATTATACCCCTTGCAGATGAAGTAATTACCTTTGACCTTGCTAAGGAATCTCCTGCCAAACTGGGATGCTTAAAATCTATAATAATACAATCCCCAGAAACGTTTTTCCTTAGCGGGCCAATGCATCCAACTCTTCTAACCATCAATATTTGAGCATGCTCTATAAGCAGGGAAAACAGACTTCATACTAAGTCAGTGAACAACTTTGCTCTTTAACGCCTCCAGGGATTCACTTGCTCAGATGACAAAGGAGGAACGTTAACCAAAATTGCAACATAAGGGCAGCTAGCTGGTGGCAGATTAATAGTCACATGATCACCCGCAGTCCCAGCATTATTCCCCTTGGGGCAGGTCAGTGATGGAGTAATCAGCTGATTAACTGGTTGGAGCTACTGGCTATGCTGACCAATGAGCACTGGCCGTGGGCATTAACAGAAATGGCAACAGATATAACAGAATCTGGTTTGGATATAGTGACTGACTATACTTCAGATGCTCCAAGGGTGGCCGATTCAACTAGAGTGGGCCCGGGACCACCTTCGTGTGTGGTGGAATCCACCAAAATCTGGTTCGGCACAGGTAATGATGGGATCAGTGAACCTCCGTAGCGCCAGGTCTAATTGACTTGAATGCCAACCTTTTTATAATCGCTGAGAGCAGCTCATGCATTAGCCCACTTAACTTTCCAAGCAAGTTATCTTGAAAAACAGTCAAAAACTCAGAGGAAAGGGAATTACTATGAGCATAATTATTAGCCCCATCACAGTTCAATGTGGCCGTAGTAGAAGAAAGACCTCTTTTTACACCCTGGCACCTTTTCTTTTTATTGGGTGGGCAACCATGCGGGGCTCTGTCTAGAGGTGATACTATAGGTTGACTATAAGTCTGCCCCTGGTCAATGACATGCTCCACAGGACATAACGGGGAGTCCGGGATAACTTGCTGGGGGTTACTGGTAAGCACATTGGGAGGTGGGTTAATTGACTTTGAGGACAAGAAAGTATTAGAGGCCAACGCTGCAGTGGCAGACAGACAATGCTCTGCACTCTCAATCTCCCTGTTAAGAACTCCCACTGCTTCCATCGTGAAACCATCTAAGGTAGAGTCACCAGCTTTAGCAGTAGGAGGGCTTTCGTTTTACCCATTAATAATAAGTCAAGAGTGAGCCCAGCAACCCAAGAATAAAAAATAAAATAAAAAATAAAACACACAATAGGCAGTACCTCGAGGGGCTCTGGCAAATTAAAGGGGTGGCCCAGCCAGCCTGACGGGCACACTCTTGGCCTGGTCTTTGGCCAGGAACGCGCTTGGGTGCGTCCCACGAAGCAGGACCAGAGGCTTTGACTTACGCGTCTCCTGGTGCGGTAAACGTGAAGGCCGCCCCTCTGCCGTGGGTGGTGCTAGTAAATGCAGGCAACGCTCCCCAGCTGCCGATGAAAAATGGTCTGTAAGACATGGTCTGGAGCAGCTAGGATTATTAAGAGAGGCCAACATTTGCGGCAGATTTATGTTGCAAGAGGTAGGGTGAAAATTAGGGGGATGACGAGTAGAAGGATGGATGGATCTGAAGTATAGCTAATCTATATCCAAGAGGCAGATTCATAACGTTTGCAGATGCCAAGCAGTGATTCAACAAAGGACCAGGCCAGTTCTTACTATATTCTAGTGTTGCAGGAACTGCAAGGGAGAAGTGGTATAGCTTATAAAAGGGTAAAACTGAAGTCCAACAATACTTGTTTTAAAATGATTCAGCTTGACTATTTATACATTACTCCCTCACACCACTTAAACTAAGGAAAATTCACGCAGGGAGCCCTTTAACTGTCCGAGATGCAGCAAACTAGTAGCTGACATCTTACACGTGACCTGCTGCTGCCCTGAAGCACACAACAAATAAGCAATGCCTCTGTGGGTTACTTCCTAAAACAAAATGGAGTAAAATGCAATAAAAAATGGTGGTATTGGGAATGGTATTGACCAAAACGGGTATAGCACTACACTGAGTGAGACTGAGGGCACCCAGTCGCGGCTGGCGACTGGGCAAAGTGGCGGGCGGGGGAAGAAAACAAAAATAAAATAGAAATGTTTTTTAAAAACTTAGCTGAACCTCACCGCCATTCTCCGCTGCACTCCAGGCACAGGCTCCCAGCCTGCCCTGCGGCCAATCATGACACTACTCAATGCAGCGTTATGATTGGTTGGAGTGCCCTGGCTGGGCGCTCCAACGCACACTGGGTGCCTGGGCTTGCTTTCTCCAACCCAGCAACTCTGTGCCGGGTTGGAGAGAGCCCTGTACGCATGTATGTTTGGCTGGCCCGAGGCGGCCGGCCCAACATACATGCGAACTGAGGGGAGTGCCCTGTACGCTCCCCTCAGTGCTCATCACCCCCATGGCCCCTAGTTTATTATCATATTATTTTTAAAGGTTTGCAGCTCCTACTGTTGGGGGGGGAGAGATGACGCTACTCCACCATAGCAGAGGAGTTGCCTCTGAGGTCACATACTTTTAACAGCTGGTATAAGGACATCTTAGAATAGGAAGCAGCAAAATAGGACTACAGGAAAAAGTAAGAAAGGGGAGAAGATTTAGCAGAAGGGTTAGCAACGCTTCAGGGACTTACATTTCCACTAGACAACCATGAGTTAATAGAACATATATTTAAACTACATAGTCAGTGTAGGCATACAAACAATGTTGCTTGGAAACAAAACATATTCACTGATTAATGCATGCAGTAATATGCCACGGTTCCATTTGAATGCCAAAATACTAATGGAGGAGTAGATGCACTAAAGGAAGAATTGTACATGTGAACAACACAATATGTTGAAGGTAAAAACAACACGAGGCGGATGTACATATTAACACTGTAAGATTGAGAATGGGATGAAGTAAAAATCACCAATGGGGTTTCGACTTTTGTTTATTGTTGTGTTGATGCAGTACGCGGTGCATTATTGAAATGTACCATGGTATAAAACACAAATAAAAGGATGGTTAAGATAATATAGTGCACATTAGCGAATAGAAACTGCGCACAAAACGGAAATGCCATTGTACAGTGAGGTCATAAGTGTTCATCGTAAGTGGAGGAGACTATGAAGAACATGCGCACCTCACAGGCAAGCACATGAACCAAGCATCCATTGCAGGGGTGCATGTGCATCACAGATAAATAGAGAAGTTACGTTACGTGCAGATGCAAACAGGATGCCAGGCTGCGCATCGCAGAAGAGACAGTACACATAAGCCTTTCCTCGTCACAGACAGAAAGCACCCCCGAAGGCCATAGACGAGGATCCCAGTGGAACTGAAACCTTTGTTTAGTATTGACCCCACTGCTAAACTGAGCGTGCCACTCACAAGCAGCAGCCGCGCGCCCTGGGAGGCCTGGATGAGCGACGCTCAGCGCGCGCGGAGGCATTTCCTCACGCGGACCACCGCGCGCCGAGAAGCGCCTTCGAGCCCCAGAAAGGATCCGCAGCCCCGGGCTCCCTTCTCCTTGCCGGGGCAGGTGTGTCTGTCTACAACGGTAGCCACCGTGTCGGGAAGATAATTAGTCAGATACTGCTGTTGCTGCGTTATAAATTAGCCTGATTCTCCAGCTGAAAAGGTGGTTCTTGAAGTCAAACAAGAGAAACCCTTCCGCGCCTTCACCGTGGCGTGTTCTGCCGCCGGCACAGCTGCTGGGGGCCCTGCGCAGACGCGGTACCAAAGTTCACACGCTGGATCCAAACATCAATCAATTAATATCGAGGGCGATTGATTAAAATCGTGCGCATTTTAGGATTAACCAAGGAAAGTATGTCAGCGCCTATTGTATGCATATGTTGTATGCCAGTTAAAATCCTAGCGACTATCATCTCTGCTTCAGAGTGCGAACATGTTGCTGTTATTTTTTTAGTAGTCTACTGTGACCAATGACAATTATTTTCCGGCTTCATTCTTCTGTTATTCCATTGTCGGGGTGGCGAGTCTTGACTTGTGCAATGCTGTCTGTATATATTTTACATTAAAAGAGCAGCCTGTCGAGGATTTACACCCGCTAAGCAAGCACGCGACGCCTCTTGCCATGACTGAATTTCTACAGTAGGGAATCTTGGCATCTGCAGGGCCCTTCTTTTTGTTTATAAGGATTTACAGTTGCCTAAAATATGTAGAAGGGATTCTTTTGATTGGTGGCACAAAAGACATTTCATCAATGTCTTGCCCTTTACTGTTCCGTATATAGAAAGCCTTTGATCACGATTGGAAAAAATCTGTACCTGACCACGAGTACTTCTGGTAAAGGGTGTGCGGGAGACTCAGGAATGGTTGCTTGGTGTTATATTGGTGTGAGGACCTCTCTTTTCAGAAATGTCTCATAAGCTTCCTCTTGGTTGGGTCTTCATAAAAAGATCATTTTGCCCGCTTCATTGTTCATCACTTTGTCTCTGCGGTGGGCATCGTTCTCTCCCAGGTCTCAGCAAACCAGTTTTTTAGTGCAACAGTACAATCAGTGTTCCACGGGTTCTCCCTCTCGCCTGCTCTGCCCACAGCAGCGACTTTAAGGACTGAGTCGATGTTGCACTGAGCTTCCAACAGTATAGTAGACAAGTTGCATGAAGGGTAAATCCACAGATTCAATTCAATTCGAAATTTGCTTGTGGTGAGGATTCGGGGAGCTAAAACAGCATTGGAAACTTTAGACACTGTCCCTTTATTCAACGCACCAGGTAACTTTCGACGTCAAACGTGTAATCCATGTGTTAGTGTTGGCTAAAACGTACTGGTCGTGAGTCGAAGTGAAGGGCAGAGTGACATGGCAGATAGTTGAATTAACAAGTTAAGGTGCTAATTAATGTTAAGGATTTTGTGTTTTGAGTTTTTAATTGCCTTAAAAAAAACGTCCTCGCTATTCAAGCCATAACCCCAAATATTTATAAGGTCTGACTGTTTCTAGTTTTTTGTTGTCCACGTGCCAGATTCCCTTTTTATTTCCGTTCATCATTTTAGTTTTTTTCTTTGTTGATTCTTGGATACCTTTCTTGACAACATATATTTAGAGCATTCAATGCTCTTTGTAAGCTTTTAGGCGTTTTGTCTATAGGGGCCTTGTTGTGAGCATACTGGAGAATGCCAATATGTTCTTGTACCACTAATGCAGGATATGTAGCTGCCGATCTTATTGCTTTGCCCACATCAGAAAAGTTTAGTTTAAAAAGTAAGAGGGCGCGTGCACAGCCCTGTTTAAGGCCTTTGTCCGAAGAGATTTTCTGTGGCAGGACTGTCTCTGGCGTTAAGCACACCTTGACCCGTGTTTGCCTATATAGACAGGATGGCTGACAGCATGCACAACGGAATTCCCCAGGTCACTAGTTTTCCCCATAGTCGACCACTGTTTATTTTGTCCAAGGCAGATGCCAGATCAGTAAAAGCAATATAGAGCAGGTTGTCTTTGGTGGAGCACGTTTTTTGAATGGTCATAGAAATAGCCAATAGAATGTATTCTATGACGTGCCATTTCTGAAAGCCTGTGTGGTAATTCAGGATGAGGCCCTTGTTATTTGCCAATTGTTCTAATTCATTAAGGAGTAGTTTAGCAAAACACTTCCTTCTATATCCAACAGGGCAATCAATTGCTAATTTGATGGGGGAGTGTGAGAGCCTTTTTATGGTTGGGAATTAAAAATGACCCACGCCAAATGTCAGGTATCGGATTATTTTGTAGACAATTGTTGTATAATGAGGTAAAAATTTCTGCCCACGTCGTTGGATTTGACTTGGAGATCGATGCTTGGGAGCACTTTGGTCCAGAAGCACTTTCACTTCTGAGAGCCACCAGTGTTTTTTCTACTTCTGTAGTCTCCACTGAAGCATGTTCACAAGTGGTGGTAATTGCATAATTTAGGATGAAAGAACTTCTTATTTCTTTGGTGCCATATAATGGTTGTACATGCAATTTTTATTTTTCTGGTGAAACTCTGTACATTCCTGCCTTCTTTCTTGAGGCCAAACATTTATTGACGAGTCTCCAAAGCTTATGTTGGTCTCCTGATTTGCTGTTTCATGTAGATTTATCCATCTACGTTTGTACCATTCCTGTTTTTCTTGCCACAGACTTTTCCTATATGCTGAATGGATAGATTTATGGCCGCATTTATACTTTTTGGCGCACAACTGCTCCAACGCAGTTGTGCGTCAAAAAATTTAACGCCGGCTAACGCCATTCCAAAGCGCCATGCAGGCGCCTTATTCATGGAATGACGTTAGCCGGCGGAGCTGACTGGTGTGCGTCAAAAAAAATGACCCACACCAGGCAGCGCCGGCGTAGGGGAAAATGGAGCTTGGGCGTCAAAGAATGGGGCAAGTCGGTCTGAGGCAAAAAATCTGCCTCAACCCGATTAGCGCCATTTT
Source organism: Pleurodeles waltl (assembly GCF_031143425.1). Taxonomy (NCBI): domain Eukaryota; kingdom Metazoa; phylum Chordata; class Amphibia; order Caudata; family Salamandridae; genus Pleurodeles; species Pleurodeles waltl. The sequence continues at coordinate 352,029,063 of NC_090447.1, read as the reverse complement.
TTTTTTTACTCCCACCCTCCATTGACATGACTCCTGTCTTAGCAAAGACAGGAGTCATGCCCCCTTGCCCAATGGCCATGCCCAGGGGACTTCTGTCCCCTGGGCATGGTCATTGGGCATAGTGGCATGTAGGGGGGCACAAATCAGGCCCCCCATGCCACAAAAAAAAAAAAAATACTTACCTGAACTTACCTTAAGTTCCCTGGGATGGGTCTCTCCATCCTTGGGCGTCCTCCTGGGGTGGGCAAGGGTGGCAGGGGGTGTCCCTGGGGGCATGGGAGGGCACCTCTGGGCTCCTTCCGAGCCCACAGGTCCCTTAACGCCTGCCCTGACCAGGCGTTAAGAAATGACGCAAAAGCGGCTGGACGTCATTTTTTTTTGACCCGCCCACTCCCGGGCGTCATTTTTGCCCGGGAGTATAAATACGGCGCACATGCCTCGGAGTCATTTTTTAGAAGGGAACGCCTACCTTGCATATCATTAACGCAAGGAAGGTGTCCACGCTAAAAAATGACGCAAACTCCAAGATCTTTGGCGCTAGATGTGTCGAACGCCAAAGTGTAAATATGGAGTTAGCTTTGCGTCGGATTTGCGTTAAAAAAACGACGCAATTCCGGCGCAAACAGAGTATAAATATGCCCCTAAATGTACTGTTTCATGCTTTGAGTCAGGTTAACGTTTCTGCACTTCCTTGTCCATTTATTTGTTTTTTAGCCTTGTTGTCACTTTTGAGTAAGATTTGTTATCTTCCCTGTGAAGTAACCTTTTTGTATATAGGCAAGCTTTACGTTGGTTCCATAGGACTTTAATGATTGGAGACCATGCTGTGACCATAGCTGTTTTGTGTTTTAACTCCTTACCTTGCTGTCTTGTCTTCTCAGTCATTCCTTTTTTTAATGGAATCTAATTGTAGATTTTTGTTTGTGCCACGTTATGCTTTGGTTAGATTCATTGTTCATTGGGGCCTCCCAACATTATTGTGGATTAATTTCTCTTCAAACTAATTTTGATGTTGATGTTCTGTGAGAGATAATCACTGTATTCCACTGCTGTCCAAGTGTAATCTAACACTGCTTGTCTCCGCAAAGAAAGATATTATTTAGAGGTTGGTTGTTTGGGAGGCGGCCATTCAGGATTTGAAAAGCCCAAATTGTTTATGGATGTCATTATAAAGCCTTTTTGTTATCTATTTTCTGCCTTGAACAGTAGGTTTCAGGAATGCTGCCAAAGCACTTTTATTCCTGTATTTTTCCATCGTTCGGGACTTTACTGAACAAATTTGCACTAAAGTCACCTCTTATGATCCATATACTGTATGCGTGTGTTCAGTTTGCAGTACGCAAAGCATGCTAAATAAAATACTTTAAAGTTCTTACTTTGTTTTTAAATTTGGATTTATATGTATGTTACAGATAACCAACTTCTTTGGTCTTTAACGGATTTCAAGCTTGTTTGTCTTACACTTAAGGCCATGTAGCAGGTTAGTCCGCTTTATCTTTGTGCCAGAATCAGTTTCTTCCACCCTGCTAGGATTCTCAGGTCATCTGACACTTGCTATCAAAACATGGCTTTTCGAGCAGTAACCACACCCCCAGCGCCTTGAGACCCTACCAGGTGAGTAGTGCGCTTAATAAATTTGATTGATTGATTGAGTGAATGCTATCCCTCGCAGTATTCAGACTACTCGAAACAGTGGTTGTTTCTTCTCTTATCTTGCAGCATACAATTGGTACAGGTTACCTTTCCACATCCACTCATGCCATATCCTTATGTCTTTGAAAAAGCTGCTTAAAACTTGCCTTTTTTTTTTAGCTTATTCCCTCTGTGAGGGAACAGTGTCCAGCCCTCTACTTACTAGGCTTCAACGTCTGGATACTGCGTTAGGAGTGAGCTGTTTGCGATAAACCAAGTGTCCCTAACTTAACGTGACATATTGTGAGGAAGTACTGGTTTAAGGATTAAACATGATGCAATGCATTCGCCAATTTCTGTACGCTTCCCATGGTGTTATTATGGATACAAGCTGATAGTCCAGCGGGTGGATGTCCACTTCGCTTTGCCTGGTAGTTTAAAGACTTCACAGTGCTTTGTTATTGGAGAGTCCATTGTGGTTCCGGTCTCTTGTAGGCAAATAATATTGTAATGGAGTATATGATTTAAAGCTTTCAGATATGATGCAATTTTATTTTTCCCTAGATCACAGTTCTCATACATTTTCAGGCCTTGGGCTCTATCTTTCCAGTCAAACCGGATCATACTCCCAAACCCTCATCCAGTTACCCTCTCTCAGGCCTGGGCTCTCTTCCGCTGTCACCCTTCATCTCTCAGAGGGCGGTGTAGACGTTGTACCTTGTTTCGTTAAAACATAAAGAAGCATGGCATGCAATTGTTTTTTTTTTAAAAAGGTCATCAATCCCAACCCATTCTCCTTGCACCATGGATATTCCATTTAAAGAGGCAATGCTGTCCAAACGGTTCAGTGTCACCCCCAACGGTGAAGAAACAAAATACAGTGTGGCCTGTACTATCCCTAGATTTCAACTCCTGGGTTGGTCTGCTGCCGCAGGGCTTATCACCCTGGGCATAGCGCAGGCACCGGCAGCCCTGGTCCTGGGGCCCCTATTCCGCCCAAGGCAGGGTGACCAGGCGTGCTGGATTTGCCAGGACAGTCCTCGTTTTTCACCAGCTGTCCCAGCAGTTGTAGGCAAATTTGGCTCGTGTCCTGGTTTTTGAAGAGAGTCCACTGAAAATAAAGGAAGGCGTGTGTTTGTGTGTTACATAGCATGGCTAGTTAGCAGCTATTACAAGAAAGCAATTTAATTGACATGTATTTTGCTGGGTTTAAAAAAATTGCATTTTTATTTTCTTGGTGCCTCATTTATGACTCTAGGGGGTAACAAAGGCTATCATTCTCTGCCGCTCGGTTGATATAACATTGTAGTCCTTTTATTTTTGTTAAATGTCCCGGTTTTTGAGATTCAAATCTGGTCAGCCTAGCCCAAGGCCAAAGAATACGTGTGAGATTGAGAGACTCGGAGACCCTGTTACATTCTGTGGGGGTGGTGTGCATCATTTGGTATTACGCCACTGCTTATCACTTGGATGCGGAGGCCAAGTCACAAGCCTGCTGTGCACACTGGCATCCTGGCGGCTCCATCCTGACACAGATGAACTACGATCGATGGAGTCCTTTCCAGTGAACAGAAGACTCGCCAGGCCTCGTTTCGGCAGCACAGCCGAGGAGATGGGCCCTGACGACAGCGCTCAGTTGTTTCGTCTTTCGAAGATCTGAATACACTGGCCCAGGGCCCGGGCAGTGACGCAGGAGGCGCCGGCTAATGGCCGACGATAGCGACTGAACATCAAGCTCGTGATGTCTGCCCTGGGCGTGACGCCTCAGCAGGACCGACAGGAACCTAAAATCAAAATCTACCAACCAGCCTCCTGCAGGAGGCCGCGACTAGAACCGGGCTCTGCAGGGTCACGGCAGCCCACCCTGCCCCGAAACGAGCCGCCTAACCTTATCCCGCCAGGAAAATGCCAGCCAGGCTGTTAGAAATGCCACCCGGGTCCGGCCCCCTGTGCCCCGTGTACTCCTGGAAGAATGGGCTTGGCGTGGCCGTGACTCCCATGGAAGTGGGCATAGGAACAGCCGCAGTTTCGCGTCATCTGAACTTTTCCCTCGCGCGCTTCTGTCAGACTATCCTTCAGGCCGGGCGCGGAGGACGCATAGCCGTGTGATAAGCCCCGGCAAGCAGGCCAACGCACCCGAGACGACCTCATCTAATTATAGAGCCTCTGGCCGGGCTCAGGGGCTCCTGGGGCGGGGCTCTGGGGCTCCGGCGCAGCCTTGTGCAATCCTGGCACACGCAAGGAATGCCACAGGCTCGATTAACCCTGCGCAGCCTCAGTTGTTATCCATCACTCGGAAACGGAGACCCGGAGCTGCGCTAACGGCCCACCCCCTGCTCGAAAACAATCTATTATTTATTTGGGCAGAATACACGTGCAGTGCACGTACAGCTTTATGACTTGATAATTGGGCTGGCCTGTTTCTAAGCGCTTTCAGTGTTGTCAGATAAGGCAAATATATACAGACGCGACCCGGTCTGTTTTACATCTTCCTGCCCCACTCCATCAGTAACCGCGAAACACCTTCGCTGCAGCTCATTTTGGAACGGGCATCTGACCTCACGCACGACCTTTAGAGCAGGATGGCGGGTGACAAGTGTTCGCCCTCAGAACAGCACTGAATTTAGGCGGGGGAGTCTGCATTTTTTAACCCTAAAAGTTTTCTACATACGCATGTTTAAAGCACGCCGTTTTCGCATTTCCTCATCTCTGTGATTTTATTTCGGGGTAGCACTGCCCTGTTACATGGCATGGCTTGCCACACGCTGCGCTCACTTTTCGGCTGCAAAACTGTCAACAGGCCCTCTAGCGCACAGATACCTCTCACTCAAAAGCCGATGGTGGGTGACACATGCCGCGGGGCCGGGGGGAGGGGTTGTCTTCCAGCTGTGGCCACCGACTGCGCCTCCGGCTCTGAAGCTACATGGCACTAGCTAGACTGCGTGCTAAATAATGTAATATAGGTTAAACAAGTGAGTGTTACCATGGATGAGAGCACATTCAGAAAATCCACTCGACACATTTCTGCAAATTTTTTTTATTACATGACAACCATGGCTACAAAGTCAACACTGATAGGATAGGGTGACCAGATTTTGAGCAGAAAAAACTGGGACAGGTCAGACATAAAAGAAGGACTAAAGAATTTACACTCACTTTTATATCTGGCATGTTCCGTATATTTTTGCATAGCTTTGTGAAGGTGTGCCTATACGTGCGTGCGTGTGTGTGGGTGTGTATATATATACACACACACACGCACATACATTTACAAGACTACACATATAAAATTAGCTATGGCTTGACCTCACACCCTGCACCTCCCAACTCCACTCACCTCTGTCTGCTCCCCCCTCATCTCTGCTGGGAGCCGACAGGGGACTGTGTTGCCTGACAGTAACAGATACATTAATTATTTCATACTTTGTAGGAGTCTGTTCAAACAGAGAATACCTTTAATTTATGCTTCTCTAGATAATCTGACCTTTGTCCCAAAAACCGGGACATTTATGCAACGACCTGAGCTTTGTCACAAAGACCGGGACATTTGTTTAAAATTTACAGTCCTCTAAAAACCGGGACTGTCCGGGGAAATCTGGGACGTCTGGGCACCCTATCATGGGATCGCACAACATGGTTGAGCGGGATGCATGCCGGGGCCAATACTCCGGTTTTTAGATTTCAATCGAAGGTTTGATGCTGCTAACTGCAAAATATTTACTTTCACCTGCGACTCTGCAACTACCGTGTTGCTTGAACATGTTTGCCACATAGAGGGTTTTCGAGCCATGTTTAATACCAAGGACTCTCGTACTGTCAATGATATGAACTCATATTTTAGCCTTATTTTAGCTAAGTAGGCCCCTCTCTCCACCTGCAGCCTGCGATGCTGGGGTTCATATCCAGTTCAAGGTGGCCAAGTTTTCGTATTTTGCTGTGTTTCAAAGGCGTGATCTGTCGCACACATGTGGTTCTTGCAAGACGCTGTTCTGCTCCATCCTTCCAAATTGCATGCTGCATATCTCCTCTGGTAGTCGCGCTATTTCTCCGTGTCCCACCAGCATGAAATAACATCCTTGGAAGTATTCATGTCACCCAAAGATTGACATCATTTTAGGTGCTACGTTTACCATTGCAGCCAAGTGCTCCTATGTAGTAAGTGACATCTTAAATCAGCCTTAACTGGAGGACTAGCTGAAGCTTTTACACTTCATACAGGGTGTTGGTATGCTACCAATAGTCTAGACCAGTGGATCATCACCTTTAGAACTCTGTGGCCCCCCATTTAAACATTTGTGGAATCCGGGGACCCCTTACTGAATCATTGGAATCTGGAGACCCCTCACTGAGGCATTATTAGAATCTGGGGACCCCCGGCTTAAGCATTTTCAAGGACTTGAACTATTAAACAATACACAAAAATATGGAAAATAGCATTCATTAAACACATTGGGGGTTATTCCAACTTTGGAGGAGGTGGTAATCCGTCCCAAATGTGACAGATTTACCACCAGCCGTATTACGAGTTCCATAGGATATAATGGACTCGTAATACGGCTGGTGGTATATCCGTCACTTTACCGTCACTTTTGGGACGGATTACCACTTCCTCCAAAGTTGGAATAACCCCCATTATGACATATTTTTTGCAATTCATTATCAAATAATAAAAAAGTCAACATTTTAATTTGAATAGGTTGGAGGTTTGTAAATTCAGTTGAGGCTGTCCATCGTCCACACTGTATTTTGTTTGACTGCTCCCACGAATCAATCAGAGGATACCAACTTAATTGTTTGCCTCCAATATCACATTCCCTCACATTTACAGAACAATTTAACATTTTCAGTTTTTAATTTTGCTCCTTTATTTATAACTTATTAATCTGTAAATGTGTTTTGTCATTTTCTAAGCAGTTGTGGACCACCTGAGAAGGTGCCACAGCACACCACGGGTCCCCAGACCACAGTTTAAGAATCGGTGGCCTAGACTATTTGCCAGCATTTCTCCCACCACCTTTTGTGCGTTTGACACTTGACATTAGGTAAGTTGGCAGTCATGCTGTACTTCTATGTAAACATCCTGACTTTCAGTTGTGGGTGGAGAGAGACCTCTTTTTTTAAACTGTGTTCCGTGAAAGAAAGTGTGAAAACGATATGCAATCATACAGATGATAGGAATGTAATACTCAAATGCACATAATATAACAAGGTAGCCTTCCACTGCAAATAGGACGGCCTGGGATCAAAAATGATTGTCCAGTTGCAAAGAGATGCCCTTTATAAAAGCTCTTTATATAATTCAATTGTGCCGCATTGATCAACTAAGAGGAATTTCAGGTGCATGAGCATATAAAGTAAGTAGTTCACCTGCAGACCCCTACGTACTTCAGGGACCCATTGGTATTCAATGCTTATTAGCGGCACCCCCTTCCTCCTTGGCTCCGCTGTGCATGTAATGGCTTCATTGAATACCAATGGCTCCACGAAGTACGTACAGCTTCACGGATGAACTACTTACTTGGTTTGATGATGTAGTAGGAATTTCAATGAAGAAGCTACGCGCCTGACACAGCAGGGGTTTTCAAGGTGGTTGCAAAATTGCTGTTGATTAGCTATAGCAAGCATTTATTTCAACTAGGCAAATCATTTAAAGTTTAAAATATACAAGTACAGCCTGCATTAGGTGGAAAGTCACCCTCACAGACTATACTTTCCTAATTTACTTTTATGTATGTGTTACCTGGGGGAGTCATGTGATGGATAGTGTTGTATCAGTAATAACATGAATTAAGGAGGTCTTAGGTAATATTTCAAGAATGTGATGTGCCCACCACAACAGGGAACAGAAGTTCCTGGGTATGTATACCGTGATCGACATTTTAACTACACAGGCGACAAACTTTGCAATATGCAAAATTTCCCGAAATTTTGAATTAGGCAATTTTACTTACATTTCAGGCCTAGAAAACTAGTTAACACGGAAAGCAGAGACATTTTTTGCTTGAATTTGTGTCCTGCCGGTACTCTGCGTGACTTTTTAAAGTACGGTACTTCCTTGGTTGAAATATTCACCTACAACATCAATAAACCACATTTTGCATAATATTCCAAAACGTTTGAGGAAAAAATACACAACTTCTCACAGCCCCTGTTACTTGTATTAAATTGGGGATTTATGATTCATGAGATACATGCAAATATCGGATGGCTGTTTTAATTAATTTTTTCACCGTTTACCCACATTAATGTCCTGTTGGTGTGTTAAACACAGTGTCGTGCGGCTGCGAAGTTCCTTCATCTCCTGATATTTTTTTTCCAGTTGAAGTAAAGCCAACACCAAAAGAATTCATGCTGCAGAATTTGGCAATGCACAGGATTCTGGCAGCGAGAGCTCAGTCTGCCCCCACGGTTCTCATGAGAAAGCAGCTTTTAATAGCTGCGCTGTGGGACCAGCATGAGTGTTTAAACTGACTTACTGCAGATGAACAAAAATCACAGCCCAAAGAGAGTAATGAAATTAATTCACAAAGGGCAGAAACCATTAATCTGTTCTGGACACAGAAGGGATGGACAGGCAGAGGATGGCATTTCGGGGTTATGGTTCGTGCTTTGGAAAACAACTAAGCACAATCTAGGATAATGTATGCACAAAATATGGGGCATATTTACAAAATAATGACACAGCCCGGCGCTGCAAGCCATCTTGCAATGCTGAGCTACGCCATAGGAAAATGCAGGGATGCGTTGTATTTACAGCAGTATGACGCATACCTGTACATTCATCAGTGCTGGGGCACAATTGGCAGCCTAGCGCCCACGCAGGCACCCTTGCACCTTGGTGCAAGGAAGCCTGTGTTGCAGGGATGATTGTTTATGTGCAGGAATGGGCACCTTCCTGCACATAAACAATCATTAGTGTTTTCCTCCTGTGTGTGCTGGGGGAGAAATAAAGATATTTCTCCTCATTGTGCCACTTTTACGGTGGTGTTGGAATCTGATGCATTCCCAGCCTTGTAAATCTGGGAATGCATCAGATTCCATGGGTGTTGCATGGTAAGACCCACAGCAACACCCATGGTACTCCCCTTTCATGCAGAGTAATGCGTAAAACAGGGCCATATTACAAGGCCTTGAAAATCCACGCAAGGTGGCTTTGCATGGGCTGGTTAATATGGGCTGGCACACTGCACCACTGGAGCATCCAAAAAGTGAGGATTCGATTGCACTAGGGGCCTGTAAATATGCCCTTATGTCTTTTAACGACAAAGAGAAACCGCATGGCTGGAAATGTCCTAGGATTTTCAAAGGTTGCAGAAATGAAAGCAATTTCCATTATTTACAGTGATTGGAATATTCAGTGTCCTTAAGAAACCAGTATGGATTGGGATGTCAATGTGGGTAACTTTCTGTCTGATAGTTTTGAATCCACAGAAGTGCAGTAAAGAAAACTGTGCTATCCTAAATGCATGAAATGGAATACGCCTTTTGGCCGTAGGCATTAGAAGACAATAAAACACACAAAAAGTGATGGGAGGAATGTGTGTATTTAATTCTATTGTTCGTTTGCCTTCCATGCAACCTCAGTTTGGACCCAGCCATATGGACCTCAGTCTTTACTCTGCTCCAATAGAAAGAATCCAACTCTAACTGCCAAGCCAGGTTAATTATGAACCAAAAAGCAACCTGGTTTTGGCATGATTGGGCCTCTTCAGTTTCACTCGAGCCTAGCTTGGTTCCAGTGGCACAGTGTACAAGCAACTGACATCTGAGCATATCCTTGTCAACTTAGGGCATTACATCAAACACACAAAATGTGAAAGAAGGAATACTTGGAGGTTGTCCAACCACTGGTAACTGCTGAGGGTAGCACTCTAACCCATTTTTAGGTCTCACCTGTGTGAGCATCCACTAGCGCATGCCCTCTCGCTCCTGATGGTTATTGTGTTCAATAAAGAGCTTAAAGCCCGCCCTTTGCTTACCATTCGTAGGTTTTATTATCACTCTCATTTATTGCCCTTAAATTTGGCAACACAATTCATCTGCACCACCTCTTCATTAGGCTGGAGCAGGCACCAAGTCCTTATGGCTTCGTCTTGATTAGGGTCCTGCCACTGCTGGCGCTGTCATTGAGGTACTATATTTTATTAATTTTCTTTCTTCTTCCCCACTTTAATCACAGCCTCGGTAGCGGAGACCGGTCTGTACTGCCGTGCTTCTTGAATTTCTTTTAGAAACTGGCCTTGAGTATCTTTAAAGAGGCCTATATGTCTTTGACTGACAGTTAAAATGAACTCATTCAAGAGTGAGTGAATGTATAAGAGAACGTGACAATGTTTGTTTTGAGGGAGAGTGTCTAGATGCCTTACCTTGTAGCCCTTGACTCATTGTGTCTCAGGGAGCTGGTCAACAGAAACTGTGCATTGCTCCGCCCATGTCTGGGCATGAAAGCTGAATGCACTGCTTACTTTTGTTACCTTTAGGACTGAACTAGTGTTTCCTTTTCAGTATGTCAGACAGCGTGCAATCTTCCCAGCAGATGGACAACAGCGTCCGGCCAAACCATACCAATGGATACGAGATTTTTTCACTTTGACATAACTTTTTTTGTTATGCATTGCGAGAGTTGCATTTTTTAATACTGCCCTCTGTAGAGAGGTAAACATTGCCACTTTTTCATTGTGAGTGCCACAGTAGAGCTTTTTACTGCATAAAAATACTTTCATAAAATGCACCCATGTTAGATTAGCTAGTATGACTATCATTTACCTTGCTTTTTTGCTTTGAAATACAGTGAGCTGATGGCATCATTTATTTATATATCTTGATATTTCTATAATGCTTTTACAAAGTACTTGATGTTTTCATGAAATCGTACAGAAAACAAAATTACAATTGCTGTTCAGAAGTAACTGTTTTGGAATCAGAATGGACACATTGATATTAGTGTTGTTTTCTCACTTTTTAAATACTTTGTTGTGAGAAAGTAGCCTCTTTCTCGCATGGTTAGCCCCACTTTTGGCCTGTTTGTGAGTGTGTGTCAGTGTGTTTCTACTGTCTCACTGGGATCCTGCTTGACAGGACCCCAGTGCTCATAGTTAAAACCCTATTTGTCAGTGTGTTTTGCCTGTCTCCCTGGGATCCTGCTAGCCAGGATCCCAGGTCTCATAGTTTGTGGCCTAATGTGTGTTGTCAGTAGTGATTAACTTTGTCATTGAAGTTCTGCTAACCAGAACTCCAGTGCTTATACTCTCTCTTCTTCGAAATTAGTCACTACAGTTTAGTGACTTCATATTCCAATTCCAATTGGCACAATGGACCCCCCTTATAAGTCCCTAGTATATGGTACCTAGGTACCCGGGACATTGGGGTTCCAGGAGATCCTTATGGGCTGCAGCATTTCTTTTGATACCCATAAGGGGCTCAGACAAACCCTTTCACAGGACTGCCACTACAGCATGCGTGAAATAGTGCACACACTATTTCACAGCCATTTTCACTGCACTTAAGTAACTTATAAGTCACCTGTATGTCTAACCTTCATTTACTGAAGGCTAGGTGCAAAGTTACTAAGTGTAAGGGCACCCTTGCACTAGCAAAGGTGCCCCCATGCTGTCAAAGGCCAATTCCCAGAACTTCGTGAGGGCGGGGATACCATTACACGCAAGCACTACATATAGGTCAATACCTATATGTAGCTTCACAATGGTAACTCCGAATATGGCCATGTAAGGTGTCTAAGATCAAGGAATTGTCCCCCTATTCCAAATCTGGTATTGGGGAGCCATTCCCATGCATCCTGGGGGCTCCAACATGGACCCCCAGTACTGCCAAACCAGCTCTCTGAGGCTACAGCTGCTGCCACCTCACAGAGAGGGTTCTGCCCTACTGGGGTCTGAGCAGCTCAGTCCCAGGAAGGCAGAACAAAGCATTTCCTTTGGAAGGAGGGTGTTAAACCAAACCCTCTCCCTTTGGAAATAGGTGTTACAGGCTTGGGAGGGGTAGCCTCCCAGAGCCTATGGAAATGCTTTGAAGGGCACAGATGGTTCCCTCCTTGCATAAGCCAGTCTACACCGGTGCTCTGGTGCGAAACTGGACAAAGGAAAGAGGAGTGACCACTCCCCTGTCCATCACCACCTGAGTAGTGGTGCCCAGAGCTCCTCTAGTGTGTTCCTGGCGTTAGCCATCTTGTTTTTCAAGGTGTGGGGACACACTGGAGATCTCTGAGTGACCAGTACCAGCAGGTGACATCAGAGACCCCTCCTGATAGGTGCATACCTGGTTAGGTAGCCAATCCCCCTCTCAGGACTATTTAGGGTCTCCCCTGTGGGTTCCACTTCAGATTCAGCTTGCAAGTTTCCTCCAGGAATCCTCTGCACCTTCTGCTTCAGCTTCTGACCGTCGGATCAACCACAGACTTCTCCAGGAACCACTGTAACTGCAACAAAGTATCCAGAAAGGCTACTGACCCTGCAACTTCAGCTCCAGCCAGCAACCACAAAGTTTCCAAGGTGTGCACGCTCTGAGGACTCCCTGCCTTCACCCTGCACCAGAAGAACCGAAGGAATCTCCAGTGGAGTGATGGAGTCACTTCCCTGCTCCAGCAGGCACCTTCCAAGACGACTACCGGTTCTCTGGGACTCCTCTCCTGGCAACGAGCATGCTCCCTGGAACACAGGTGGTGGACCTCTTCGACCCAGACTGTCCTAAGGTCCAGCTCTCCAAATTTGGCAGAAGTAAGAGCTTGCCTTCCCGGTTTGCGACAGTACCCCTTTGTACCACATCATCTCTTGCTCCTGGGGCCTCTGTAAAGTTTTTGCAAGAATCCTTTGTGCACAGCGTGGCCCAGGTCCCCAGCATTCCATCCTGCGACACACAACTCACTGAGTTGTTCTCCGGCGGCATGGGGCCTTCTTTTGTAGTGCTGCAGCAACCACAATTTGCACCTTCTTTGTCCCTGTGTTCTGGGGCTCCCGTGGGTGCTGCCTGGTTATCTTTGGGCTCCCTCCAGTGTTGGGAGCCCCCTCTGCCTCCTCAGTCTGAGTTGAGGCCCCCAAGTCCCTCCTGGGTTCAGGCAGCACAATTTTTATGCAAAACGCGACCTTGCTTGAACCAAGGCTTGTTGGACGAATCCAGCGCTGCAACTTGCCTGTATCCAACATCTCGACTTAGGACATCTCCTGCACCCCGCAGGAACCCGCAGCCATGTTCTTTGGTGCTCTTCTGTAGACTTCTTCTAACCGGAGAATCCTCTTTTGCACCATCTTCTAGGTTGGCAGGGACTCCTGTCCATCCTGGAATCTTCTGTGACTTCTGGATTTGGTCTCTTCTCCTCACAGGTCTTCAGGTCCAAGAATCCACCATTTGTTGCTTGCAGTCATGCTTGGTTCTTGCAATAACTCTTATCACGACTTGTAGTGTGTCCTGAGGAAACTTGCAGTACTTTACTCCTACTTTCCTGGGCTCTGGGGTGGGGTATTTTACTCACCTTTGGGGATTTATAACACTCCCAGTGCCCCTCTACACACTACAGTTGCCTTGGGGGAATTTGTGATTTCGCATTCCACTTTCTTAGTATATGGTTTGTGTTGCCCCTAGGCCTATTGCATCATATTGCATTTTATTGTATTTTCTACTGTTTGCACTATTCTGTGACTATTTACGTACCTGATTTTGGTCTCTAGTGTATATATTGTGTATAATATATTTTTGGCCTTTTGACACTAAAATAAAGGACCTTTATTTTTTGTAACACTGATTATTGTCTTTTATTGTGTATAAGTACTGTGCAACTACAGTGGTATTGCAGGAGCTTTGCAAGTCTCCTAGTTCAGCCTAAGCTGCTCTGCTACAGCTACCTCTAGACAGCATAAGCTGCTAGAACACTAACTACATTTCACTAATAAGAGATAACTGGACCTGGTATAGGTGTAAGTACCTAGGGTACCCGCTACAAACCAGACCAGCCTCCTATATTGGTGGTGCAGCGGTGGGATAAGTACTTGCAATTCCTTTACCACTTTGTTACTCGTGCTTTTCACAAGAAAAGTTTACTCCAGTACTTAAAACTATACATAATTGTACCTAGAAGTCACTTCTAACTTTCTAAAAACTTCTCTCAAACGTTCTAAAACTTTATTTCTCTAAAATGTTAGGCCTAATAGTTTAATAAAATTTAACTCTTTTTCCTAAACTCTTTCTGTCAACATGTCTGGTGTAGAGGCCACCCCCAGAGTTGTGAAGACAACTTATGAAAGTTTGAATTTTAAAGGTTTGATGGTTATCTGCAATGAAAGAAGTTTAGGGATTGCGAAGAACCCCAATAAGGAATTCCTCTTAAATCTCCTCCTTCAGGATGACCAGGGACTTAGCACTGGTCACGTACAGTCAGAGGGGGAGGTAGAGGAAGATTCCAATCAGGTAGACTCAAGAGAGCATTCTGATAATCCTAGGGAGAGTCCTTCCACAAATCTTTCCCTCAACAAACCCCCTAGTGTAGCTGGGAGTGGGAAAGGTCACACTCAAGTAGGGCTCCCTTCACACCTAGAGGCCAGGTAACCAGGGTGACTCAAGTTAGGGAAAGAGCTGCCTCTGCCAATTCCCATGTCACTTCTGTCTCAGAGGTGTCACACACATCTAACCCTGAGGACCAGTCCCTGGATAGGGAACTCAGAAAGCTGAGGTTAGAGGGGGCCAGACTGAGGCTACAGCAGCAACAGTTGTCCTTAGACAGGGAATCCATGGCTGTGGAAAGGGAAAGGCAAGGGTTGGGATTAGTTCCCTGTGGTGGCAGCAGCAGTAATTTCAGGAACTGCAGTGTTAGGGAACCTACATTTGATTCCAGAAATCTGCACAAGGTTGTTCCCCCTTACAATGATGGGGATGACATTTATAAGTGGTTTGCTGCACTTGAGAGGACCTGTAAAGTTCAGAGGGTCCCTCAAGCACAGTGGGCTGTTAACCTGTGGTTGTCTTTCACTGACAAGGGGAAAGACAGACTCCTTATTGTCAGTGAGGATGACTCAGACAACTATCACAAAAGTGCTCTCTTGGATGGTCTAGGTTTAACCACTGGGCAATATAGAATAAAGTTCAGAGAGACCAGAAAGGAGTCTTCACAGGATTGGATAGACTTTGTAGACTGTTCAGTGAAGGCCCTAGACGGTTGGTTAAATGGCAGTAAGGTGACTGACTATGAAAGTCTGTATAACGTAATTCTGAGAGAGCATATATTGAACAATTATGTGTCTGATTTGTTTCACCAGTATCTTATGGACTCAGATCTGACCTCTCCGCAAGAATTGGAAAAGAAGGCGGACCAATGGGTCAGAACAAGGGTGAGCAGAAAAGCTCATACAGGGGGTGACAAGGACAGCAAAAAGAAAGATGGTGAAAAATCTCAGAACAAGCATGGGGATAAACGTAAGCACAACAATTCTTCTTCAGGTCCAAAACACTCCTCTGGGGGTGGGGCTAAATCATCTTCTTCATCTTCTTCTCACTCTACACACACTAAAATACCTTTGTGCTATGTGTACAGAGATAAAGGCCATTGGCCAGGGGATACGTCCTGCCCAGGTAAAGCCCATGAGCCAACCACCACTAATACATCAAACTCTAGTGCCCCTAACAGTAGTGGTAATAGCGGTGGTACTACTGCCAATAGTCAAACTAAGGGTGTAGTTGGGTTCACTTTTGGGACCATAATAGAAACTGGGGTAGACAGTCCCAAGACAGTTTCTGTCACACCTGGTGGCATTGCCATCTTGGCTGCCTGTCCCCTTAACATGGATAGGTACAGGCAGTCAATCTTAATAAATGGTGTTGAGGCCCAGGCCTCCAGGGACACAGGTGCCAGTATCACTTTGGTGACTAAAAACTTGGTGTTACCTGCACAGAAGTACCAAGTTACTGATGTGAATAACTCCACTCAGACTCTCCCCTTAGCTGTAGTTCATCTTAGTTGGGGTGGAGTTACTGGCCCAAAGCAGGTGGTGGTATCGCCTGGCGTACCTGTAGATTGTCTCTTAGGAAATGATCTTGAGGCCTCAGGTTGGGCTGAGATAGAATTTAAGACCCATGCAACCATGCTGGGTATCCCTGAGGAATTGCTTCCCCTCATTTCTGGTGAAATGAAAAAGCAAAGGAGAGAAAAAGGCTTGAAATCTCAGGCTCCCTCTCCACCAACAGGTAAAAAGGGTATCAAAATATCTCTTCCCCACCCTGTCACTAAAGATACTATTCCTGTGGTTGGAGAAACCTCTCCTGGGGTGGAACCTGTACTAAAGGAGCCCTCAGTTACCACAGCTGGACTGCCAGAGGTAAAAGTACCTCTCTGTAGAACCACTAAAGCAGATGTGCAAAATTGCACCATTTTAATAAATATGGAGCAACCCTCCAGCCCTCCCAGAGAAACTTTAGTGCAGCAGCCCTGCACTGCCTCTAAACACTTAGGACAGCAGCCCTGCCCTAGTGTGGAGCTTGTAGGACAGCAGCCCTGACCTGCTCCAACTCAAGAGAAACAGCAACCCTGTTCTCTCTTACAGCCATATGGACAACCTTTTTGCCCAGATTAATTTGTGGATAATCATCTACCATTGGCACCACGAAGCTCACCTTTTAATAGTTCTCAACCAGTCAAGGATGGCTGCCCTTACATGCCCCTTTGTCTGCATGTATGCAGGCATAGTAGCTGCCTTGGAATTGTATTGTTTTGTTTAGCCAAAATAAAAAGCATTTCAAGATGGTTGTCATGTGCGCACACATGGCAGCCATCTTGGAACATGGACGTCAGTTAGGGGTCGCCAGGGGTCGCGACTGAGACCCATAGCCAACCCATTGGAACCCCTGGCCCTTTGCTTGCGACCCTGCGCTCCTTGATCAAGACACAGCAGCTTCAGTGGATATGACCAACTGAAAGAATAACAGCTTTGGGCAAACGCTGTGCTGGAGATGGGAGGACTGGGCTTTTTAGTACACCATGTGCACTACTAGCAGCCCATTTGTAGGCACGTACGGGCGTGGCTGCGCAGGGCACGTCGGGCTCAGCTAGTGGAAAGAGCTGCAGTCCAGCCACAGTTAAATGCTTCAAGTCCCTGTGGGCTGCCCTGCTGAAGACCATCAGAGCCACTAGGAGAGCCTGTCCTCAAATGTCTCCATCCAGTTGCTCGAGTCCACGCTCTGCACGCAATGGAGCTGTAAATACGCAGGTGGGCCTTTGGGATGCCAGTGGGTCTTACCGACCGTAAAGAACCTACAGATATACAGTGAATGACTCCTAAGTGCATTGTAGATGACAATTTAGTCTTGGCCTTTAATATATTTCCACCTTATATTATGTTCGGAAAGAGCCGTGTTTTCATGTTCATTACAGTGCCTTGCTGGCACATTCTCATATGGAAGGTGTCTAACTGCAGTTTTTGTTTTGAGCGGTGAACCAGACGTTTTCATGTCCCTCATTTTCAAACTTTCCTACAAGCCTGCTACTACAGGGTTTGAAAAGCAGGTCTGTACATTAGCCACGTGCCAAAACCCAACCAGATGGTGGTCTGCGCTCTGAACCCGAGGGGACGCAAGCTGAAAGCCCACAGCTTGCACAGGACGCTGGTTCCAGTGAATTGTAACTTTGCTGACAAAGGCCCTCATTACAACCCTGGTGGTAAATCCCGTTTACCACCGTGCAGAAGACCGCCAACATACCGCTGCGGCCGTGGAATTCCGCTACAGGTATATTGACCCACAGCCCGGAATCCGCCACAATACAGACACCCATACAAGTCCGCCACACCAAATGTCAGTGATAAACTGGCGATAACAAAACCGACACCGTCACGCCAACAAGAATACGCCCACACTATCACGACCCATGAATCAACGCGGCGGTCTTTCAACCGCGGTAATCCATTGGCGGTACACACCGCTGCTGGCAAATACACACACACTTACAAAACACAACCACATTAGACAATTCGAAATACACACCTGATACACACACCACACCCACACACCCACAACACTATAAAACACACACCCACATTACCCACAAACCCTTACTACCAGAAATTCGAAAGCAGGCCAGAGAGAGACACTACCTAAAACAACACCAGCATCCACATACACACAACACCATCACTTACACAACATCCCCGCACCTCAAACAACACACACCAACACACCCCCTCACACATCACAACAGACACCACCTCACACATCACCCACACCACATCATGGCACCTCAACTGACCCCCCAGGTTCTCTGAGGAGGAGCTCAGGGTCATGGTGGAGGAAATCGTCCGGGTAGAGCCACAGCTATTTGGATCACAGGTGCAGCAGACATCCATTACTAGGAAGGTGGAGCTATGGCACAGAATTGTCGACAGGGTCAACGCAGTGGGACAGCATCCAAGAATATGGGATGACATCAGAAAGAGGTGGAACGACCTACGGGGGAAGGTGCGTACCGTGGTCTCAGACACCAGATTGCTGTACAGAGGACTGGCGGTGGACCCCCACCTCCTCCCCCACAACTAACAACATGAGAGGAGCAAGTCTTGGCAATATTGCAACCTGAGGGCCTCGCAGGAGTAGCAGGAGGACTGGACTCTGGTAAGGCAAATCTTTACTACCTTATCCCCCCACCCCACCTGCATGCCATCACATACTCCCACCCTTACCCTCACACCCATCACCCCAACAACCCACAGATACCCCACCAACACAACCCACACATCCCAAAACCAAGCCCTGCATGTAACACCAATGCATGGACACCCATCACCCAAGCATGTCCACTACAGAGACTCACTCATGCCCCAAAATCACCAATCACACAAGGACCAAGCCAATAATGCAAGCACTAGAGTAGAGGGTCAACCACCCATTGCACAAGATGGCACACACTGACACAATAAATATGCATTTACACCCCAACAGGACCCCTACCCAACGTCACCGGACAGGAGGTGCCAGACATATCCAGTCCCACCACAGAAGAGGCCCACAGTGATGACAGCAGCTCTGCACAACTGGATCAAGATGACCAGCCCGGCCCATCAGGGACCTCGGGACAGTCGGTTCCCCTGCCACTGTGACAAGCCACCACAGAGCCTCTCCCCAAAAGAAACACCAGCACAGCACCCACACCGCAGGCCCATCCCTCTGTGTCCAGGACACGTCAATCAGCAGTGTGTCTACCACTACAGGGAACCCAGGCAAACCTACCAACCCAAGAAAATCAGGGACCTGGGGGCAGTGGGCACACAGTTCAGGGGACAAAGGCACAGGATAACAGGGAAACTGGGAGGACTGCTGTGCGACAGGTGGAGGACAGGCCCAGGGACCCCACTCTCTACAAGGCACTCTCCAACATCATGGGAGCTTACCATCATTCCCAGGAGACGATGGAAACGGTGCTGGCCAAGTTTTCAGGAGACCCAGCGGCTGCAGGAGGAACACTACCTTGGGATCAGGGAGGGCTTGAAGTCCATTAACACCACCCTGGTCACCACTGCTGGGGTGCTGGCAGACCTTGTCAATACCAGGAGGGACACAGTGGTACAACAAGGGGCCCCTGACACTAGCCTGGACGATGAAGAGCCCTCCACCTCCGCCGGCGCTAGTGGACTAGAGGCACCGCCACAGGAACAACAGGACACCCGCACCCACCCCCTGCCGATGGAGAACCACCCCGCAAATGGTCCCTGAGATCCAGGAACAAGACAGAGAACATTTCCAAGACCCCCGCCAGGAAATGAGACCCCCCTGAATGTCACCCTTCTGTCCCACTATGTCACCCTGTCCATCCTTAAACTGCCATTGCTCCATTCCCTATCCCCCTTTGGACAATGCACCTGTGAAACAAATAGACTGGACTCTGCCATGGACATTCCTCCACCATCCCCCCAGCCCATTTTACAACCCCCTCCACTTATTAGCATAGGAATAAACACACTTCAATCACAAAACAGTCTGGAGTCAGTCTGTGCTTTCACAAATGTGTAATTGCAATAACTATGGATTATAGCAATGTCAATTTACTTGTTCACATACCAATGTAACACAGCTGTAGGCCAGCAGTAAACATAGCAGAGGGCACAAACTAGGACCCAGATCTGTGAAATGGAAAGTCAAAGTGACAAGTCAGGGTCCATACACTAAATGAAAATGACAGACTTATGCTAGTGCCAACAATAGAATGAGATGTGGGAAGCAGTGGCATCTTCTTACCTGTGTCTCACTGGAAGTATTGCATGATGATGTTGTTTCGGTTGTCGATATCCTCTTCTTCTGCCTACTCTTCTTCACTGTCCACAGGCTCCACAGCTGCCACAAGACCACCATCTGGCTCATCCTCCTGCAGAAAAGGCACCTGGCGTCGCAAAGCCAGGTTGTGCAGCATACAGCAGGCCACGGTTATCTGGCACACCTTCTTCGGTGAGTAGTATAGGGAGGCACCTGTCAGATGGAGGCACCGGAACCTGGCCTTCAGGAGGCCGAAGGTGCGTTCGATCACCCTCCTAGTTCGCCCAAGTGCCTCATTGTAGCGTTCCTCTGCCCTTGTCCTGGGATTCCTCACTGGGGTCAGTAGCCATGACAGGTTTGGGTGACCAGAGTCACCTGCAAATGTCGAGGGACAACTGTTAGACACACACTAACCCTTAGGGATAGCCCCATACCCAGACAGCAAATGAAACTGTGTGGGGAATTTAGGCTCACCTATTAGCCACACACAGTGTCTCTGGAGTTGCCCCATCACGTAAGGGATGCTGTTATTCCTCAAAATGTAAGCGTCATGGACTGAGCCAGGATACTTGCCATTGACATGGGAGATGTACTGGTCTGCCAAACACACCATCTGCACATTCATCGAATGGTAGCTCTTCCGGTTTCTGTACACCTGTTCATTCCTGCAGGGGTGGGGGGGGACAAATGCCACATGTGTACCATCAATGGCACCAGTGATGTTGGGGATATGTCCCAGGGCATAAAGGTCACCTTTCACTGTAGGTAAATCCTCCACCTGAGGGAACACGATGTAGCTGCGCATGTGTTTCAGCAGGGCAGACAACACTCTGGACAACACGTTAGAGAACATTGGCTGAGACATCCCTGATGCCATGGCCACTGTTGTTTGAAAAGAGCCACTGGCCAGGAAATGGAGTACAGACAGGACCTGCACTAGAGGGGGGATTCCTGTTGGATGGCGGATAGTTGACATCAGGTCCGGCTCCAACTGGGCACACAACACAGTTCCTGGATTGTTGCACGATCAAGTCTATATGTTTCTAGGATGTGTCTCTCTTCCATTGTCGACAGGTCCACCAGGAGTCTGTACACCAGAGGATGCCGCCATCTCATCACCTGCCCCAGCGGACGTGCCCTATGGAGGAGAACAGCGAGCAGAGAGTCATCCAACACTGAGGTATCACAATCTGTTATTTGCAGAAACGTTATTAATCTGCAATGTGTTCGTATCTGTCTATATTCCCGGCCTAGATAGGTGTAACGCAGTTAACATCTATCCCATGTGGCCTCCTGAAATGGCGGCTGCCTGACCTGTAAGGTGGGACAAGGGCATATGAGGTAACTACGCTGGCATTGTACACCATCGCGGTGGGCGGTTGAAGATCACGGTGCAATTCTGCATTGGTTAACATTGGGCCCTATGGGTCCCAGGAGCCAATGACGATGTAGGCCGGCAGTGACGGCACGCACCGCCGCGGACGTGACCGCCATTTTCTGTCTGTTCACTCACTTGATACATGACCTTCAACAGGAGAGGACCTACACTGCAAGTGCTGCTGTAAACTGTGTCTGGAAGCGACGATGGCTCATGTGTCTGGGGAAAGGGCTGCTGCCTTCACTTCGGAGGAGTTGGAGAAACTAGTGGATGGGGTCCTCCCCCAGTACACGCAACTGTACGGCCCTCCAGACAAACAGGTGAGTACACTGTGAGCATGCTGCATGGGCAATGCCTGTTTGGAGTGGTATAGATGGAAGATACATGGGGGGGCTGAGGCCTGCATGTGCGGATGGGGAGTGTATGTGCGTCAGGGCAAGGGTGGGAACTGGGGGCCAATGAGTATGACGGTCCGGACGGGTAAGTAATTTCCTCTCCCCCTGTACCATTCCTCTAGGTCAGCGCCCACCAGAAGAAGGGTATTTGGCGTGCCATCGCCAAGGACGTTTGGCCCCTGGGGGTCTACCACAGACGGAGCACCCACTGCTGTAAAAGATAGGAGGACCTGCACCGCTGGAGCAAGAAGACGGCGGAGGCCCAGCTGGGGATGGATTTCCAACGTGGGAGGGGTGCCCATTGCACCGTGACCCCCCTGATGTTCCGGATCCTGGCGGTGGCGTATCCGGAGTTGGATGGGCGCTTGAGGGCATCACAGCAGCCACAAGGGGGTAAGTACACTCTCATTCAGCTGACTCTGCGCGCATTACAAGGTGTCTGGGTGGGGGAGGTGGGCAGTGGGTTCCCCTAGGCCAGGGCGAACTTGGTAGGCAAGGTCCCTTGTGAGGCAGGCCATTTGCACCCGAAACCCACCAGTGGTAATAGCCATCAACACCTAGTCAGGCTCCTGTGACTTCCAGGTGTGCAGAAATTGGTCTGAGGCCTCGTACCCCATGGTCAGCTGAAATTTCTAGGAACTGTCAGTGCATGGCATAGTGCAGATGGCTGCCAACGGTAGTGGTGTTGCATGCACTGAACATGTCTTTCTTTTGTTTCCCCCCCTTTTTGTGGTCTCCCTGTTCTTGTGTGCAATAGCATTATCAGGCGGAGGAGCATTAGCACCGGAGCAGGAGGGAGCTGCAACCCACTTGGCCCTGGAGGGCGAAACAACGGAGTCTGAAGCCACCAGTGGGACAGAGGACAAGGGGAGCTCCACGGCAGGGACAGGAGCAGACACCAGCGACAGCAACTCCTCCTCTGATGGGAGCTCCCTTGTGGTGGCGGGCACCTCTGTTCCCACCGCATCAACAGGTACAGCTGCCAGCCCCCTACCAGCACTGCCCTCCCAGCAGCCCCTCAGCGTGTGTCCCGTGCCTGTTCACCCAGGAGGGTGGGCATCTCCTTCGCCCCAGGCACCTCAAGCCCTGCCCCAGTGAGCCTTGCTGCCCTCAGTGAGGAGGCTATTGACCTCCTGAGATCCCTCACTGTTGGGCAATCTACTATTGTGAATGGCATCCAGGGTGTTTAGAGGCATTTGCAACAAACAAATGCATACCTGGAGGGCCTTCATTCTGGGCAGGCAGCCCAACAGCGAGCATTTCAGGCTCTGGCCTCAGCACTGATGGCAGCCACTGTCCCTGTGTCCAGCCTCCCCCCTCCAACTTCCTCCACCCAGACCCAATCCCCTGTACCTCAGCCTATCCCAAGTACACCATCAGACCAGCATGCACACACCTCAACACACAAGAGTGGCTCAGGCAAACATAAGCACCACACATCCCACAGGCACTCACACAAGCACCATCCCCATGCAGACTCAGCAACATCCTCTGCCTCCATTGTGTCCCCCTCCTCCACGTCCTCCTCTTCCCTCCCTGTCTCGTCTCCACTCACACCTGCATGCTCTACATCCTCAGCCACTGCCTCCATCACCAGCACGCCCATCACCACACACCGCTCACGTGCACTCACCACCCCCACTACCATTCACACATCCCCAGTGTCCTCTCCCAGTGCGTCAGTGAGCCCTCCTCCCAAAGTACACAAACGCAGGCACACACCCACCCAACAGCTATCCACCTCACAACAGCCTCCGGCCCATGCACCTTCACCCAAGTTCAGCAGACGTACACCTCCTACAACTACTACCTCTACCTCCACTCCCAAACCCCCTCCATCTTCCCATCCCAGTGTGTCTAAAGAACTTTTCCTGGCAAACCTTGACCTCTTCACTTCACCTCCCCCCCGTCCTTCCCCTAGGGTCAGGCTTTCCATGTCCCAGCACAGCACCTCAGCTACCAAATCCCCAGGCACAGTGGTGCCAGCAACTGCGGGGTCATAGAGTGTGCCACCCATCAGGGCTGCCAGTATGCCACGTAGCGAGGGCAAGGACATTCCGCCACCTGCCAAGGTGAAAAAGGTGCCCACATCCCAGAGTGAGAAGCCGAAAGTACGAGCCACCACGGGCTCAGCAAAAAACAAAGGGGATAGTGGCAAGACAACTGCGGCACCATCAAAGCTGAGGAAGGGCCAAAAGCTGAAGAGCAGGTCAGGAGAGGGCATGGTGGCACCTACTGAGGGACCAGTGTCAAACTTTCTGTCCACGACCACACCAACCTGTACGGCGGCAAACACCGCTAGCTGCCCCGCCACCACAACCGCCACATGCACCGCCACCTGCACTGCCCCGGCACGTCTACAGCCTCAGCGACAGTCCCCAGCCTCTTCCCCAGTGGGTAGCCTTCCGAGGCTGCAGGAGACGTCCTACTGTGTCCCTCAGCAGGTGCTGAGCCATGCACCGCCGCAACAGACACCGCCGCAAGCACCGCCGCGACAGACACCGCCGCAAGCGCTGCCACCTGCACTGCCCCCCCACGTCTACAGCCTCAGCGACAGTCCCCAGCCTCTTCCCCAGTGGGCAGTCGTCTGAGGCTGCAGGAGACGTCCTGGTGTGTCCCTCAGCAGGTGCTGAGCCATGCACCACCGCCAGCACCACCGCCAGCACTGCCGCAACAGACACCGCCGCAAACACCGCCACCGGCCTCGCGGCGTCCTCTGACACAGGCATCACCGCTGACATGGCTACCATCCCCAGTGGTCAGTCGTCTGAGGCTGGATGAGAGTTCCTGGACCCTGGGCAGCTTCCATGAGGCATTTCTTCCATCACTGTTTGCACCTGCAGGTGGAAGGCGCAGCTGCAGCAGTGTAGGGTATGTCGCTGCCTCCATGGCGTATCATGCTACCTGAACCTCGCAAATCCCGTGGCACGCACAGCCAGGTGAGGGAATTGTACCGGCCACACTGCACATGGAGCACTCTGGGCACCAAGCCCCCTCCAGAACCAGTGGAGAATCACATCCACTACCTCAGTCGTTGGCAGGATGAAGCACTCTGGGCACCAAGCCCCCTCCATATCCAGTGGAGAAAGGCAACCACTACCTCAGTCCTTGGCAGGATGAAGCACTCTGAGCTCAAAGCCCCCTCTAGAACCAGTGGAGTATCACATCTACTACCTCAGTCCTTGGCAGGATGAAGCACTCTGGGCACCAAGCCCCCTCCAGAACCAGTGGAAAAAGGCATCCAGTACCTCAGTCCTTGGCAGGATGAAGCACTTTGGGCACCAAGCCCCCTCCAGAACCAGTGGAGAAAGGCATCCACTTGAGAGACTATGGCTTTGCACTCCCCAGGATAAAGCAGTGGGCAACCCACCCACTGGAGAGACTTGAGAGACTGTGGCTTTGCACTCCCCAGGATAAAGCAGTGGGCAACCCACCCAGTGGAGAGACTTGAGAGACTGTGACTTTGCACTCTTCAGGATATATCAATGGGCATGGAGCCCCCTCGTGCAGCAGTGGCGTTGTGCGTTCATCAGGCTGAGGTGCCCCCCCTGCTCCTCCCCCTGAGGTGCCTGTTTATTTTCGATCTGATGCCCCAGCAGTGTTCTCTCCGTTTCCAGTCAGGTATCATGTGTGGGCCTCGCCCATGTATTTTGGGCCCAGTGGTCCACGGACAAAGATTAGTACACTATCCGGATTTGTGTAGTTGGTGTACATATTTGTATATACTGAATTTTGACTTTTGACTAATGGATTTTTCTTGATTACAATTGTTACAATCATTTCCTTTTGTCCTTGCGTTCTTCCGGGGGGGGGGGTGTATATGTAATGTTGCTGCATGTATTTGTGTGTATGTTGTGTGTGAGGGTGAGGGTGGGAGTGTTGCGTGTGTGTGTCACTCTCTTTCCTCCCCCCTCCCCTGTGTTTTAGGTGCAGTACTCACCGTGGTCGTCGCCACCGCCGTTGGTACTCCTGGTAGAAGAGGAGGTAAACCAACATGGGTAACACATGAAGTTCGGGCTCCATGGCGTCCTAGTTCCTCGTTGGGTGTCGAGAGGGTTGTGTTTTCCCTTCTGTGTACTGTTTCCGACGTGCTTTTGATGTCGTTGGTTCATCCCTGGAAAAGGTGGCGGATAGGCCTCTTGTAATACAGTGGGCAGTACTTTGTCTCCCGCCTGTCTGTTGGCGGTTTCCGCTGCGCTGTTTGTTTCTACCGCCGTGGCAGTCGGAGTGTTAAAGTGGCTGTCTGTGTTGGCGGTTTCCGCCACGGTCGTAATCCCATTTTTTTTCATCTGGCCTGTTGGTGGTATTACCACCGCTTTAACCCCGATCGCCAGGGTTGTAATGAGGGCCAAAGTCCCATAAGAGTATTCTCTTATTGCAGATATCCACGCCTCTACAGTGCAGGCCGAGACCGGAGCTGGCGATATCCATTGTCTCAATTTCTTTCTCTTTAGTCCCATTTGTCTTTCTCCTACTGTTTATGAGCATACAAGTCCTTTGCATGGTCATCGGTGCATTCAGGAAAGTGAGGATATTAGTGTTAAAACTGGTTAACCAGGTTAGAGCAATCTTGACAGAAAACACTTTTTAAAAAACATGTCTTGATTGTCATTTTCATTTCGAAAGCTTTGACATAGATCATATAAAATAAAACTGTGCAGCAAAATTAACTTCCAGAGCAGGTGAACATTGGAAGATAGTTGAGGTGTAGTTCGGCCCCATTCACAAACTAGGGTGGGTTGCCGATCTAACCAGTACACAGCACAAATCACACTGGCACATTTTCTGGCGGGGAGACACCCACACATACTTCAGACTACCATTCGCAGAACTTTTGGTTTCCATTTTCAGGATCCCGGGCTCCACATATATACTCATTCATTCGTGACCGCATGGGAAGCCAGTGACTGCCCTGGGAGGTACTCGGGGTTTCACGTGGGGTCTCGGCCACCTCGCCCAGACATCCCGCATCTCCCCCAGATCTCCAGGTCCCTCTCTGCATTCTCATTTGTACACGTTTGTCGCAGTCTACCCTCCTCCGCAGTTGACCACTCATTAAAATCCGCTAACCATTTTTGCCAGAGTGAGGGGTCAGTGACTATCCAGTGCATCGCTATGCGTTGTCTGGCTAGCACTAGGCCCAGTAGTGCGAACCGGTGTTCCATCTTCTGCCCCTCTCCTGGGAGCGGCAAAGAGCCGAGCAGGCAGTGATGCTCAGTGCTGCGCATCTTGACCTCTCCCACCTCCCTTAACATCCGTAACACCTCGGCACAGTAGCCCACCACCCGTGGGCATTTCTACGTCATGTGGAGGAAATCCGCTGGGGAACCCCCACTTCTAAGACAGGCGGGCAAGCAACCGGGAAAGATCTAGTCAAGCCTCAGCGGCGTGAGATACGTCAGGTGGAAATAGTAAAATTGCATGAGTTTGAAGCGCGCAGTCCTAGCTGTGTCGTTTACCTCGACTCGGGCCCCATCTCCATTCTAAGTCTGTGAGGGGATCATCCAGATCCTCCAACCAGCGCACATGGATGTGGTCGATATGCATGTACCTGTCACTCTTCAGTGCCCCATATATCCGTGAAATGAAGCAGTGTCAGGGTCTAATATAATCCCAAGCGTGCTGGGTTCCTTTGGTTCCTCTGGGAATGACGGCCCGATCCCCCGTATTCTGTGGGAGAGCTTTGCAAATTGGAGGAACTGTCCCGGTGTCGGCAACACCCATCGTAGTGACGGAGGTGCCACTCTAGTGGTAGTAGATGGGCATTGGGTGCTCTATGGAGGACTCTCTGAACCACGCCACTGCTACCTGCAGCACTATTAGGCCCATATTTATACTTTTTGACGCTAAACTGCGCTAACGCAGTTTAGCGTCAAAAATTTTTGCGCCGTCTAACGCCATTCTGAAGCGCCATGCGGGCGCCGTATTTATGGAATGGCGTTAGCCGGCGCAAGCAGACCGGCGCTGCCTGGTTTGCGTGGAAAAAAACCACGTACACCAGACAGCGCCGGCGTAGGGGGAAAATGGCGTATGGGCGTCTTAAAATGGGGCAAGTCAGGTTACGTCGAAAAAATCGTCGTAACTCGACTTGCGCCATTTTTTTTCGACGCCCACCCCCATCAACATGACTCCTATCATTGTAAAGATAGGAGTCATGCCCCCTTGCCCAATGGCCATGCCCAGGGGACTTATGTCCCCTGGGCATGGTCATTGGGCATAGTGGCATGTAGGGGGGCACAAATAAGGCCCCCCTATGCCACAAAAAAAAATTGAAAAATAACAAAAATTATACTTACCTGAACTTACCTGTACTTCACTGGGATGGGTCCCTCCATCCTTGGGTGTCCTCCTGGGGTGGGCAGGGGTGGCAGGGGGGGTCCCTGGGGGCAGGGGAGGGCACTGTGGGCTCATTTTGAGCCCACTTGTCCCTTAACGCCATCCCTGACCCAGGCGTTAAAAAGCGGCGCAAATGCGCCGTTTTTGGCCACGCCCACTCCCGGGCGTCATTTTTGCCCGGGAGTATAAATACCACGTAAAGGCCTGGGAGTCATTTTTTTAGACGGGAACGCCTCCCTTGCATCTCATTAACGCAAGGAAGGGGTTCACGCTAAAAAATGACGCTCACTCCGGGCACTTTGGCGCCCGAAGCGTCTAACGCCATAGTATAAATATGGCGTTAGTTGGCGTTAGTTTAGCGTCTAATTTGCGTCGAAAAAAACGACGCAAATTCGGCGCAACCAGAGTATAAATACGGCCCTTAGTGTGCAAACCATTGCTACACCAGCACCATACTTTAGTAGCCTAGGAAGGGTATTGTCATCCTCCAAGCCCGCCAGCAAACCTTTTTCCCTGTCTGCGCACCACAGGGCAGCATATTGCAAGTGCCCTGCAAGGTGGTAGAATCCCAATTCCCGAAGTCCCAGCCCTCACTTAACAGGGTCCAATTGTAGAATGTCCAGTTTGACCCAGCTCATTTTGTCCGCCCACACCAGGGTCACCAGAAGACTATTCAGTTCCACAAACATGGACTGAGGGAAATCACAAAATGAGTTTTGCATCGGGTATAGACAACGGAGCAGCAGTACCATCTTGCTTAGGGCTACTCTGCCCATCACAGAGACCGTATGCGTGTTCTAGACTCGGACAGACACATGCAGACCAGCCAGCACCTGCCCCGTTATCAGGTCGTGCTGAGGCCTTTTCTCATGAGCAATTTGCATTCCTAAGTACCAGAACTTCTCCAATTCTCAACGCAGATTCATCACCGGAAGCTCCTCTCCGGCAAGTCCCACCAACCCTACAAAGGGGAACAACACCGTCTTAAGGCAGTTGACTTACAGCCCGAGGCGCTTGCAAAATCATCAAGCACTTTCATCAGCTTAGAGCTTGATACTTCTGGCCGGCACAGATAAAGGTGTATTCAGCATACATTGATACCACATGTACCGAGGACCCTACCAGCACACCCCACTCCACTTATTCGCACTTGAGGCACTCCGCCAAGTGCTCCATTGCGAAGGCAAATAGGAGTGGGGGTAGGGGGCAACCCTGTCTTGTGCCTCTTTCAACCAGGATAGTCTCAGATTCCACTCCCTTGACAAAAAACACTTTAAACAAAGGAGTCACTGCCTGCTGATGAGGGGTGATAGAGGTACCCTTGAACGCATGAAAGGCTGCCTCAAAGAAGAGGGGCTTGCAGTGCTGTGCAGGAAGAACAGCTGTTGGCCCACTTCAGCCCATGGAAGGCTTTGTTCTGCCAGGATGCATGCTGCGGTAGTGTGATCCTGGTCCTCTTGCAGTGTGTCCAAAGCACACAAATTTGCAACCTGAATCTGTGCTTGAGTGTAGACACTTTGATCTTCCCCTGACACACTTTCTCTCTTTCTCTCTCTCTCTCTCTCTCTCTCTCTCTCTCTCTCTCTCTCTCTCTCTCTCTCTCTCTCTATATATATATATATATATATGTCTCATATGACTAAAAAAATAAAGGTTACAGGGACGTTATAGTTAGGTTGGCGTTTTACCCACACAAAACTACAGAAATTCAGCAGTTAATGTTATACTTATAGTTATACTTATGTTAAGAAACTATATCTCATTGCCCAAAGTTACTTTCCGGCACAGTTTATAATTATAACTAAGTATAACTATAACTGCTGAATTTCTATGTTTTTGTATGGGTAAAACATCAACCTAACTATTAAGTCCCTGTAACCTTTTTTTTTTTTTCAGTGACTATCTATGAATATCTATGTTTTTTTTAAATGCACACAGTAATATTTCTGTCAGGTTGCGGCCAGCAATCCAGGGCCTTGCTTTTCCCCAGGATCTGAGATGGATCTGACAAGGTTCCTCAAATCCACAGATCGGCTAGTAAACAAAAAAATGGGTAAATGTATTACCTTGAGGGGTCCCTAAGACCCATCCATGTGACTTACGGGGTCAGGAAACCTGTATCCTGAGCCCTTATAGACTATTTTTCCCACCCACCCCCAGGCAATGCGAGAAACAAAATGGCAGCTGCAACTTTTATGTCAGATTGGGGCCAGCCAATCATGGTTTTGCTTTTTCCCAGGATCCGAGGAGGATCCACGTCACTATATAGACAAATATGTTTTTCATGTAATAACTCGAAAACTACTGAACAAATTTACTCCAAACTACAAAAAGGTCTCTTTCTGGACCTAGAGCTACCCATTTTTCCAAGCGAGGGTCATCAACTTGTGCCCTTTCATACAACAGCCATGAGCGTTTTACTCACTAAGTCATCTTGCTCGCCTAGAGAGCCTATTTTATCTGTGGCAGGAAGAAAAATCAAACTAGCTGTTCACCCCCAAAATAATTTAAACTGTTTAAAGGAATACAAAAATTTTCTAGCTAACGCGTCAAGAATTTTCAATTTTATTAAGGACACAGAGGCGAGGATTATGCTTCTCTTTCTTTACTGTAAAAAAACAGCAGCCAATAAGTTTACAGAAAATGAAAAAAACTACAACTCCCATGAACACCTGTAGACCAGCCTGACCAATCCCAGGTAGCCCCTCACTATAAGAGTCACCATAACAAAAGTCCTTCCTCTTTCTTTGCGTCAGACTACTATTACTCCATAACATCGAGAACTTGCAGCGGGAACATGCTGACCAACCATCGACGGAGACCTGATCTCGAACCGTCCTTTATCCAAAAGATTACTAGCCTTTGTTACCTGCACCTAGAACAAAGGAAAAAAAAAACATAATTCCACCTGGAAACTGCAATACCAAAAACAGGGTGGGGAAAAAGCTTTTGTTTCTTAGAGATAATAACACACCTTGACATAAGAATTACAATCATCAAATATTAAACATTCCACAAAATTACCATGTTAAATACACGGGTGGGATAATCCCCGCCTCCGTGTTCTTAATAGAATTGAAAATTCTTGACGCGTTAGCTAGAATTTTTTTTATTCTATGTCAGGACCGGAGGCTTCGGATTATGCTAGTTTAAAGCCGATCTACCACTGTTGTCGCAATATCTACAATAGGTTTATGATAAAACACTTTAAATGTGCTGTCTGAAGACCAATCTGCCACTGCCATAATATCTTCTAATCTAGAACCTGAACCTAGAGACTTAGATGCCATAGCTTCCCCAATCAAGTGAGGGCCAAATATAGAAGTGTCTATTCCAGCCTCTCCCAAAAGCCATTTGACCCATCTAGCTGAAGTAGATGAAGATACGGGGCCATAAGGTCTTCGCAGAGAAATTAAAAGTTGGCACCCTACATCTCTACGCCACTGTTGTGTACAGTTTTCATAAGACTTCAAGCATTGCACAACACACAATTTTTGATTATGGGGAAAAGCAGGGTACGAAATACATGCAGTTTTTGTACGTCTGGAAATTGAGAACGAAACTCAGGAGGGAGTAAATACTCTACCTGTCAATCCAACGCTCTCACATCCGATACACATCTGCACAAAATTAAACATAGAAGAACTTTAAGCTTGGCAGATAATTGCTTACGTGACAAATCATCATTAGACGGCCAAGACTTGATAAAACGAAGGACAATATCTACATCCCATAGAACAGAATAACGTGTTTGAGGAGGGTTAACCATTCAAATACCGTGAAGGATTTTTGCAATCAAAGGAAGTTCTCCAACTGGTTTACCGTCCACATGTGGGTGACCTGCCGAAATTGCAGATATGAAATTATTAACAGTTCTATAAGCGAGACCTTGACTTGCCAATTCTGATAGGAAATTAGCAATCATGGAAATCTGGGCCCCCACAGGATCAATACTCCTTTCACTGTACCAACCCACCCATCTTCTCCAGGAGGCTTCATAGCGTTTATGGGTGGAGGGAGCCCAAGATTGAGATAGGAAGAACATAGCTTCTCCTGAAACTCCTGGCATTTGCCAACGTCTCCGGAAAGTCGCCAAGCCATGAGATTCAACTGTCCCTGCATCACCAGAGGATGGGGAAGACCTGAAGGATCCAGCAACAGAGACTGGACCAACGCAATAGGGAACCATACTTCGGCTTTCCAGAGCGGTGTCACTAAAATGATCTCAGACCGTTGTCTCTTGACCTGAACCAGGACTCTCTGAATCATTGAGAAAGGGGGAAAGGCATAAAGCAGATCCCGCGACCAGGTCTGAAGAAAAGCATCCAATCCTATCGCTAAGGGATCCGGTCTCCAACTGACAAACCGAGGTAGTTGAGAGTTGAGGCATGAGGCAAACAGGTCTATTGAACAGGGACCCCATCTCTGTGTAAGGTTCTGAAAAATCGACTGGTGAAGTTTCCAGTCGCTGTTGTCTCTCAGAAAATGAGAGTTCCAATCCGCCACCACATTGGAGTGACCTGGAATGTACTCTGCCATCACATTAATCTGGTTCCAAAGACAATAATGCCAAAACTCCTTGGCGATCTCCGCTAACATGCAGGACCTGGTCCCACCCCGTCGATTTATATATCTTACTGCTGAGATGTTATCCATCCGAAGAAGGATGCAACAACGGGCTTTGTTGGGGGAGAGCGAGCGAATCACAAAGGCTCCCGCTAGTAATTCCAAACAATTGATGTGAAGACTCAATTCCTCCGAGGACCACCGTCCTCCCATCTCCACGGAGCCACAACGAGCTCCCCAGCCCCACTGACTGGCATCCAATTCTATCACAACCTCTGGCGAGGACGCAAATATGGCCCTGCCGTTCCAGGCCTCCATGTGATTCAGCCACCACATGATCTCTATTTTGGCTTCCTTCGATAACGGAATCCGTTCCGTATAAGCTAGACCTTTGCGGAGATGCAAAAGTTTTAGGCGTTGAAGAGCCTGATAGTGTAACAGGCCTGGAAATATCGCTTGAATTGACGAAGCCAACAGCCCCACCAACCAAGCCAAAATCCGTAAGGATATAGTCGGAGAGGCAAGGGCTTTCCGTAACTCTTTCTTGATTGAGGCTCGTTTCGTCAAGGGTAATTTTAGCTGGGCCTGAACTGAATCCACCTGAAAGCCTAAGAATTCTACACATTATGAGGGGAGAGTTACTGACTTCACCCTGTTGATTAAGAAACCCAGGTCTTGGAGGAGTTGGATCGCCCAGGACAGATGGAGTAAGGCTAGATCTTTGGATTGGGCCATGATCAACATGTCGTTGAGATAAATGATGAGGCGAACGCCTCGTTCTCTGCGCCACAGAGCGAAGCAATTTGGTGAAACACCAAGGGGCGGAACATAGGCCAAAGGGGAGAACCCTGAACTCATACCATTGGTGTCACCACAGAAATTGCAGAAAACGTCGGTGAGGACCAAAATTTAGCACCGTTAGATAGGCGTCTTTGAGATCTAGACGTACTAACCAATCTCCTTCTAGCAGAAGATCCTGCAATAAATGGATGCCTTCCATTTTGAAATGGCAATAGACTATCCAGGAGTTGAAATCTTTCAGGTTTAGTACTAGGCGAAAGCCTCTGCCTTTCTTTTGTACTAGGAAAATAGTGCTGACAAACCCGTTTGGGTGTGGAGCTGAGCAGATTATTGCGTTTTTGTGAAGAAGATCTTTGATCTCCACGTCTATAAAGGCACTCTCTTTTTGGGAAAAAAGAAGAGGAAGAGGGAGATGATGTTAAACCGGGGTGGAATAAAACTCTAGTCTGAAACTCCGAACCGTCTGCAGGTCCCAGGGGTCCTGAGTAATACAACCCTAAGCCTGAGCATGAGTCTTAAATCTCCCCCTAAGGATTACCTCTGAATAGGGAATAATTCTCACCTGAAGTGGAGGAGTCTTGATTGCGCCTCAAATTTTTTCCTCGGAAGCCGCGACCTTAGCCTCTTCTGGCTCTGGATGGATAAAATCCTGAAGAGTATTTGGAGTAACCTCGGCCTCTAGGGGCGTAGTTGTTGGAGGTCTGATGGGAACCTTGGCCAGGCGCACGACCTCTGTAGCGTCCGGCCCTGGTAAAAAGGCCACCGCTGAACATCCGTTTCATAGAAGATTGGGCCTTATCTAACGTTGTAAAGGTGGAAACGTATTTACCCAGGTCTTTAACAAATTTGTCCCCGAAGAGGAGTCCATTAGCTAGGGAACCTGATTCAGTAGGCACCAGTTCTGCCAATTTGGGGTCTATGTGCCTAAGAAAAGATTTTCTGTGCTCAGTGGACATGGTGCAATTCGCGTTATCCAGGAGACAGATGGCTCTCTGTGCCCATTCAAGAATGGCCTCTGGATCCAGAGGCGTATTGGTCTCTTTAGCCTAAACAGCGAATTCTAGGATCTTTGTGATGGGGCCTGATAAATCTAGCATTTTGTCTTGACAGCCCTTCCAGGCACAATCAAGTCCTTTCTTGGGATCCTTTGTGAACTTCAAGAAGGTAGCGACACTGGGATCAAGCTCCGTTGTGTCGGCCACTTTCCGCAGCAGGGAGGGGCGAGAACACTCGGAACGCAAGGTACTGCGCACATCTTTATCGAAACGTCTGCGCAGTCTATCCTGCACATAGTGGGCCACTTCCATGCACGGAACCCATTTTGTAGAACGCGGGTGAATGATGTTCTCAGCATCAAACAATAAATTATTTTGAGACAGCATCTCATCTGGAGTGTGATGAGATTTATGCTTGCGTTTACCCGATTGCTTTGGCTCAGAGAACTCCAAGTCAGAATGAGAATCCGAAGACTGCGAGAGTTCTTTGCGTGAGTCTCTTGGCGGTGTAAAATTATCAGAAGCGGCAGCAAGGCCAGGACCATGTTCGTGGTCCATAAGGACCGCACTGGCCATTTGAGAAATAATTTCTGCCGAGGATAAAGAACTCAAGGATGTTCTGGAATTAAAGCCAACCTTGTCAGATTGAGGTTCTCTAATCCGTGACCCAGATCGAGGAGGTCCCATCAACTCTCTTTGCCCAAATCTGACCAAGGGCGCCGTAAAGGGTTTCAGTGCTTTAATTAAAGCCATAGCAGGAGCACAGAAGGAGTTCAATGGGGGGAGGAAAAACCCCCAACAGGTTCAATAATAAAGACAAAATCGGTCTGTTAAGTACTGAGACACAATCTCAATAGGGCACAATTCTATGTGGAGGGAGCACCTGGAAAAACCTCCTAGGCTAAGCCTCAAATGTTTTTGCGCCCCGTTGGGCGTTCCTGGGGCCTGAAAGAATTTAGCAGACACTGCGCACCGCACCCGACCAAAATACGATTCAAAATCGGAGTTCCGGTTGTGCACATGTGCGAGGAGAGCGCTAAAAATAGAGAGCAGACTGCTCTCCGGGTCAGCGCTCGGCAGGCCTCCCATGGAAGCATGAAAATACTTGAAATTGCCTGCGGGGCTCGCCGACCCGCCGCGCTGAAAGGACGACTTCACAGCATCGCGGGCGGGACCCCCAAGTCACAATGGAGCAACGCCGCACCACGCAATCGGGAAAGAGAAAATTCCCAATCCCGCGGGCGGTCAAGTATTATTAGGGCAGGACCAAGCGTGTCCCTGCAGAAAGCCCTGCACCGACCGCCATTAAGCCCCGCTCCGGCTCCGTAGCCCTAATACAAAATTCAATGGAAAAACACGATGCATACAATAAATGTTTAAGCAAAAAGGAACTGTGACTTAACTCCGGCTGCGCAGCAGCAAAGAAAGAGGAAGGACTATTGTTATGGTGACTCTTATAGTGAGGAGCTACCTGGGATTGGTCAGGCTGGACTACGGGTGTACATGGGAGTTGTAGTTTTTTCATTTTCCGTAAACTTATTGGCTGCTTTTTTTTTTTGACAGTAAAGAAAGAGAAGCATAATCCGAAGCCTCCGGTCCTGACATTAAATTTAGCATCAGAGCAACTGTATCTTCGGGAGATAGCTGTGCATGTGTGCCGTGCTCATGGCTAAACCACCAAAACAGCAGGCCAAAACAAAAAGCCACATGACATCTTCGACTCTGAAGAGGCCACATCTTTCAGTAGAAAATACAATATAAGAAGTGAAAGACCGATGCTTTAATGTAGAATTGTAGAAAGACACAGCAGAGAAACCAAAAGTCGGCCCTTATAAAAGTAGCGCCGACCGCTGTTACCAAGAAACATAATGGTTGGCACCATTAGGCTACACAGCCAAGGCCACTCAAGGCAGGAGCCACGGGGCCTGCACTTTGGTGTCCATGTTTACAGCTTCTACCCCTCAGCACAGAGCGGGGATTCCACTCGGCATAAATGCTTTTGGAGAGGGGGGTGGAACCACATCACTGGTGTGCAGTTGTAGGACGAGGGGGGTCCTGTGGGAATATAAAGCCATAAGGGCTCGAGGGCCCTACCCTGCAGGCCACCTCTTGACCACACGTGCACCGCCGTGTTAGAAGTACGGCTATTCGGGGTTTTGTAAGGGCCTTCAAGCATCAATATGTTTTTTCCCATCTTAGAACACCCTTTTCTCAGGACCATGCAAGCGCCATTAAGGTCTGTCAAGTATTTTGAACTGGTCAATTTAAAAACTTCACGGTGGGTTTGGGCTAGAGCAGCGCTGGCCCCCAAACTGAAAATGTCGCTGCTTGACAAAATTATAATTCATGTAAATATTATTTTTGAAAGTTGTTTGTGTGTTTCCACAATCTTTTACATTCCTGCCTTAGTGTGCCCTTATGATGATTTTCAATGTCAATGTGTGTTATAAGAACTGAAAACATTCACGGTTTCTTCTTTTGTAAATAAATAAGAGCCCTACTTCCCAAAGGTTTAAACATTTGGGTTTGGGTTTTTTTTTTCTCCATAGGGAGCAGAGGATCTGCCCAAAGCCTAAAGTGCCTCATCAATAAAACATGCTTTAGATGTTAGCGAAAAAGACAGTGTTTGGTGTGATATCATGAGAGGGACATTCGAAAGAGAGGACACAGAGGACTGATTCTGTTCTTCTCTTGAATAGGGAAAGGATATGTTGGGGGGGTGTGTACGTGTGCGTGTGTACGTGCGTGTACGCGTCAGGGTGTGAGCATTGGGGCATATCAGTGGGCCTGGCTGCTACAATCCCTGGGACATTGTTTGTTAGTATTATGCATTTATTAGTTTGCCCACCGTCATTAACAGAAAGGGGCTGACACCTATGCAAGGATTACGTAACACAAAATTTGTAAACCAAGGTCAAGTTTGCTGCAGTCTTGAACAGCCAGCACCAGCCTGTCTGCATATTTTCATGTGCATCTCTTGCACCTTACCCCACTGCTCAGAAGGGCCCTGGCACCATGCTGAGCAGACATTTGATGATGTCATGCATCCCCTGCCCACCAACTGCCCCGATGGCAGGTCGCGGGAACAGCAGCACGATCCACCAACCATCTGCCCAGACCCTCCATCCCCTGACTCCACCTTGATCCAGGTGACTGTCACCCGGACACTGCTAACTACTCCCTGCGTCATGTGGCCACAGACATACACCTCACTGGCTCCTCCCTGCCACAGACCCTACTCCAGTAAGGTATGTTGCACCCTATTTACAGTGCCATCTTAATGCAGTGGCACAAGCAACACAATGTAATAAATAGTTATAATAATACACCTCACTTGGATGCATATTTAAACGCAATATTAATTTAGTCCAACATCTGGTCACCAACCAGATCATTGAGCCAGGTACTGCTTCCT
The DNA here is from genome assembly GCF_031143425.1 of Pleurodeles waltl. Lineage (NCBI taxonomy): Eukaryota > Metazoa > Chordata > Amphibia > Caudata > Salamandridae > Pleurodeles > Pleurodeles waltl. Next base: position 351,991,308 of record NC_090447.1, on the reverse strand, counting down.
CTGCTGTTTGTGGCTCCAAGCCTGTCTCACATTTGGCCCTGCTAAAATAGTTTGGATGAGGGGATGGTTTTCCATTCAGCTTTGTGTACCAGGGAAATAAATGGTAAAATAAGAAAGTTTGTAAGCTTGACAACAAGCTCCAGAGCTATTGAGTGGGATGCACACAAGACAGTCATAAGGAGGATATGTATATCAACGACAGTGGGAGTACGCCAAACACTGACACGCGAGCTCCGTAAACTAGAACAAGAGGTTCACTCCTCAGAGTGTAACTTTGCAAAAGGCACGATCACACAAGCGGAGCTCTCTAGCATTTGTACTCAATGGAATGAGACAGATAACCGACTCAGGCACTTTGATCATCGCCATTACATGGCCCGCACACACGCAGAAGGGAACAGATCTGGCAAACTCCTAGCATGGCTCATAAGCAACGAACGTCGGAATTCCCCCATAGGCGCCATTCGCCTTGACACAGGATTAATAGTAAATACACAAGCAGAGATAAACAGTGCCTTCAGAGAGTATTATGGCTCACTATACAAGGCTCAACCCCCACCTACTGCAACACAATTAAGCGAGTTCTTTAGCGGCATTAGCCTAAACTGCCTAACTGCTAATCAGGTGGCGGACCTAGATAGACTGATAGATCTCACAGAAGTACAACAGGCTCTACAACAATTAACACATGGCAAAGCGCCCGGTAGCGATGGTATACCCATTGAATATTACAGCACGTTCTCAACTCAAACTTTAACCCCATATCTAGCAATGTTAACAGAGGCCCTAAACGGGGCCAGCTCCCTGACACCTGCCGTGAGTCGCTGATAGCGGTATTACCTAAAGCTGGCCGCGATCCATTAGATGTACGCTCATAGAGGCCATTATCGTTGCTAAATACAGACTGCAAATTACTCTGTAAAATCTTAGCTAATCGCTTGCTCACATGCATATCAGAACTGGTCCATCAAGACCAGTCCGGCTTCATTCCTGGCCGCAACACTTTCAGCAACATTCGGAATCTACTGCGCCTGATGGCAAACTCCAGAGAGGGCGACTATCATCAGGTTGCAGTATCACTAGACATAGAAGAAGCGTTTGACACCCTAGGATGGCCTTTCCTGATTGAAACGCTCCGTCGCATGGGCTTTGGACAGACTTATATTGACTGGGTGAAGGTGCTATACGCTAGTCCAACAGCGAGGGTCAAGACAGACGACACGATCTCTGAGCCACTCAGTATAGAAAGAGGTACCAGGCAGGGATGCCCATTATCCCCGCTCCTGTTTGCTCTGGCCATTGAGCCACTGGCTGCCCGTCTCCGCACATTGGCCCCGTCTTGGGGCATCTGTGATGGCAGGCACATCGGATCGTGTCCCTGTACGCAGACGATGCGCTAATTTTCCTCCGTGATCACACGGAATCCCTGCCTGACCTATTGAGCCTACTGCAACAATTCGGCTCAGTGGCCGGGTTGAGGGTGAACTGGTCAAAATCATGTATATTTCCCATGCGCCCGGTTCCTGAAATCCACAGGATACCCACAAACCCGGGTGACTTGAAGTGGTGTCACACCACATTTAAGTACCTAGGAATAAACATATATCACGATGACCGGGACCTCAGGGACGGCAACCTCGGCCAAGTGATTAGATCCACAAGGGGCTCCCTGCCCTTCTGGTGTTTGCTCCCATAATCGCCTATTGGCAGAGTCGCCATGGCAAAGATAATACTTTTACCTCGCCTCTTGTACTTCTTTTTGGCCCTGCCGTTTGTCACTACCTGCCTCCTTCTTCAAACCCTTGAACAGTTTACTGACCGCCCTGATATGGGGCAATGGCCGACAACGCGTAGCGTTATCCAAAATATATCAACCACTTACTCTGGGGGGTCTAGGGGCCCCCAGATTTGAATTATATTACGCAGCTGCTCAACTGCAATGGATATCTGTCTGGATCGGAAACCCCGCCAGTGCAGAAACACAGACGAATCTATCGGATCTCGGCAATACCGAGGTATTGCATTACCTCATGAACCGCGAGTGCCCTAAACACTCACACAATATCCTATTGACTACTGCGCACTGGGTCTGGAGCCGATTTGCACTGGTAGGCGATAAAATCCCACAATACTCCCCCAGGATCCCACTGTTGGCTCATCCGAAACTTGCAAAAATAGCAACCAAGGTAGGTTTGAGCGTATGGGGTGATAAAGGCATAAGTACAATCGGTGACATATATAATGATGGGTAACTCCAAACATATGAGGTACTGGCCGACAAATATACCCTAGGACAAGGTAGCTTCATAGCTTACGGAGCAGTACGACAAGTAATACGATCTCGTTGGAAATGCGGTAACTCAGAACCTAATGTTTCCCCCATACTTCATGACTTGTTAGAAAGCATAACCGCCCCAATAAGCGTATCGAGTACATACAAAACCCTCACCACTCACATCGAACATACACAGGAACAAGCAAAAAATAGATGGGACTATGTGCTATCAGAACCCCTAACACAACACGCATGGAGCCAAGCTATGAAAATGATCTATGAAGTATCACGTAATCCCCGCTTCCGGTACACACAGTTCAACTATGTGCACCAAACATACCTATCACCCCACCGCATAACGCGCATGTTCCCCCAGTCGCCGCAAACGTGCCCCAGATGCGGAACCACAGAGGCCACTTTCTTTCATATGACATGGGACTGTCCCCCAATCCGAAACGTATGGAACAACATAATAACGTTGCTAGCCGAGTGGACAGACATCACACTATCTCCCAGTCCCGAATTATGCCTACTGGGCATAGGTCCGTGTCCCAAAAAACGTAAACAAACACTTTGATGTATTGCCCTAGCACTGGTGATGTATAGGCGCCTTATAGCCATGCAATGGAAAGCACCAGGTGCCCCGGGTATTGATCAATGGCGTGCTGAGCTGCTGCGGTGGGCTAAAGCTGAGGCGCAAACGCTGCAGCTCCTTTTGGACAAAGGGATTCTGGTCAAGGGCCTGGACACTTGGAACTCTTTCGTGATAGCTGTAGAAAGCAAGGATGACGAGCGTCCTCCCTGAACATAGTAAATAACAGGCAACACCCGACACTTAAAAGATGCCTCCAAGACACTAACACAAGTGTTCATTTTTACATATACCACAAGTCGTAAACCAACATACTTAACTGAGATATGGTCTCTGAGGGCCGCCCAGGTATATCGCTAAACAAAAATGGGGGGGAGGGAAACCCCCATGCTGGTTCTCCAGCGACGAGCTAATTGAGGGGGTTGGAGCACTTAATTACATTGCCTGCCCGGACGGGTCCAGCTGCAGTGGATGCTCCCTTTACTCGGGGCTGCCACACCATCGCCCTCTCCCCGAGTGGGGACCTGGCCCCCGGGCCTTCCCTGAATTGCTCCTGGGCTGCAAGTGTGGCCACGCGGCCCTGGCTCAGGGGCTGGCTTGTCAGACCTTGAGGGGGGGTCGTGCCCCCCCTGTCCCTCATTCCTCTCCTTTGCTTCCTCCCTCCCCCGACGGCGCTCGCTCGACCCGCTCCTGCTCTATTCTTTGTGTCCTTCCTCTGTACCTTCAATCTCTCTACTGCTATCTCGCATGGTGTGCTAATAGTGCGCTTCAAATGTACATTACCTCATCACCCTTTTGCTCACGTGCGCGGGGGCTCCCGCGTAGCCGTGCACGCATGGGAGGGGACGCTCCTGCACGGGAATAGTAAATGTGGCAAACCAAAGAAAACTTCAATGTATTTATTCCCTGGAGCAAATTGTAATCACCTGTATCTTTCTTTAGTGTTGCCTGTTGGCCGATATAACAATAAAAACATATTTAAAAAAAAAAAAAAAAAAGTTTGTAAGCTAGTAGGTTCTCAATCTCCACCTGTGAGCTTCTTGAACGCCATCAAACTCCTTGTGCTTCTGTTGTTCGTTTTTGTGAGGTGCAACCATGGAGCAGTACATATTAAATATTTTCTTATGCTTTCTCACTTAATTCAGTTTTACTGTGTTCAAATTCTTATGGTGCCCTTTGCAAGAAAACTACCCCAGGTTACTCCTCCTACCCATGTGGCAAGAGCACTTCTGCCTCTGTGAGAAACCCTTATTGCAGAAAATGGTCTCACTAAAGATGAATATGATAGGATATACAATATTTCTGGAAAGCTCCTTCCCAGTGTTTCAAAGTAATATTAACACAACAGAGTTTAAGCCTTAGCAGTCTAGCCTAAACTGCAGACACTCTTAAGAGGAGGGCAACATGGCATCGAGAGATCTTGTTTGCTATTTCTTTTTACTATTTCCACCCATATTTTCCATGACCCACAAAACATCCGGTCAAAGACCATCCTGAACTGTGTAATGTTGGCTGTAACATTCGGAACAGATAGAGATGTGGAGTTTGGGGTCTCTGAACTCACAATTCAAAAGTACATATTTTGGTAAAATTGTTTTTTGAATTGTAAGTTAGACTGTTTGTGCATTCACTCTAGACAGTCACACAAAGGGAGCTGAGGTGTGCCCTGCATATCCTGATGGCCTGTCACCTAGCTGATGGGTCTCCCTGAGCTAGAGTGGTGGGAGGAGCTGACATTTGCACCTGAATAGGGCTGTGCCTGTCATCACACAAAGCAGTCTCCACCCCGGAGTGTCTGGGGCCAGGGCAGGGATAGGCAGGGTCTTGTGCACAACATAGCCTTCTTTTTGAAGTTTGCTTACTTCAAATACAGAATTGGTTATAAGTACTGTACCTCTGACACCACATAGTTAGAATCCTTCAGGACTTCCAGGAAGAAGAGCTGGATGCTGTAAGAGGGACTGCCAATCTGCCTGTTGCTTTGTTGTGCTGACTTGCTGTATCTGCCCTGGGAGTGAAAGGACTGGGCTTTTCTTTTTACATCCTGCTTCCAAAGGTTCTCAAAGGGCTTGGACTGAGCTTGCCTCCTGTTAAGAAGTCTCAGGGACATCAAAGACTTCACTTCCCAGGGCCTGGGCACTCTTGCTGAGAGTCCTGATTTGCCAAATGGTGCTAAAATCAGATCATGGGCCCTTGGTAGTGAATTCTGGTGCAACAAGGAAGAAACTAGTACATCGACTTCCAGAACGACTTCAGATCCGGAGCAGCTGTTTGACCCCATGCTGATGCCTGCACTGGAGCTTTGGTGCCCACTGAGTGCAACGACCGTGACCTACAATGTAGGCCCGATGTCTCAGCAGTGCCTACGAAGTTCTGTCACAGCTTTAGTCCAGAGTGCTGTGTTACCAATGTCTGTGGCATACGACTCTGACACCGCCGCAGCACCTGTGGCCTGTGCTGTGATCGCTACACTGTGAAGGTGATGCTCCGCATCTTTACCTGATGGATTCATCCACTACCCTTGTCATAAGGAACCGCCGCCAACACCGCCTCAATTCCTCTGCAACCGTGAGGAACCAACACCTCACCTCCCTTGCCTAGCAGAAAGGAACCAATGCTTCACAGCTCCGGTGGCAATAAGGAACTGATGCCGCACCGGCTCCAGTGACGCCTCACCTCCCGACTCCGTGCAACATCTCTGTTTCCTTATTGTTTTCCAAGGTACTGAATTCGGGGTCTATACAACTTTGGCCGACTGCCCTCCCTCATGGGTGGAGCAAGACTGTTGGAAGCGACACCGTCAAGCCATTGTGATAACCTCAGTTAGAACTATTGTGTTTCTAAGTGCTATACTATATTTAACCTTTGAAAATTAGCATCTTTACTTGTGTATGTTGGATTTTTGTCTTTTTGGTCTTCTTTTACTCAGATATATATCGGCTATTTTCTAAACTGGTTTGAAGTACATTTAAGGTGTTTTCAGTGTGTTTTGTGTGTACAAAGACTTTACACATTGCCTCCAAGATAAGCCTAGGTGCTTGAGCCAAGCTACCAACTGGGTGAGCAGGGGTTATTTTAGCTGTGCGACTACCTTACCCTGACTAGAGTGAGGGTCCCTGCTTGGACAGGGTGCAGGCCGCTGACAACTAGAGACAATAAGAATATATAATTGTTTTTAAAAAAAACACCTTTTTTTACAGGTGAAAAAAATTCCCTTTAGCCATTTAATAGAGAAGACCCTCATCACTTCCTCCTTTATATCATCATTCACACTTTCTTCATCATCCTCAGAAACAGTAAGAGTAAAAGTATTGGCAGTGCCTTTATTTTTGCAAAAGCGTAGGATGATATTCATTATTCATTTTATTGATATGTATAAATCAACCACAATTAAAATGAATGCAATAATTGGGTCAAATATTTTAATTCCCTAGATTCCAAAGGCTCCCTCAGCCACATCCAGATTCCTTTGGGACTTAGAACTACCCACACTATAGCCTAAGGTTTCCAGCACTCTCCCTAATGTTATCTATCCACTCGTATGCTAATGAAGTTTTTGGGAAGTCTGCGCGTCCTCCAACAGTAACAACCCAGGGCCCTTGACAAGATATAACCAAGTGGTTACATCTTGTCGAGAGCCCTTGGCTACTATGGACATGCCTGAGACAGGTAAAGTAGGGGAATTTTGAGGCTATTTTAGATTGGAGCGATGAGTGCCCATGTCAGTGAGACAGGTAATACACTTACCATTAATGACACAATCTACATAGGGCCCCTTCTGATCTACCACAATTTAGGTACTCATGGTGTAGTCACAATATCTTGGGCTGTCCTGAAATTTAAGATAAGAGTTTTGCATAAATTGATGAAACTCAAACTGATGGGGGATGGCAGGTGCATTAAACACAATGTTGGGGCAGTCCCGTTTTAAAGGACTTAGCTGTTGGCAGGTGAAACCTGGCCCATTCTATTGCCTCTCCCAACTCTCCTTCCTCCCTTTCACTCCACCCTTTGCTCCTCCCTTTGTGGGGCTTACCGCCCCACGCCCTTAATAGTTCTCTGCAACTTCAATGACACCAGTTTCGATTCCACTTTTTCGTTCTTTCTTTCCTGTGATGCTATGAAATGATTAGCGACCATCCCTAGCTTGGCCAACATCTTAGTCTGTAATCCGATGCAGATTTTCATCAACTGACTCCTAATATTCAGTAATAATCCCTGCACAAAGCATTGCCTATAGCTTCCTGACTTCTCTCGATAGGGACTGCTACATATAAGTATCTTTGAAACACATTCTTAAATATGTCTAAATAATCAGCTAGTTCTTCACCCTTATTTTGCTTACCATTCAAGATCTTAGTCCAGTTGGTTTTTAATGGACACATCCACAATTGCATTCAATAACTCATCCTTGAACGTACTCCACTCTCCATCATTTGTACGGGCCACTCTCAGCCATGGCGCTGTCTCCAATTGTCTTTCTTGCACCGGACATGCCACCAATAGTCACAATAACTGTTTCACATCCACACAGTTGGGTATATACACTTCAAATACACTCTTGGAAATTAGTAAGACTTTTCTGGATGTTAGGGAATTGTTTTGTAATACTCATTAGCTAAGAGGGATTCCAAGGGACATGAACCATATTTCTAACACCGGCCCCTGGGTGGTCCATCAAAGGAAGAACGTTGGAGGAGGACGGATCCTCATCATCAACATCACTTGAATCAGGACAAGGGAAACTCCTCCAAGACTATCATTCTGCAGCCCGTCTCAAACTTTCAAGAGCAATAGTAGAGCTTTGTTTTCTGCAGTCACTATGCACACTAGTCGAGCCAGCTTCTTGTCTGCTTGCCTGCACCCTTCTACTAGCACTTTGCTGTCAGCCAGTCATATCACAGTGCTTGCTATCGCTTTACTGCCATGTGCTCCAGTAGCCAGCAGTCCTGCAGGTGCTGCTCTGTTTCCGGGTGTAGCTGGAGCCCCAGCTCCTTCGGCTGGCATGTAGAACATGTACAACAGAACCTTTTCCTTTGTGTCTTCACTTGCTATATCTTTCTTTTGTGGATGGTTCAGTGATTTGGGGAAAGAGATATGAAGAAGATGGAACAGTCAGCACAAGCCCTCACTCTGTCGCTAAGGTGACTAGCTTGATTTTCCATTTTTTCCTAGATTTCTCTCATACCTCGGGCTTGGGATGCATGCTTGCGTTGTGTGCCTCCTCGGGCCATTGTCTGAAGAGAGGCCATTGCTCAGTATTTAGCTAACTTACAGACACTGAAGAATCCTAAAATTAAGATAATCCTTCTACATCAAAGCTACCATGTTCGGGTGAGTACTTCTTCCTGTCCTCATTGTAGAGTCCTGTCCACTCTACTAAATATTTGCACATGTGTTTACGTATTGGTGGTCCATAGTATGGGCAAGAGTCCCTTTTGGTGGTGGCTTGCTACTTTCAGATCTCTTGATCTCCATATCTGCATCTTATTGTTCGCTCAGACTGGGTAACAAGGAAGGATCTGCTGGCCTGGTGCTCGCAACTCATCCCCGTTTCCAATAATAAAGTTCCCAGAAAAAGTAGATTTATGGCAATGTTTTAAAGACCTTTCAAACACAAACTAATAACTCAATAGTTAAACTAGTTAATAAACAGTTAGTTACTGATCACTAAACAATCACTCCCACAATGCAATAAGCACTTTAATTTTCATTACAAAACCTTTTGTAAGTCGGAGAATGCACATCATGACAGCATGCAGACTTAGATAATAGTTTGGCTAAAATGCAAGTAAATCATTTGTATACATTCTTGGCCCCTTTGGCCATGTCTAGACAGACATTGCTCACCAAAGGAAATCAAAATAGTGCTGAATGGTGCTCTTCAATACTTTAGACCAAAAGAAAAAGTCCTTTATCTTTCACAAAAGAACATGCCAGTAGGTCCTATTAGCATGCTTATTGGGGATTGATCTCAGAGACCATCACCTCTATTTCCAAGTGTACTTTTGTCTCCAATATTTTGTTAAAAGGTTGTCATTAACACTACAGGTGAATTCCAGAGGTGTTCCGCCAACATCTCTATTAGGGCCATCCTACTCCAGAACAGCCACTGTCATCTCATCAGAGTGAATAATTTTTTTGTATTAGCCTTTCATTACAAACATCTGTCTTATCAGGTATTTTATTGCTCCAGCCTTCTGCTTGTCATGGCAGCTATTAGCAACAGTAGTTACCAAACAGTGCTTACCAATAACTTACTCTTAGTGAGTATGGTGGAAAAGAGAGCATAACTCTTCATTGCTCCCCAAACATTTGAACAATAAATGGTATTTGTTAAAACTTAAAATATCTCTGAAAGTTTTATACATGGTAAGATATTTTCCAATTGTTGCTGATGTCTTGGGGTGTTTTCATACAACATTTTAATTTTCATCTTCTAAAGTTGTATCTGTAGGAGGCTGGCCTGGCTTGTAGTGGGTACCAAGGGGTACTTACACTCTGTACCAGGTCCAGTTATCCCTTATTAGTGTAGAAGAGGTGTTTCTAGCAGCTTAGGCTGATAGAAGGTAGCTATAGCAGAGCAGCTTAGGCTGAACTAGGAGACATGCAAAGCTCCTACTATACCACTGGTGTCATATGCACAATATCATAAGAAAACACAATACACAGATATACTAAAAATAAAGGTACTTTATTTTTATGACAATATGCCAAAAGTATCTCAGTGAGTACCCTCAGTATGAGGATGCCAAATATACACAAGATATATGTACACAATACCAAAATTATGCAGTAATAGCAAAAAGAAGTAATGCAAGCAATGTAAAGTTACAGTAGATTGCAATAGGAGCACATAGGCATAGGGGCAACACAAACCATATACTCCAAAAGTGGAATGCGAACCACGAATGGACCCCAAACCTATGTGAGCTTGTAGAGGGTTGCTGGGACTGTAAGAAAACAGTGAGGGTTAGAAAAATAGCCCAACCCAAGACCCTGTAAGGTAGGTGTAAAGTGCACCTACAACCCCCAGAGAGCACAGAAGTCGTGATAGGTGGATTCTGCAAGGAAAACCAACACCAGCGAAGCAACAACAGTGTATTTCCGGACCTGAGTACCTGTAAGACAAGGGGACCAAGTCCAAGAGTCGCGACAGTGTTGGGAGTGGGCAGATGCCCAGGAAATGCCAGCTGAGGGTGCAAAGGCGCTGCCACCGGATGGAAGAAGCTTGGTGTTTTGCAAGAACGAAGAGGACTAGGAACTTCCCCTTTGGAGGATGGATGTCCCATGTCGTGAAGAAGCTTGCAGAGGTGTTCCCACGCAGAAAGACCGCAAACAAGCCTTGCTAGCTGCAAGGGTCGCGGTTAGGGTTTTTGGATGCTGCTGTGGCCCAGGAGGGACCAGGATGTCGCCACTGGGATGAGGAGACAGAGGGGGCGCCCAGTAAGTCAGGGAGCCCTCACAGAAGCAGGCAGCACCCGCAGAAGTACCGGAACAGGCACTTAGAAGAGGAGTGAACCGGAGTCCACCCGAAGTCAGAAAAGGGAGTCCCACGACGCCGGAGGACAACTCAGAAGGTTGTGCACTGCAGGTTAGAGTGTCGGGACCCAGGCTTGGCTGTGCACGAAGGAAATCCTGGAAGAGTGCACAGGAGCTGGAGCAGCTGCAAATCACGCGGTACCCAGCAATGCAGTCTAGCGTGGGGAGGCAAGGACTTACCTCCACCAAACTTAGACTGAAGAGTCACTGGACTGTGGGAGTCACTTGGACAGAGTTGCCGAGTTCCAGGGACCATGCTCGTCGTGCTGAGAGGGGACCCAGAGGACCGGTGATGCAGTCTTTTGTTGCCTGCGTTTGCAGGGGGAAGATTCCGTCGACCCACGGGAGATTTCTTCAGAGCTCCTGGTGCAAGAAGGAGGCAGGCTACCCCCAGAGCATGCACCACCAGGAAACAGGTGAGAAAGCCGGCAGGATGAAGCGATACAAGGTTGCAGTAGTCGTCTTTGCTACTTTGTTGCGGTTTTGCAGGCGTCCTGACCAGTCAGCGGTCGATCCTTTGGCAGAAGGTGAAGAGGGAGATGCAGAGGAACTCTGGTGAGCTCTTGCATTCGGTATCTGAAAAATTCCCCAAAGCAGAGACCCTAAATAGCCAGAAAAGGAGGTTTGCCTACCTAGGAAGGAGGATAGGCTAGTAAGAAAGGTAAGAGCCTATCAGAAGGAGTCTCTGACGTCACCTGCTGGCCCTGGCCACTCAGAGCAGTCCAGTGTGCCAGCACACCTCTGAATCCAAGATGGCAGAGGTCTGGGGCACGCTGGAGGAGCTCTGGGCACCTCCCCTGGGAGGTGCAGGTCAGGGGAGTGGTCACTCCCCTTTCCTTTGTCCAGTTTCGCGCCAGAGCAGGGCTGGGGGATCCCTGAACTGGTGTAGGCTGTCTTATGCAGAGATGGGCACCATCTGTGCCCATCAAAGCATTTCCAGAGGCTGGGGGAGGCTACTCCTCCCCAGCCCTGACACCTTTTTCCAAAGGGAGAGGGTGTAACACCCTCTCTCTGAGGAAGTCCTTTGTTCTGCCTTCCTGGGCCAGGCCTGGCTGGACCCCAGGAGGGCAGAAACCTGTCTGAGGGGTTGGCAGCAGCAGCAGCTGCAGTGAAGCCCCGGGAAAGGCAGTTTGGCAGTACCCGGGTCTGTGCTAGAGACTCGGGGGATCATGGAATTGTCTCCCCAATGCCAGAATGGGATTGGGGTGAAAATTCCATGATCTCAGACATGTTACATGGCCATGTTCGGAGTTACCATTGTGACGCTATACATAGGCAGTGACCTATGTATAGTGCACACGTGAAATGGTGTCCCCGCACTCACAAAGTCCGGGGAATTTGCCCTGAACGATGTGGGGGCACCTTGGCTAGTGCCAGGGTGCCCACACACTAAGTAACTTTGCACCCAACCTTCACCAGGTGAAGGTCAGACATATAGGTGACTTATAAGTTACTTAAGTGCAGTGGTAAATGGCTGTGAAATAACGTGGACGTTATTTCACTCAGGCTGCAGTGGCAGGCCTGTGTAAGAATTGTCAGAGCTCCCTATGGGTGGCAAAAGAAATGCTGCAGCCCATAGGGATCTCCTGGAACCCCAATACCCTGGGTACCTCAGTACCATATACTAGAGAATTATAAGGGTGTTCCAGTATGCCAATGTGAATTGGTGAAATTGGTCACTAGCCTGTTAGTGACAATTTGGAAAGCAGAGAGAGCATAACCACTGAGGTTCTGGTTAGCAGAGCCTCAGTGAGACAGTTAGTCATCACACAGGGAACACATACAGGGCACACTTATGAGCACTGGGGCCCTGGCTGGCAGGGTCCCAGTGACACATACACTAAAACAACATTTATACAGTGAAATATGGGGGTAACATGCCAGGCAAGATGGTACTTTCCTACAGTATCACACCAACTAAACAGGAAAATAAACTCAGTTATTGAAACTGTAACTCGAAAATATTGGTTTCTGATACAACTCTCTCATAAATGTTGTTATTGTAGTCTGCATGCATAAAAGGGCCACCACCACCTATTAGATCATAGAGATCTATGGCTGAAATATTTCTGTGTTACTTTTTCCAAAGATTTAATTAAGTCCCAAGAGTTTTTGTTGCTATCTTGAGGTAGGCATCACTCTTTCTCCCTTGTATCTAAACATACACCTAAATTGGATAGGTCTTTTTGTCTTCTATGAGGATGCAATGTGTATCTTCCAAACTTTATTTTGAAAATACAATGCTAAATTATTATTCTGTACCATTGGCAATGTTCCTCAGATCCAGTTGCTGTTGCAATGAGATCGATTTTATCAACCTATTTTTTGCAAGACTTATAAGACCTTTTTTGAAAACGTGGGTTCTCGCAAGTATCTCTATACTTTTATTCACAAGGTGCGCACATAACTTGCTTCCAATCGCGCACCTTCGTCTTACCCTCAATTATTTGAATATTCATCTAATAAATGTGTGGGAATTATTTGTGTTATTTGTGTTTTGGTATCTTACAAGATACATTTCATGTTGCCTTTCAGAAACTACAGCTTTGTCGTCTTTGTGATATTGGTATACTGTCAATCTCAGTAGTGATGGACAGCACCGTGCAACTCCAAGGTTTCATATGTTGTTCTTCAGACTTTAGTCACATATATCTGTGTTTTGGGTTCCCTCCCTTCCTTTCCAATCTCTAAATGTACCATCAATGAAGCCCCCTTGTTAAATGCCATGTGCACTAACCACTTTGTACTTCTTTCCGCTGAGATACTGTATATATGTACAGAGCATGGTTGTGTGCAGCAAGTAGTTCTATATACTTCCTTTTACACCAGGTTTAACATTGTTGTAGCACTGTGAATGTAAACAAGAGCAGGGAGTTTCAATCTCTTGGCCTTAACAGGGATAAGTCGACCTGAGTTCTTTAATACCTGAATTCATAATTAGAGAAAGTAGCTATGCTGTCCACAATGCATGTATACAATACCTAAACTTCTTAAATTCTGTTTGTCTTGTGCCTCTACTCTATCGGTGCTTCTAAAAGCCATATGTCTGTGTAAAAGACAGAAACATTTTCATATACAAAATTAAATCAAGCAAATGCATGTATAAATATCTCTCCTGACAAACGTTTAAGTACATCTGTAATGCTTAAATATTATGTAGGTTAATCCCGAAATCATTAATAACATAAGCATAAACAAGAAGCAAACATTTAATTACAACATGTCCTATCCCTATGATGAATAAATACATATAGTCATTTTAGGGCTGCTAAGTTGACTAACATTTAAGTAAAAACTTAGAGAAATGTTTTTGTTCTAGAACTTTGGAATCAAATGCTTATAGATATATGTACAGTAATAAACTGTATTGTGTATAAAGGCACAATTCACAAACATGAGGTAATTTCAGATGAGGTAATTTGTAATATACAAACATGAGCGAACTGATGAGTACGCTTTCTGCTGAGGCCTGGAATCAAAGTTCAGTTTTATTGCTCATGAAAATCATGGAAACAAATGCTGTGTTGGTAACTTTCCTTAGGATGCTGCTGATTAAAAAAAAACAATGTTTGTATGTAAACAGTTGATGTTCTGTTCAGTACATTGTGAACACTTGAATAAATGCACATGGTTGAAAACAGACTGTATTGCAGTTTGTCCTAGGAGAAAAAGAGATGTGCACTTGCTGATCAATTTAGAAATACACTTTGTACTCAATATTGTCTTTTAAGTGATGCTGAGGTAAACGGGCATTTGAGGAAACCAACAATTTTGAAACATACTTCTGTTAATTGATAGTAAGCTCTCCATAACTCTGCAGTCTGCTAGCTCTCCTGTCTCGCTCTGTCTCTCTCGAGCAGACTCCATTAAGCCGTTGACTCCCATGGTCTCCTACACAGTTTGCTCATAGAGAGTGCAAAAGCAGCATCTGAGGTCTTCTGAAGTAAGACTGATGTAGTCTCATAGAAAAGCAATATGAATCTACTGCACTACTGAACGCCTGTGACAAATGTATAATTTAATGACCCATTTCTCAGTTTTAGCTAAACAGCAGAAAATGTTTTAAAGTACAGTTTAGAACATTTGATGAATAGCTTCTAAAACGTACGTTCTAAATGCAAGGCCTACTAAATGTAAGTGACCATGTAGCAAAATCCAAACCAGAAGGGGGACAGGGAGCACTGTAGCGTTCCAGTGTACAGTCTCCTAAATCATACATACATAAACTAATCGAGTACAGTGTTCCGAAGTGTGAACTATCTAAAAGATTATTCATTGAGATGATACAAGTCACCTGAAGCACTTGCTTAGTGGGAGCAGGTGCCCTTACCTACCAATTTGGTGGCTGCTTCCTTAGGCACTGCTGCTCGTCGGGCTGGCGCTGCAATGCCAGACAGGCCCTTCAGCAGGACTCTTTGCCGGAGATCTCTTGTGAAAATGCTGTGAATCTCAAGTCTGTATTATGGCTTGAGTGTGAAGAAAGTGTAAAGGACTGGGAAAGTGGATTAAAATTGGCTATAGGTGCCTACACTATCACTTTACTCAAGGTTGTTGGGATCTAATCCCAGATTAAAAACAAACTGGGGACTAAGACTGGAATCTATGAGCCTATCAAACTATCTATGTGTATGCTTCCTACACTGCCAGACAAAGGTCTACATGTTTGACTCCCTTATCAACCCCTATGGATCTATTGGTGTTTCATGAAGACCAAACAAAAAGAACCTAATCCTTCTTTGAAAGAGAGTAAAATGGCTCTCGTGGTTAATGTGCCTAATATTGAGGTTTCTTACACTGATATGTCTATGAATTTCCTCTGTTGTTGACCTGAGGTGGAAGAAAAGAATATATGTTATGTCAGTCAGTATGATGAAGCAAAGTCACTGATGTGGTGTTGGTGTCATCATGCACACACTCATGAGGCAATACAAGGTGACAAGGCATACCATGGTGAAAAGTGCATAATATAGGAAAAGATTTCCTATAATCCAAAACATTCTTACCTTCCCTCAATGTGGATAGGGCCCCTTAGAGTTGCTTGGATTCTGCCGCTCCTATGACTCCAGTGATGCAAATGTACATAACTTTCATACTATGATATGTAATATTGAAATGATATTGAATTTCTAATGATTATTGATTAAAATGCGTGTGCAAAAATAGAAGAAATGTAGTACTCTATCATATCTATTGAAATGCATTAACATAATTAGTACGCATTTAAACTGAATGTGATATGCATATTATTGAAGCACTATTAATGATGAACTTATAAGTGTGCCTATTAGATGTGCTTTATTGAATTGTATTAATTACAGGTATTGATGAAATCTCCTTTTGTTATCTCAGGTAAGGCCTGTAACTTGTATTTCCTGACTGTGCCGATTTATTTTTTCATAACATGCGTCTTCTTTCAGATTTCATTCCCATGAGAATCCTAGCTTTTGATAATAGACCCCACTGTATAAATGTAGAGAGAATGTATCTTATCTTTCTTGAGAGCGGAACATTGTGGAACATGGACTGCCATTTTATACAATTGTTTCAAACCTGCATGAGTCCCACGGATGGAGGATTTTCCCCGGACGGTCCTGGAAAGGGATGCGTATGTTGCAGTTTGGAGTTGTGTGATCAGTTATTATTGAATGATGGCCCTTTAACGTACATTGACTGATTCCCCTGGCAAATCAAATAGCTTTATGAACTTTGATATTAAAGTGTTCTTTTGGACAGAGAGAGAGAGAAGATGCTGCAGTTCCCCAGATGCCTTTCGACCTGAACCTTTGCTAATGGAGAGCCCCTGTATGCTGAACCCATGGGAGAGTTATATTCCTCTCTGCTTTTGCCCTTCCCCTTTGAACTATCCTGTTGAGACTAAGAATTTTCTCTCCCAAGCCCTTCCAGGTGACTCTTACTTGGGCCCTTAACATGCTGATGCTTTCCTTTTTTATTTTTTTGCCCACTTTAGTTAGCCCTTGTATGCCCGAGTTTCCCTTCTTCTGAATTCTTTTTACACTTTTTGTCCTTTTTGTCTTTTTGTCTGCATGTGATCGGCCCCACGCATGTAAATTGTTAATTCAGACATGTTACGGTTTCCCCTTTGCTAAACTGAATTTTTTTAATGCCTATTGAATTTGATTCACGTTTGCCCAGCCTGAGCAAATCTTATCATCTTTACCACAATTAATTCTGTTAGTGTTTTGTATTTTGGTTATTGGATGTTTAGTTTCATTAATGTTGGTTCAGCTAAACTTCTTTTGTCGCCTTGGGCGGTCCCTGGTGATATTGTATGTTTATAATTTCATATTGAAAATAATCTACATGACCTTAATTCTGAGTGTGTAATAAATCTCCTTAACTTTATTCCTGATTTGAATTTTCCTTGTGTGGCCAAATGGGTCATAGGATTAAGGCCCTCATTATGACATTGGAGGTGTACTGACGGGCACTGTTAAAGTGGCAGTAATACCGCCAACAGGCTGGCGGTAATTACCGCCAAATTATGACCATGGAGGTGAGACCTCCCATAGACAGCCAATGTACCACACCAACAGACAGGACATTAACACCACCGACAACGGCAGTAGCCACCTACAGCCATCCAGAAGTCAAGATACCGCCCACCATATTATGAAATAGCAAACCGTCAGGATTTCTGGGGCGTTAGCAACACCATCAAATGCCTGGCAGATACGTATTACAGAAAAGGAAAGACTCACCTTCAGGGACACAGAGGACTCTGCAGCTGCCATGGAACCTGAACTCCAAGTCTTCCCGATGCTCTACCACGCCACGGCCGTCCTGGAGCACCAACGCCGACGAAGACGACGACGGTGAGTACACCGCCTAACACACGAGGGAGGGAGGAAAAGGAGAGTGACACGCACGACACACACCATACATGCACACAACCAGCTGCACAGTACAATGACAGTTACAGGACCCAGGAGCAAAGAATGCAAGGACACATACCTGTAGTACAACCACTGTAATTTGCTGCTAACAGCCACCATAATAAATAAATAAATAAATAACTATATACATGTCAATGTACAGATTGGGCCAATGGCCAGTCCAAAGTACTAAAGGGCATCGTCCAAGCCCCAACTTGACTCCTGACATCATCCGGGCTCCACTGTTCAGGGCATCATGTTGGAAATGGGCAAGCGCCTCAGGGGGAAGAGGGTGTGGGGGGCACCTCAGCTGGAGTGGGTATCATGCACACTGGTTCTGGAGGGGGCTCCTTGCCCACTGGTTCTGGAGGGGGCTCTTTGCCCATTGTCCCTGGGGGGAGTCTTAGGCCAAAGTCTCTGGAGGGGGGGGCTACATGGCCTCTGGTGGTGGAAGGGGCTCCTTGCCCACTGTCTCTGGAAGGGAGTCTTAGGCCACAGTCTCTGGAGTGGGTATCATGCCCACTGGCTCTGGAAGGGGTTCCTTGCCCCCTGGTCCTGGAAGGGGCTCCTTACCCACTGGTTCGGGAGGGGGCTCCTTACCCACTGGTTCGGGAGGGGGCTCCTTACCCACTGGTTCTGGAGGGGGCTCCTTGCCCACTGTCCCTGGAGGGGAGTCTTAGGCCACAGTCTGGAGTGGGTATCATGCCCACTGGTTCTGGAGGGGGCTCCTTGCCCACTGGTTCTGGAGAGGGCTCCTTGCCCACTGTCTCTGGAGGGGAGTCTTAGGCCACAGTCTCTGGAGGGGGGCTTCATAGCCTCTGGTGGTGGAGGGGATCTTTGCCCTCAGGTGGTGGATGGGGATCCTTGCCCTCTAATGGTGGATGGGGATCCCTGGGTTCATTCCCGTGAGGGGCCTCCTTGGCCTTTGTCATGTGACTTGTGTCCTTGCCTCCAGGTCAAGGAGGTGCCTCCACTGACCCCGTCCTCTGTCTCTTAAGTTCTGCCACCCTAGACCTCCATTTTTGAGGCAGAGGTGTGTCCTTGCTGGGAGTGGCTGCCGTCCCACTCAGGGGCCCCTTAGTGCCAGCAGCAGATTTGTGGGTAGGAGCAATGGCAGACTGGTTGGCTGAGGTGCTGGGCTGGCTGGTAGGGACCTTGCACTTACAGGCAGGACGAGGGGGTAGGGGTAGGGAAGAGGTCAAGATGGGCAAGGAAAACCTTCTTAGGGACTTTGGGACAGGATGTGGGAGGAGGGATGGGAGTGGAGGTAGAGGAAGTGGTAGTAGGTGTGCTGGACTTGGGTGCAGGTGCATGGACCCATGCATGAGTGAGGTGGATGGCTGTTGGGGGTCTGAGTGCGAGTGTGTGTGTTTCTTTGGAGGGGGCAGACAGGGTGGGAGAGGGCAAACAGGACGTGTGAGTGGATGTGTCTGCAAGTGAGGTGAGTGTGCTGCGTGAGGTGGTGATGGTGGTGACTGCGCATGTGTTGTGTGGGGTGCATGTCTGCGCGTCTGCTCTTGTGTCTGTAGGCAAGGGTGTACAGGTACAGGGTCTGGGACTTTTGATGCAGTGCATGCAGGTGTGAATGCGGATGTGACAGTGAGGGGGAGGAGAGGGAGACAGTGGATGCAGTGGATGTTGTTGTATGTGCATCTGTCTGTTGTTTGTGTGAGCGCTTGTGGCTTGAAGTGTGTTGCTTGTGTTTGTCTGTGCTACTCTTGTGTGATGCTTTGTATGCATGCTTGTCTGTATGTGTGCATAGGATGGGTTGGGGTTGAGGAGACTGGGACTGGGAAGTGGTAGTTGGAGGGAGGGCGGTAGGACCAGGGACAATGGCTGCCATCAGAGAAGAGGCCAGAGTCTAAAACAATCTCTGTAGGGCTGCCAAGCCACCATGAATGCCCTCCAGGCATTGTATTGCTGCATCTGGGATGCCAGCCCCTGGATCACATTCACTATGGTTGACTGCCCTACAGAGATAGATCTCAGGAGGCCAATAGCCTCCTAACTGAGGGCAGTAGGGCTCACTGGGGCAGGGCCTGAGGTGCCTGGGGCGAAGGAGATGCTCGTCCTCCTGGATGAGTGGGCACAGCAACTCGGTTGGGGGGGATACTGGGAGGGCGGAGCTGGTACGGGGTGGCAGCTGTACCTGTAGCTGGGGTGGTTCCAGAGGTGTCCGCCACCACCGGGGTGCTCCCATCGGAGGAGGTTTTAGAGTCAGTGTTGTCCCCGCCATGGTGCTCCCCTCACCCTCCATCCCACTGGTCCCCTCGGCATCGGTAGACTCTGCCTCCTGGCTCCCGTGGGCTGCAGCTCCATCACTCGCCGGTGAGCCTGCTCCTTCGCCAGATGATGCTAATGCACATGGGGGGGGGGGGAGAAAGAAAGGGAGCACTGGTTCAATTACAGCACCAGCACCACAGATGGCATACACTTCACCATCACACACAGGGACCAAGATTGAGCAGTATGCACCGCACTGGCATACCATTGGCTAGGTACCACAGCAGGTAAGAGACAAACACTGCCATCTGCACCCCTCCTGGGACCTACTAAGCACTGCCTGACATGGAAAGCCAGCTAGCTAGCTAGCTATTCAGATTTTGCTATTTACCCAATAACCCTGAACTGGACCATAAAGGGGCATCCACTGACTAAAACTCACCACCAGAATCACATGCCAGGCAACAAAGATGGTTGTCACACACACTCTATACTTTACCCTTGTGGCTGCTGTGATGCCCTCAAGCGCTCATCCAGCTCTGGATAGGTACCACCAGTATGCGGGCCATCAGTAGGGTCATGTTCCGATGGGCACCCCTTCCTCATTGGAAGGCTGCCCCCAGATGGGCCGCCGCTCTGTTCCGGGCCCAGCGTCTCGGGTTCTCCCACTGTTTCCTGCAGTGGGTGCTCCATCGACTATAAAGCCCCAGGGTCCGCACCCTCTTGGCGATGGCACGCCACAAGCCCTTCTTCTGATGGGTACTGACCTGCAGGGAAAACACAAACAGAGGGACACCATGAATCCGAATATCCAGCCTGTCACACATATGGTGTTCAGACTACATTTGCCCCTCAAATGGCACATACATCACCCGGAGCCCTGCATGTACACTACTACCAGCCATACCCCCCATCCCAAATGACACACTGCCAGCACACACATCTGCATGCAGCCTTTTCGCATGCAACGTCCCCATGATGTACTCACCTGTTGGGTTGTGAAGGCCCATACAGCTGTCCATACAGGGTAGGGGTAGGACCCCATCCACCAGGCACTCTAACTCCTCCGAAGTGAAGGCACGGGCCCTTGCCCTTTCCCCTGACGCACAGGCTATGGCAGGTTCCAGACAGGTCACAGCAGCACACGCAGTGGAGGTGTTGTCCTGTGGAAAGTCAGGAATCAAGTGAGGTTATAGTCAGAAAATGGCAGTCACGTCCACGGCGGAGTACACCGTCACCACCGGCAGTGATCCTCATTGGATACTGTACTCCATAGAGCCCCATGTTAGCCAATGAGGATTTGCACGGCGGTGCAGACCGCCTACCGCCATGACGCCCAACGCCAGTGGAGTGAGATCACTTCCACCTGTCCCTACATACAGGACAGGTGGTTGCCATGGTATAGTGCTGGTATACAATTGTAGAATAAAAACTGCGTCATTGGTGTTGATTGTACAAACATAGCCATTTACAGTGTCCAGATACATACATGCTCTATGTACACTGAAGTGGTGGATCAATTTTTCATGTTGTCACTCCCTTTTCACTCTTCTGTCCCTACCATTGTGGAGGAATAGGAGGAGGAGGCAAGCCCCCGTGTACAGACGCCTCGTGGAGTTGGCTACACTGGAGGACAGGCACATAATACTCACCTATAGACTGGACAGGGCCACAGTCACAGAGCTGCGTGCTCAGTTGGAGCCTGATCTGATATCAGTCATCCCACTGGGATCCTTGTGCAGGTCCTATCAGTGCTCCATTTCCTGGCAACAGGCTCTTTCCAAGTGATAGTGGGCTTGGCTGCAGGACTGTCACAGCCAATGTTCTCAATAGTGCTGGCAAGGGTTTTGACTGCCTTCCTCAAACACATGGGCAGCTACCTCGCCTTCCGCCAAGTAGAAGTTTTGCCACTGTGAATGCTGGATTCTATGCAATGGGATATATTCCAAATGTTATTGGAGCCATTGACGGAACACAAATAGGGTTTGTGTCTGCTCCTCCCCCAGGCCAATGAACAGGTGTTCAGGAATAGGAAGAGTTTCCACTCACTCAATGTCCAGATGTGCCTTGCTGACCGGTACATCTCCCAGTATCCTGGGTCGGTGCATGACGCCTTCGCCCTGAGGAATAGCAGCATCCAACAACTGATGGCACAACTACAGATGCACAGATTGTGGATTATAGGTGAGCCTGATTCCCCACCCGATGTATGTGAGTGTAGGCCTTCAGGAATCATCCCCCATGCCATTGTGCAAGGCTAATGTTTGTCCCTTGCTTCTTGCAGGTGACTCTGGCTACCTAAACCTGTCCAGGCTCTTGACCCCTGTAAGGAATCCAAGGACAGGGGCTAAGATTAGGTACAATGATGCTCATGGGAGTACCAGGGGGATTATTGAAAGGACCTGAAGGCCAGGTTCAGGTGCCTCCATCTGACAGGTGGATCCCTCTGCCACTCCCCTGAGAAGGTCTGCCAGATAGTTGTTGTATGCGGCATGTTGCACAACCTGGCCATCAGACGACGTGTGCCCTATCTGTAGGAGGAGGAAGGTTGAAAATGCTACTGTGGCAGCAGTGGAACCTAGGGATAGTGAGGAGGAGGAAGAGGATGGGGATGTGGACTACAGGACATCAGTTATTCAGCAGTCCTTTCAATGACACACAGTTAAGACAGTAGAACTGACCATTCCTCTAATAAATTATGTTTCTATGTGGCTGTAGCATGATAGCAGTCACTTCCTTAGCATCCCAACTGACTGTCACCTATGCCTTCCCATTTTGCAGATGTTAGTGTGGTTACGACTGTGTACTGATATGATGACTACAAACTGCTACAGGCCATTTGTTGCATGGCATCACAAAGTTCTGGGCAATTGCACAGGATGATACAGTTCAATACATTGCACATTTCTGTCAGATAAAGCACAATTGCTCCAGTTGTGTTCAAGGGTTTTTATTGAAGTGAAAAATATGAAAGAATAGTGCAATGGAATTGGGTGATGGTAGAGGAAAGTCCAGTGTAGTGGTGCAGTCTGTTTGTAGCACAGGTCCAGTGTCCAAGGGGCCATAGGAAGGGGAGCAATGGAAGTTCAAAGTGGACAAGGTGACACAGTGGCACACAAGGGGGACATTCAGGAGGGGCTCATTTCCTGGCAGTGGTCTAATTCTTGGCAGCTGTCTCTTGTATCTGTCTGATTTGCAGGGAATGTTTGAGGGGTGGTTCAGCTTCTGCAGGGAGAGGGGTGCTGGTGGCCTGTCGGTCCTGTAGCAGGGCCTCTCATCCACTAGCTGCAGCAGATGTGGAGGGCTGGTCAGTTGACTGGCTAGTGGAAGGGGCCTGCTGGTGTGATGTGTACTCCCTCATGATGTTGGCCATATCACCCAGCACCCCTGCTATGGAGACCATGGTGGTGTTCAGGGCCTGCAATGCATTCTTGATCTCCTGGTGGTGTTACTCCTGCAGCCTCTGTTTCTCCTGCATAATATCTATCACCTGACCCATCTTGTCCTGGGATTGTTGGTAAGCCTCCAGGACATTAGTGAGTGCCTCTTGGACAGTCGGTTCCCTGGGCCTGTCCTCCCCCTAGCACACAGCTGTCCTCTAAGTGTCCCTGGCCCCCTGTGCCTGTGGCCCCTGAACGGTGTGCCCACTGCTACTGACCCCAGAACTCTCACTGTCTTGCCTGTGAGGTGTGGACTCAGGTCCCTGTACAGGTGGGCACACTGCTGATTGACGTGTCCTGGGGACAGAGGTCTGGGGACGTTGGCTGGCTGCTGTGGTGTTGTATACTGAGGGGGAGGCTCTGTGGTGGACTGGGTGTGGGCAGTGGTAGCCGACCGACCAGTGGTCCCTGATGGGCCAGGGAGTTCATCCACATCCAGAACTCCAGAGTTGCTGTCATCACTGGGGGCATCTTCTGGTGGGGGTCTGGATAGCCATGGCACCTCCACACCACTGAGATTGGCTGGGGCACCTGTGGGGATGTAAGTGTTGTATTATGCTACATGTCTGTGACATATTCTGCATCGCTAGCTTCCCCTATATTGTTGCTGTTGTCCTGCCACCTTTGTTTGTGTATGGTGATGTATTGTGGGATTGTTAGTTCTCTATGCTGTGCATGCATTGGTGGTGGGTGTACACGCAGGGCTGGGAGAGATGTGCATGCAGTGGGTATGGCATGCAGGGCTTGGCATATAGGTTAGTTAATTGTGGTGGTGCACTGTGAGGGATGGAGTGGAGTGATGGATGTCAGGGTGACGGGTGGTAATAGCATACAGGTGTGGGGGGATAGGGAGTAAATATTGACTCACCAATGTCCAGTCCTCCGGCAACTCCAGTGATTCCCTCAGGATTGCCAAGATTTGCTCCTCCTATGCTGTCAGCTGTGGGAGAGGAAGTGGGGGTCCACCGCCAGTCCTCTGGATAGCGTGCTGGTGCCTTGCTGCTATGGAACGTACCTTCCCCCGTAGGTCGTCCCACCTCTTCCTGATGTCATCCCTTGTTTGTGGATGCTGTCCCACAGCGCTCACCCGGTGCACGATTCTCTGCCATAGCTCCATCTTCCTGGCAATGGAGATCTGCTGGATCTGTGCTCCAAACAGCTGTGGCTCTACCCTGACTATTTCCTCCCCCATAACCCGCAACTCCTCATCAGTGAAACGGGGGTGCCTTTGTGGGGATATGGGTGTTGTGTGGTGTGTGTTGTGCAGAGGGTGTTGAGTAATGTGGTGGGGTGTGAGGTGTGGGGCGCGTGAGGGATGAATGGGTGGTTGTGTGTGTGTAGTTGTCTCTGTGATTTGCGTGGCTAGCTATTGCAGTCTTTTTGTGTTAGCAATGCGTTGTGGGTAATGTGGGTGTGTGTATTATAGTGCTGTTGGTGGGTGGGTGTGGTGGGTGTATTAGTGTCAGGTGTGTGTTTTTGGTATTGGCCAATGTTGTGTTGTTTTGTATTTAGGTGGCCATTGTGACTGCGCCGGTGTCTACCACCAATGGTGTACCGCCATTGAGTGTCCGCTGTGGTGATTCGTGGGTCATAATGTGAAGGGTGTTGTTTTGTTGGCGTAATGGTATGGGTGTTGGTACCTACAGTTTAACACTTACCTTTAAACTGGCAGATTTGTGTTTGTGGCAGTATTCTGTCGGTTTGATGTGTGTGTGTATGTGTGTGTGTGTGTCATAATATGGCAGATGGATGTTCACCTCCGTGACGGTATGTTGGCGGCCGTCACCGCGGAATTAAGCGGGATTTACTGCCAATGTCATAATGAGGGCTTAAGTGTATTGTAATTGAAATTTGTTTAATGGTTTTGCCACACTTTATTGCAGGGTCCAAACGTCTGTCAACCTCGATGAACATTGATTCCTGCTAAGGATAAAAATGCTACAGCAGGTCTATCAGGATACTTGGTTGGAGTGGACAGAATTATTCACTTTTGTTCTATGGCTTGAACATATGATTCCAGTGTGTGTGTTGCAGAGTCCTGAGGCCAGAGCCAGAAGTTAAAACCCTTCAGAGCTAGCATTTGTTCAATAACGAGCAATCTTTACAGAACAAGAGATGCTTTTTCTTGCCAATACACTGGATGCAACAAAAGGCGTTGATACATCAACTGCTCCAGAGAGCCCCAATTACACCATACACCACCAACTACAGAATGTATTAGCAGCGACTCAACAGCTACACCTTATAGCCACACCATACAACCTACACACTACACATACACTACTAACTTTGGGCTAGAAACCATATACTTTTAGTAGAATCTGCAGATTATGCAGCAGATGATGGAAAATGTGGCGAATCCATAACTGTACAGAAAACGTCGCAGCTGCAAAATCGCTTCATTCCTGTGGTCATGCTCTTAGGACCCAGTGACCAATTAGCCTCATTAGGGAGTCAAGCATGGGTCAGGGAATTGTTGCTGGGATGCACTTCCGGCCCAGTTTTAGAGCAATGCTGTCACCCACATTTTGTGGTTATTAAAATCAAGTTTGGTGCTCCTACAACTGTAAATTCCAAGTGCAGATCACCAGGCTGCCTACAGTTGAGCAGAGCGGTACGCTACCAGGGTATGATTCTTCAGTCCACTCCTAATCGGCCCATAAGTGGGTATTATATGTTTTCTTTTACAAAGTGATACTTGAATCTCTGTTATATTACACTGGTACCAACCTTCATGTGCAGCGAGCACTTGACAGTCAACAAAGTTAAAGGGTCCTGTAGTCATTGCAGGGTTAGGTCCTCTTTATAAGAGGCTTATTATTTTCAGATACCTATGTAAACTCCTGTTGGTGCAGGGATTGGAATTTCAAATTTTGCAATAATTACTGCACGTCCCACATTTTCCCTAAGTATATTAGGTAGGTCGGTCAAACCTGCCAAAATGTACCTGACAAAAAACGCCCAGTAAACACCAGTACATGTGGCTTGTGGTGTGGAAACCAAACAAAGACCTACCCGAAACTCCCAATTATAGGGGGGACTTTGCAGTAGGTGCTATTTTCTGTCCACAGTAAATTCTGAGCCCCAGTGTGTCACATTTTACCAGGTGCAGGAAATGCTGTTCTTTACTTCTGGCTGGTCAGCCCTGCAGTACCAAACATCATGGGTTAGAAGCCAAAAACGTACTGCCTCATTGAAAGTCTTTTAAGAGGAGGCTGACACTGCTGGTGAGCCACACACGCCGCACCTCCCTTCTGCTTCTGTACTGGATGCCAGCTAACACACAATGACCCTCAATGTCAGTTTCAAACAGGAAAACATGCAGGTCAGGGAATGTTTTACAGCTTCCTGTTCGGCTAGATCCAATTTTTAATAATCAAAAAAACATTGAAATGTAGGATTCAAGGAGAAGTGTATCTGATAGTCTTATATTACCCCACTTCTGGTCTAAGACTGTCGTTTTACAATATCAGTCACAGACCACCAAGTAGGACGAGCCCTGGGGCTTGTAGACATGTTTACTGGATTATAAAACAGGACTACAAGTCCCACAATTCAAAGAACAAAACCTGGAAAGGAGTAGCACTTCATGCATGGACGAGGGAAACTTGGCATCTAATTCTGTGCCGTGCGCCACATCAAACAGGACCCATATACTTTTTCAGGTTCTCTGCAGGCTACCACCTAACACAGGGTGCACATAGGTGCAGTCTCCTTGTGTCGTGCCTTTGTGCGACCCTTTTCTCTCTGTGAATCCTAGGTATGTTGTTTTCCCGTCCCGATGGATGTGTTCGTACTGTTTTTCATTCCCTACGCTTTGGTGTCTTGCAGCGCCGCAAGCTTGGAGCATACAAAAGAGAGCACAAGCAAAGAAAGCTCAAAAAGACGCAGCGTGCACAGAGATACATTGCAAATATTCTGTGCCCCATTGTGTGGCCCATGTTTACATGCGTTAGCACAGTAAATCTGCATCTATTGGCTTTGTCAATGCTTGTTCGCCCTGGCTAATGTCTGGAATAGCAAAGGGGAAATTGTTACAAGTGAGTGTTAATTCCAGTGTTCCTTGACAGAGTGGTACTTCCGCCACTGTCATCTATAAACCAACAGGTGGGATTAACCAGAGCATTCAACCTTTCGGTCATCCATTGGCTGGTTAATTTGTTTACCAGGATTGTCAATAGTTTCCCTATGTATTCCTTTCCCTTAGTCCTTTTAGGCTATTGCAAGATGGTATGTAGAGCTTTACAAACAAAACAACAGATAAGTAAAATAAAAGCCATACATCATACACATCAAAGAAAGACAATAAAGTATACATTTAAATAGGGTGACCAGACGTCCAGGATTTCCCCGGACAGTCCCGGTTTTTAGAGGACTGTCCCGGTGTCCCGATGCTTCTCTTAATTTTAAATAAATGTCCCTGTTTTTGGGACAAAGGTCAGATTATTAAATAAATGTCCCTGTTTTTGGGACAAAGGTCCGATCATCTGGGGAAGCATAAGTTAAAGAGGCCTACAAAGTATGAAATAATTAAAATATTTTTTATCCGTTACTGTCCGGCAACACAGTCCCCTGTCTGCTCATGGCAGAGAGACTGACTGGGGAGCAGAGAGAGGTGGGTGAGGGCAGGTTGGGGGTGCAGTGTGGGAGGTCAAGCCATAGCTAACTTCATATATGTCATCTTGTAAATGTGTGTGTGTATATATATACACACACACACACGTATAGGCACACATTCAAAAAGATACGCAAAAAACGGGACAAGCCAGATATAAAAGTGAGACTAATGTATTTAGTCCTTTTTTTATGTCTGACCTGTCCCGGTTTTTGCTCCTCAAAATCTGGCCACCCTAGACATAAAGTAAAAGCAATGAATAATCGTATCTTTCCCATCAAACATATGTAAAGAGTATAGTGTCAGGCTCCCTTGTGGAACTCACATAGCTCTCTGCAATTTATGTCAGTCAGAAGAAGCCCCACGCGCAAAATAGGCAGTTTGCACCAGTGTTCTGCATTTCATGCACCGGTGGCTTTTTATATGAAAAGACTTCACTGTGAGTCGTACTTTACATTTCATACTGAATTTACTGTTTCGAGCTTACTCACCCATTTTTGTTGGAAAAAAAGCAGCGGAATGGAAGGTATTGTTACTTCTTCAGTTTCTTTCCAAAATCCTTGGAACATAAGCGATTAAAGAGTTGTATATTCTTGGCTTAAAATTTACCAGACTTCCAGGGCAGCAAAAGTGAAATTTGTATCTTCTCTGGCACCCCATAAAGTGAGAAATATGACATTTGATTCTGACGTCACAGTATGTGATGTCATGACTCTTGAATGACATCATTGAGTGTGACCTCAGTGCAGTTAAAACATCCAGGTAGTGCAAGAGTAATTAGTAAACTGCAGCACCTCACTGGCGTTTTGTGGGAAGAACCTCAATTAATGTGCACCCCAAAGTACCTACACTGTCAGTTCACCCCATTTCAATACTACTTTACCCAGCAACGTGGATATTTGCTAACCTGCTTCATTTTAAACCCCGGAAGAATTCCCACATTCCAAGGCAAGAAAGTATCAAAGCACAACTCTCCATTTTCTGCCTAATATTCCCCAGGATCAATGTTTTGCTTCTGCATGGTTCTGGTTATAATGTTGACTTTGTAAAATAAAACGCCCTAAAATGCACTGGGCCTCGTCCATTACGCAGGTGAAGCCTGCGTTTGCCTTTGTGATGGGGCCACTGAAGGGTCACACCTAAGTTCAGTAATTGTTAGCACTGGGCTCATGCAGACAGCAGATCAGAAGATCTGGAGAGTCCTAAAGAAGATAAAATGCCGCTGCGCCCCTGTACAGGTGTCAAAGCCTCGCATCCAGTGTGCAGGTTCAGCATGTGGTACATATGTATGCTCCCACCAACTAAAACTGTGAGTGCAGCCACATCTGGGGTGCTTATTCAGGCTTGGCACTGCAGCTGTTTAAATCGTTGATGCTACACTTGTTTCCATTGCTAAGAGCAGGCTCTGTGCCTCTCTAGGGCAAGGTAAGGCAAAGCCTCAGGGTGCCACCACCAGGGTGCACTATATAATAAGAAAAGTGGAGACACCAGCCTTTTACGGTCTGGCTTGATAGAGCAACTGTTGTCATACATTTATGTGAGCATCATTAGAGATGGGCCATGGCTCCACCCACATGTTGGGATATATGTTTTGATTGGGTAGAAGTTGTATGCTTCCACAGAAAAAGTGCCTGCCTTCCACACACCTGTGATCATTTTGTTTAGTCTTCCAGCTGCCTGAGGTTGAATATGTCAGGGACACACACACATGACATTGTAATGCTTTTAAAGTATCTTAGATAACTAGATAATTTACGATGTTTTTCTCTGGTAGCAGCACAGATGAGAGGAGGGCGGTCTTTAACCCACATGGACTTTTACGTCTGGCTTAACAATGCATTCATAAGCCACGCCAATGGGCATTGCCAGTGCTTGTTATTAGCAGGTGTGGGGCAGATCAGAAGCAAAATGATAATATGCCTAGAGCGCTGACTTCCTTGCACCCTTCCCGATTGAGTCATTTGTGTTGAACATCCACTCAGGCACAAAGTGACACTTCAAGTATTCAATACTGCCCACAGACGATGAAAAGAGTGCTTGTGTGCACTTGAAATGCATGTCCTGTAATATGGGTTTGTGTGAAGTTCCAAAATCCACTGGATGTTTTTGTCACAGCGTCTAGTGAGCATGAGCAGTTTAATAATGTGCTTTTCACAAAAGTAACAAACTTCCTGCTATTCTGCCATTAGAGGGGCCAGGGATTTTTACAGCAGCAGTCGGAGAATAGTCTCTCTTTGGGATGAAAATGTGTGGAAGGTGAGCTGTGCTATGCATTTAAGTCTACAGAGATGAATTTGGGTAACAGTGACCATTGCTTTGTGCGTCAGTCCCAAGGAATGGATCTGTTATTGTGCCCTTAGGGGTGAAAATCTGCCAGGGGCGGCCGACACGTATTAAAAGTGCTGAGGCGGGCGAAGAGGTGCTTGAGGGGGGTGGGGAATAAAGTAGGGGCATGTGAGGGAGGGTTTTAACATTAAAAAAAACGTACCTGGTGCTGCCGCCCACCTCGCACTCTGCTTACTGGTTCCAGCAGCTTGAGAGACTCCCTGTGCAATACCGGTGCTGCTTTCATGCCATTACCAAGCATGAGAGCAGTGTGAGGATTGGCCTGAGCGGGGTGGTTTTCCCCTCGCTCAGGCACAGGGAGTCTGTGCTGTTTCTCCAACCCGGCTATCAAATTCAGCTAGGTTGGAGAAACCTAAGTGTGCATGTCTGTTTGGACTGCCTAGAACGGCCGGCAAAACAGACGTGCACTTTAGTGCACTCCACTCCTCCTCCCTCTCGTATGGCCCAGCCCCACCCCTCGCTGCACATGCTGGCTCAGAGCCAGCAGCTCAAAAATAAAACGAAATATAATTTTATTTTTCAGCTGATGAGGCTGACCAGTGGGGCCACGCTCCTTAGCCATTGCGATGGAGCCGCTGCAGATTTAATGTGCACCTTATGACCATTGTTCTCTGCTCCTGTACATGGGATGAGCATGTGTAGATGAGACCACTGATCCCTGCTTATGCCCTATAAGAACAGAAATGCTCCCAAGCAGAGCACTGCTGTGTTGCTGTTAAAAAAAGCATGAATGTGCCCGTGCAGACCGCTGCTACGGAGCTGAAAATGTGCACATGCAGACCGCTGCTCTGGGCTACACTGCTCTGGGCTACAGAGATGAAAATGTGCCCGTGCAGACTGCTGCTCTGGGCTACAGGGATGAAAATGTGCACATGCAGACTGCTGCTCTGGGCTACAGGGATGAAAATGTGCACATGCAGACCACTGCTCTGGGCTGTAAAGATGAAAATGTGCCCGTGCAGACCTCTTCTCTGAGCTCCTGTCTGAAGGAATGAAAATTAGCACATGCAGACCGCTGCTCTGGGCTACACTGCTCTGAGCTACAGAGATTAAAATGTGCCCGTGCAGACTGCTGCTCTGGGCTACACTGCTCTGGGCTACAGAGATTAAAATGTGCCCGTGCAGACTGCTGCTCTGGGCTACAGGGATGAAAATGTGCACATGCAGACTGCTGCTCTGGGCTACACTGCTCTGGGCTACAGAGATTAAAATGTGCCCGTGCAGACTGCTGCTCTGGGCTACAGGGATGAAAATGTGCACATGCAGACTGCTGCTCTGGGCTACAGGGATGAAAATGTGCACATGCAGACTGCTGCTCTGGACTATAGAGATAAAAATGTGCACATGCAGACCACTGCTCTGGGCTGTAAAGATGAAAATGTGCCCGTGCAGACCTCTTCTCTGAGCTCCTGTCTGAAGGAATGAAAATTAGCACATGCAGACCGCTGCTCTGAGCTTCTGTCCGAAGGGTTGAAAATGTGCACACGCAGACTGCTGCACTGAGCTCCTGTCCGAAGGGATGAAAATGAGCACATGCAGACCGCTGCACTGAGCTACTAGGATGAAAGGGTGCACATGCAGGCCGCTGCACTGAGCTCCTGTCCGAAGGTATGAAAATATGCACATGCAGACCGCTGCTCTGAGCTCCTGTCCGAAGGGATGAAAATGTGCACATGCAGACTACTGATCTGAGCTCCTAGGATGAAAGGGTGCACATGCAGGCCGCTGCACTGAGCTTCTGTCCGAAGGGATGAAAATATGCATATGCACACCGCTGCTCTGAGCTCCTGTCCGAAGGGATGAAAAAAAGCACATGCAGACCACTGCCCTGAGCTCCTAGGATGAAAGGGTGCATGTGCAGTCCCCTGCACTGAGCTCCTGTCCAAAGGGATAAAAATATGCATATGCAGACCGCTGCTCTGAGCTCTTGACCGAAGGGATGAAAAAAAGCACATGCAGACCACTGCTCTGAGCTCCTAGGATGAAAGGGTGCATGTGCAGTCCTCTGCACTGAGCTGCTGTCCGAAGGGATGAAAATATGCATATGCAGACCGCTGCACTAAGCTGCTGTCCGAAGGGATGAAAATATGCACATGCAGACTGCTGCTCCGAGCTCCTGTCCGAAGGGATGAAAATGTGCACATGAAGACCACTGCATTGAGTTCCTGTCCGAAGGTATGAAAATATGCACATGCAGACCGCTGCTCTGAGCTCCTGTCCGAAGGGATGAAAAAAAACACATGCAGACCACTGCTCTGAGCTCCTAGGATGAAAGGGTGCATGGCAGTCCCCTGCACTGAGCTCCTGTCCAAAGGGATAAAAATATGCATATGCAGACCGCTGCTGTGAGCTCCTGTCCCAAGGGATGAAAAAAAGCACATGCAGACCACTGCTCTGAGCTCCTAGGATGAAAGGGTGCATGTGCAGTCCTCTGCACTGAGCTGCTGTCCGAAGGGATGAAAATATGCATATGCAGACCGCTGCACTAAGCTGCTGTCCGAAGGGATGAAAATATGCACATGCAGACCGCTGCTCCGAGCTCCTGTCCGAAGGGATGAAAATGTGCACATGCAGACCACTGCATTGAGTTCCTGTCCGAAGGTATGAAAATATGCACATGCAGACCGCTGCTCTGAGCTCCTGTCCAAAGGGATGAAAATGTGCACATGCAGACTACTGATCTGAGCTCCTAGGATGAAAGGGTGCACATGCAGACCGTTGCATTGAGCTCCTGTCCGAAGGGATGAAAATGAGTACATGCATACCGCTGCACTGAGCTACTAGGATGAAAGGGTGCACATGCAGGCTGCTGCACTGAGCTCCTGTCCGAAGGGATGAAAATATGCACATGCAGACCGCTGCTCTGAGCTCCTGTCCGAAGGGATGAAAATGTGCACATGCAGACCACTGCACTGAGTTCCTGTCCGAAGGTATGAAAATGTGCACATGCAGACCGCTGCTCTGAGCTCCTGTCCGAAGGGATGAAAATGTGCACATGCAGACCGCTGCACTGAGCTCCTGTCCGAAGGGATGAAAATGAGCACATGCAGAGTACTGATCTGAGTTCCTAGGATGAAAGGGTGCACATGCAGACTGATGCATTGAGCTCCTGTCCGAAGGGATGAAAATGAGCACATGCAGACTGCTGCACTGAGCTACTAGGATGAAAGGGTGCACATGCAGACCGCTGTACTGAGCTCCTGTCCAAGGGATGAAAATGTGCACATGTAGACCGCTGCACTGAGCTCCTGTCCGAAGGGATAAAAATGAGCACATGCAGACCGCTGCACCGAGCTACTAGGATGAAAGGGTTCACGTGCAGGCCACTGCACTGAGCTCCTGTCCAAAGGGATGAAAATATGCACATGCAGATCACTCCTCTGAGGTCCTGTCCAAAGGGATGAAAATAAGCACATGCAGACCACTGCTCTGAGCTCCTAGGATGAAAGGGTGCACGTGCAGTCCCCTGCACTGAGCCCCTGTCTGAAGGGATAAAAATGAGCACATGCAGACCGCTGCACTGAGCTCCTAGGATGAAAGGGTGCACATGCAGAACTCTGCACTAAACTCCTGTCTGAAGGGATGAAAATATGCACATGCAGACGCTGCTCTGAGCTCCTGTCTGAAGGGATGAAAATGTGCACATGCAGACAGCTGCACTGAGCTCCTGCCTGAAGGGATGAAAATGAGCACATGCAGGCTACTGATCTGAGCTCCTAGGATGAAAGGGTGCACATGCAGGTCGCTGCACTAAGCTGCTGTCCAAAGTATGCACATGCAGACCGCTGCTCCGAGCTCCTGTCCGAAGGGATGAAAATGTGCACATGCAGACGACTGCACTGAGCTCCTGTCCGAAGGGATGAAAATGTGCACATGTAGACCGCTGCTCTGACCTCCTGTCCAAAGGGATGAAAATAAGCACATGCAGACCACTGCTCTGAGCTCCTACGATGAAAGGGTGCACGTGCAGTCCCCTGCACTGAGCTCCTGTCCGAAGGGATGAAAATGAGCACATGCAGACCGCTGCACTGAGCTCCTAGGATGAAAGGGTGCAAGTGCAGAACTCTGCACTGAGCTCCTGTCTGAAGGGATAAAAATATGCACATGCAGACCGCTGCTCTGAGCTCCTGTCCGAAGGGATGAAAATATGGATGCAGCAGCTTCAGAGACTCCCTGTGCTATCCCGGTGTTGCTTTCATGCTATTACCAAGCATGAGAGCAGCGTGTGGATTGGCCTGAGTGGGCTGGTTTTCCCCTCGCTCAAGCACAGGGAGTCTGTGCTGTTTCTCCAACCCGGCTATCAAATTCAGCTGGGTTGGAGAAACCTAAGTGTGCATGTCTGTTTGGACTGCCTAGAACAGCTGGCAAAACAGACATGCGCCCTTTCGTGCACTCCACTCCTCCTCCCTATCGTTTGGCCCAGCCCCACCCCTCCCTGCACCTGTTGGCTCAGAGCCAGCAGCTGCACTGAGCTCGTGTCCGAAGGGATGAAAATGTGCACATGCAGACCGCTGCTCTGAGCTCCTGTCCGAAGGGATGAAAATGTGCACATGCAGACCGCTGCACTGAGCTACTGTCTGAAGGGATGAAAATGAGCACATGCAGACAACTGATCTGAGCTCCTAGGATGAAAGGGTGCACATGCAGACTGCTGCTTTGAGCTCCTGTCCGAAGGGACGAAAATTAGCACATGCAGACCGCTGCACTGAGCTACTAGGATGAAAGGGTGCACATGCAGGCCGCTGCACTGAGCTGCTGTCCGAAGGGATGAAAATATGCACATGCAGAGTGCTGCTCTGAGCTCCTGTCCGCAGGGAGACCACTGCACTGAGCTCCTGTCCTAAGGGATGAAAATGTGCACATGCAGACCGCTGCTCTGAGCTCCTGTCCAAAGGGATGAAAATGAGCACATGCAGACCGCTGCACTGAGCTCCTAGGATGAAAGGGTGCACGTGCAGTCCCCTGCACTGAGCTCCTGTCCGAAGGGATGAAAATGAGCACATGCAGACCGCTGCACTGAGCTCATAGGATGAAAGGGTGCTCGTGCAGAACTCTGCACTGAGCTCCTGTCTGAAGGGATAAAAATATGCACATGCAGACCGCTGCTCAGAGCACCTGTCTGAAAGGATGAGAATATGCACATGCAGACCACTGCACTGAGCTCCTGCCCGATGGGATGAGAATATGCACATGCAGACCACTGCACTGAGCTCCTGTCCGAGTGGATGAGAATATGCACATGCAGACCACTGCACTGAACTCCTGTCCGAAGGGACGAGAATGTGCATATGGAGACCACTGCTTTGAGCTCTCTCCAAAGGAAGAAAACATGCAAAATCCTCCTATGAACTCCTGCCGAAGGGATGAAACTTTAAACTCGCAAACCACTTCTCTGAGCTCCTCCTATCTAAGAGGTTGTACATATAGATGCCAGTGCTGAATTTGAGACTGTGGTTGCAGGTGGGGCCCATCTGCACTCATTTTTGGGGGCTGCATCTACTTTTCCTCATAAGACATTTATTCACAGCAAGGGAGAAAAACACTGAGCGAGGAAAGAAGGAGGTAAGTCAAGACGGACAACTGTGACAAAAGAAGGCAGGGAAGAAAAAGACCCAGCAAGAGTGATATAAAACGGCAATGAGGGTGGGGTGGTGGAAGCAAGGATATGCAGCCTTGGTATTTGACAGTTGTGACCACTGGAAGCAATGTCTGCGGGTTCCTGAGAAATTTAGCTTGGCAAAAACACCGCACCAAATATACTAAGTGGTGTAATGTTACAGAGGAATTTATGAGCTGCCACTGCGCCATTTTTCTCATCATTTTTTAATGCCTGCTCAGTACAGGTGTTAAATTTAAGCACACCATTGTTTTTAATGGTCCTCTATCTACTTTGCAGGATTAGCGCCAAATGTTTTGGTGCTAATCCTACAAAGTACTTAAATAGTGTCAGAAATTAGGAAGCTATTGATCTTAATGCGTGCCATGGTGTGCCGTATCATTAAAACAACGCACACATGGTGGCATTAGGGGGGCACAATGGAGCGCAAGAAAAGTGGCGCTTCATGTAATGAAGCGCCACTTTTCTTAAATCTGGGCCTAAATTCTGCTCATACCGCGGCTCTCGGATCCTGTTGGAAGAGGCAAAAATGTGCAGAAGCACATGGTGGGTCTGTGCTCCTTCTCTAAGCAATGGAAATGTGCTTGTGTTAGGTTGGGGCAGGTTGCCATGGAAAGAATGGCTCATTGAGGAGTAGGGTGACCACCCGTCTGTAAATTTCACGGACTGTCCGTAATTTCGCCCTGCTGTCCGTTGTCCGTGATGAAAGCTTTAACGGACGGCATTTGTCCGTAATTTTAGCCTTTCACATAAAGGGCAAGGGAGGCAGGGCGAAATTACGGGCAGAGGAGTTTCCCCAGCTGGGCTGGAAGGCAGGGGGTCTCCTGTGCTCTGAGGGAGGGAGGGGCAGACAGATAACAAAAGGCCTTCTTGCCAGGGGGTCTCCTTCCCTAAAGACATGCAAATGTGGGCAACTGGTAAATCTGCAAATACAAAGGGGCTTGAAAACCTGCATTGACTTTACTAAAAGGAGTCACTTGAAGTTTTCTGCTGGCAAAGATATTTCTTTCAGAGAGGTATTGTAATGGTGTTCCAAGGTGAGCTGTGGAGTGTGTGGTTTTAATGGAGTGTTATAAAAAAAAAATATCGCTAGGTATAAACTGTATATTATTCAAATCTGTATTTGAGAAGCACTTTTTTTTTTATTTAACTGAAAGGTATTTGCGCATTTTGTAGCAGCCTTTATTATGATGTAATTGTTTTTTTCACAGTTCTTTCAGGTACCTCGGTATCTCATAGTACTAACAAACATTGGCAAAGCCAATAGGTCTCATCTATGAAAGAGTTACTGGCTTTGCTAATGTGTTTTAGCCATTAGCTATGTTATACACCAGAGTAGCTGCTGTTCAGCATGGCTTAAAGCTAGTGGCATAGTGGTGTGGAGTGGAGTAAAGTAGCATAGGAGCAGTGGAGTAGAGTCCAGTGGTGCAAAGTACAGTGCAGTGGGGTACAGTGCAGTTGTTTAGAGTGCGTTAGTTTAGAGTGCAGTGGCATGGAGTGGCATGGGACAGAATAGAGTGGCATAGAGTGCAGTGGAGTAGAGTGGCATACAATAGAGTAGCAGAGAGAGCAGTAGTGTAGAGTGGTGCAGTGGCATAGATTGCAGAGTAGACTCACGTTGCAGGGAGTGCAGTGGTGTAGTGTAGAGTGATGCAGAGTAGAGTGGCATAGAGTGCAGTGGCATAGAATGCAGTAGTACATAGTACATTGGTGTATAGTACGGTGGTGGAGAGTGCAACACTGCAGAGTAGAGTGTCAGTGATGTAGAGTGGAGTAGAGTGGCACAGAGCAGTGGCGTAGAGTACAGTGGTACAGAGTAGAGAGCAGTGGCGTACAGTGCAGTTGCTTAGAGTGCATTGGCGCAGAGTGCAGTGGCATAGAGTGGCATGGGGTAGAGTTGCATAGAGTGGAGTAGAGTGGCATACAATAGAGTAGCAGAGAGTGCAGTAATGCAGAGTGGTGCAGTGTCATAGAGTGCAGAGTAGACTCATGTGGCAGAGAGTGTAGTGGTGTATAGTGGTGCAGAGTGGAGTATTGTAGAGTGGTGTAGAGTAGAGTATAGTGCCTAGAGTGCAGTGGCATAGAGTAGAGTGGTGTAGCGTGCAGAGTTGCAGAGTAGAGTGTCAGTGCAGTGGTGTAGAGTGGTACAGAGAACAGTGGCATAGAGTACAGTGGTGCAGAGTAAAGGGCAGTGCAGTTGTTTAGAGTGCACTGGTGTAGAGTGCAGTTGCATAGATTGGCATTGGGCAGAGTAGAGTGGCATAGAATGCAGTGGAATAGAGTATATTGGTGCAAAATGCAGTAGTACAGAGCAGAGTGGTGTAGAGTATAGTGGCGGCCAGAGCAGTGTTGCAGAGTGTCAGCTTGCAGTGGTGTAGAGTGCATTGAACTAGAGTGCAGTGGTCAGAGTGGTATAGAGTACAGTGGCGTAGAATAGATTGTTTCAGAGTAGAGTGCAGTTGCATAGAGTGGAGAGGTGCAGGGTAGAGTGCAGTGGCATAGAATGCAGTGGCACAGAGTGCAGTGGCATAAAGTAGATTATTTTACAGTAGAGTGAGGTGGCTTAGAGTGGAGAAGTGTAGGTTAGAGTGGAGTTGCATAAAGTGGCATAGAGTGTGATGGCATAGAGTAAAGTAGTGTAGAGTGCCGTGGCATAGAGTGCAGAGTAGATTAGAATGATGTACAGTGTATTGATGTAGAGTGCAGGGGCATCGAGTTGAGTGTTACAGAGTAAAGTGCATTAGCATAGAGTGTATTAGCTTAGAGTGCAGTGGCATACAGTGCAGCGTTGCAGAGTGGCAGAGAGTGGATTTGTGCGGATTAGATTGGTGTTGCCTAGACTGGAGTGGTATGGCTTGCAGACGAGCAGAGCGCAGTGGTGTAGAGAGGCGTAAAGTGCTGTGGCTTAGAGTAGAGTAGTACAGAGTAGAGTAGAGAGACATAGTGTGAAGTAGCATAGAGAGCAGTGGCATAATGTGGAGTGGTTCTGAATGGAGAAGAGAACAGTGGCATGGAGTGGCGTAAAGTGGAGTGATACAGAGTAGGGTGCAGTGGTGTGGAGTGGTGCAGAGCAGAGTGGAGCATGCATGGTGTGGTAACACACTGCCATTACTGACAACACATTTTTGATTGAAATGACCATTACATTTGCACAGATATACAGTTTTTCAAATCAAACTATATTGTGCACAGACGATGATGTGTGGGAATTGCATCACCTAATGTAATGATTTGTTTTAATCATGTAAAGGTATTTGTTTCCAGCACAGTTCAGAATTAACAAAAATGTGCTTGATTTGTACTTCTAATTCTGATATATTCTGAAGTCTATTTAAATGTTGTCATGTGATAGAAAAAACTCTTTCCTAACCCCAGTATCCAGCAAGATTGTTGCATAAGTCCTCTCACTTTGAAGTCAGAGAAAGGAAAGTAAACACTAAGTTCCCACCGAAGACAGCGCCTGACATTTGACTTTGTTCTTTGAATGCACAGCAAATATGACAAGATAAGAACAAGATTTACAGGCCTGTTTACAGAAAGGGAGCACTCGGCAGGATACTGTAAATAAGGTTTTGGCAAGGGAAGAGACAAATTCAAGCTGCATAGCCTAAAACAAATAAAGCCAGCAAATAGAAAGCAACAAATTGTGAGTTACAAGCCACAAGGCCAATGGCAAGCAACGGGCAGAATGCATTCACAAGGAAGCACTATGAACTTACTTAAAGTGACAGCTGTGGGATACTTTGTGGGGAAAGTCCAGTATTTTAGTCCATATCTTGCAGAGGTTTGGCTACATCAATCACCCAGGTAGTATGACAAGAAGACCTGGAGGGGTTTCCATGTTGCAGGATAGGTCTGTACACCCATTCTATCAGTTTGCCACCATTTCCTATGGTACAGAGCTTCTGGCACACCTCTTGTAGGGTTAGTGCTAGGTAGCAGACATGAAATAGGGCATTTAATGATTATTTAAGGTGGTTGTAGGTAAGGAGTTGACCAGGGTGAAGATGGTAGTCTGCCACAAGGGTTTGGAAATTTAGTAGCTCACTGTTCAGAAACAAAGTCCCCAATTTTAAGACACCTGCAACATGCCACTGATGGAGTTGCTCTGAGCACAGCCATCCTGTGCGAGTGGGAAGGCTTAGCAAAGGTAGTGCAGGAGCATAGGGTTTCTTCGTGTCAGTGAGTTTACAGGTTCTGGCAAGGCAAGAGAAAGCCATGCATGATAACCCCGGATGGTGATCCATAGAATGGTCAGTAGGAAACGATGAGCAGTGCATTAAGCCTTCCTTAAAAGTCTTTACTGGTAAACCCCATCTCATGCAGGGAGGTGGGCAGAAAGCCAGTGAGCCACCCATTGGACATCTGCAGCTGAATAAAAGCATTCTAAGTCCAGAAGATCTAATCCACCCGCAGTCACAGTTAGCTTTAGAGTGGAAAGAGCTCCCGATGGCGCCGCAGCAACCAAATCAGATGTGTGGCCTGTCTGAAGAAGGAATGAAGGACGAGCAGGGGAAGGTTTGCAAAATAATACTATAATTGGGGTAGCACACCATCTTCGCTAGTGCCACATGGCCTCTACAGAAAGCAGAAGAGAAGACCAAAAAGCAAACTGGGCTTGGAGGGACCGTTCGCTCTGCCGAGATTTTCATCCTGGAAATCAGTGTAAGAATGGTAGATATTAATCACTAGGGGCCATATTTATACTTTTTGACGCACAACTGCGCCAACGCAGTTGTGCGTCAAAAATGTTAACGCCGGCTAACGCCATTCCAAAGCGCCATGCGGGCGCCTTATTTATGGAATGACGTTAGCCGGCGGAGCTGACTGGTGTGCGTCAAAAAAAATTACCCACACCAGGCAGCGCCGGCGTAGGGGAAAATGGAGCTTGGGCGTCCAAAAATGGGGCAAGTCGGTCTGAGGCAAAAAATCTGCCTCAACCCGAGTTGCGCCATTTTTTTTGACTCC
The DNA here is from genome assembly GCF_031143425.1 of Pleurodeles waltl. Taxonomy (NCBI): domain Eukaryota; kingdom Metazoa; phylum Chordata; class Amphibia; order Caudata; family Salamandridae; genus Pleurodeles; species Pleurodeles waltl. Next base: position 351,950,797 of record NC_090447.1, on the reverse strand, counting down.
CACCCTCCATTGACATGACTCCTGTCTTAGCAAAGACAGGAGTCATGCCCCCTTGCCCAATGGCCATGCCCAGGGGACTTCTGTCCCCTGGGCATGGTCATTGGGCATAGTGGCATGTAGGGGGGCACAAATCAGGCCCCCCTAGGCAACAATAAAAATTTTAAAAAAATACTTACCTGAACTTACCTTCAGTTCCCTGGGATGGGTCCCTCCATACTTGGGCGTCCTCCTGGGGTGGGCAAGGGTGGCAGGGGGTGTCCCTGGGGGCATGGGAGGGCACCTCTGGGCTCCTTCCGAGCCCACAGGTCCCTTAACGCCTGCCCTGACCATGCGTTAAGAAATGACGCAAAAGCGGCTGGACGTCATTTTTTTTTTACCCGCCCACTCCCGTGCGCCATTTTTGCACGGGAGTTTAAATAAGGCGCACATGCCTTGGAGTCATTTTTTAGACGGGAACACCTACCTTGCATATCATTAACGCAAGGTAGGTGTCCACGCTAAAAAATGACGCAAACTCCAAGATCTTTGGCGCTAGACGGGTCTAACGCCAAAGTATAAATATGGAGTTAGCTTTGCGTCGGATTTGCGTAAAAAAAAACGACGCAATTCCGGCCCAAACAGAGTATAAATATGCCCCTAGGTATCAAAAGGTAACCGGTTCCCAGTTCAATCTGAGATCTAATTGTGTATGAAGGCGAAAACAGTGCCCTATGTTAAAGAAACACTAATTAAATTTAAAAAAAATTAAATTTTGTTTGTGCAATTTACATCCCAAATATTTTGAAGATTCTATGTGTACTTGACACTTAGGGATAACCCAGATCTCTAGTTTGGCTTTTGCTCAATTTCAAAACCATATAAAGACATGGACTAAGCAGGCAATTGCCTTGCACAACCTTGCACGGGGTCTGGCCCCTGCTCACCCTTCACAAGCACTAACAGCGAACCATTGCACCAGAAGAGTTTGCCAAGGTGGATGGGTGTTGATTGTTCAACCACTTGACAGTGCCCCTTCTGTTTCGCTCCTGTGTGCAGACAACTCCCCAGGTACCCAATACCTTCAAATAGTCTTGGTGGACCCATCTTGTCTGATTTTAGGAATTGTCCCACCTTGTTCTTCTCTTCTTTATTTATCCAGTTGTTAGCAACAGCCCTTTGAATTACTTGCCGTGGATCTCCCATTTGATCTCGATTTCATCCTACTCTTTTATTATCTTTGATTGGTAGTCCGGGCTCCCATTTCTGAGATAAATGTAGAGTCCCAAACATACACTCTAGTGCAGTGAGACTACAGACAATTTATGGGTATATCAAATCCTGTCATTAGGTGTGAGACTGTCACCCACACCATCTGCCCTGCCTCTTTAAAAAAAATTAGGTTTAAAGTCCATGGGTGGTTGGGGTAAGCCAGATGTTTTTGTTCAATTTGCTTAACCTAGCATAAGGTTAATTACCTTAATGTTTCCCAAACTGTTTGCCAGGGGTTTTGAAATGTTCAGAAACATGATCAAAATTTTGCTGTTACTTTCGCTTCAGGAAAGATCGGGTAGATTTGGGTAGGGGTGATGGCCTTGCCGTGAAGGGCATTAATTTACTACTGAACAAGGACGTAATGTGACACCTGAATGTAGCACACCAGGTGGCAATCACAAAAGGTCCACAGTGAATAAATAGTGCTATGTTAAAAAAGAGTACATAAATGCACTGACAACATAGTGAGGCATGGCCTCTCTTGCGTGTGTCTGTAAAACTGACGTTTGTTCTTGAATTTTTGTCCTGAATTTTGACCCTTTGTCCTGAATTTTTGTCCTGAATTTTGACCCTTTGTCCTGAATTTTTTACAGTCCTGTCCAGAATTTGCCTCAATGCCAGGTGGTCACCCTATTGAGGAGCCATTTGTACCCTGGTGGGGACATGAAGAAAATCTATGTTCACAAGAAGCACCAACGTAAAGGTCAACCTATCTTTTAAAAAGGGCTTTAGAGGAGGCACTTTTTAACAGCCCTCTAAACTGAATAATGGTCCTTCGCGCCTCAAAAACAATTCCTCACGCTAAATTCAATATACTCTCAAATCATAAATGAAATAAATTAAAAATAGAAATTGGAGACCCTGCGATCAAAAAATATATATTTACAACTCACGGTGTAAGTAACTTTCTACTGTGCCCATGTGCTTCTTTTGCATTGGATTGTATGACTGTGTCAGCAAAACAAAACAAAGACCGAGTTAAAATCTTTCCAAGAAACAAAATAATCTTGTTTCAAAAAGACCATCACAGCAGAGGGTGGACTAAGGTAGCACAGTCTAATTTCGCTTTGTAGCGACAATCTGGGTACAAGACAGGTCACTTTATTTAACAGAAAAATGTCCTGTTGACAGTTTCTTAAATTTGATGCAAAAACAGTAACAAAGGGAAAAAGCAGGGGTGAAAATGAACCTGAAATAGTGAACCAAAGAGGCAGAGAGTGCCTGATGTTGGATTAAAGGGGCACGAGGTGGCATCAAGATTATGCAGCCTTGGTATTCACCACCCCCTCGATATTCGAAGCTCCGCCTGCGGTGCGGGCTTCTTGTGCACTGGGACTTTTTTTTATTATTATTTTTTTAAAAAAAAATTCTCCAAATAAAGCATTGGTGGTTGCCTCAGTTCTACTGCTTTCAAGATTCCATATGTCTGGGTCTCTGCAGTGCACCTGCACATCTGTGCATTGTCTGAAGAGCCCATTCCAACAGCCTGACTTCTGCCCAGTTCCACTTGATGCTCATGGTATTGTGTGCCCAGTCAACTGGCATAATGTGCATAACTAAACAAAATCACCTCAAACTGGTTTCCAGTTGTCCCTGTCATTTTGTAAATTACTGTGATTTTCTCGAAGGTAAGAGTGCAGCTATCTGGGGCATGCGTTTTTATTTCAATGTATTTATTTATATGTAGCATTTCAAAGAAAAATGCTGTACCAAAGGATTCTGCACCTGCACATAGAACAGTGGGGTGGCGTGGTTGACATTTAACTAGGATTAAACGTCTAGGTTAGGATTATGTGCACCACGTGGATGGTAGTCATTGGCAAAGCCAAACCCACATTTAATTAGACATCAGTATCAAATGACACAGTAATGTGTTACTGCTTGTTTACAGAGATTTTGGATGAGTGAAAACTGTTCACACCAGATATTTTAGAGGCAAAAGAAGATATTTCAATGCTTTTTAAACTCCTGGGGACAGGGTATGCACATGTGCTTGCTGATACAGAATTCCATCAGGAACATCTTAAGGATTTGGGGGGCTGGACCAATCATATTTTGTGGACCTTTGTTCGGAACAGTTTTGAATTTATGATCCAATTTAAGCTCTTTCATGGCCTCTGTGGCGTGGTCACTGACTGCACAGTCAGACCTGCCCGGATTCTAAATGAGTTTCCATCTAATGATGTGTATTTTTAATATTGTAACAAAGCAGCTGCTCATTAACATTACTGAAAATAATCTCTATGACGCCTTTCCATTTCTCATAAGTGAGGTCCTGTTTTGAGCTAAAAGACACTTTTTCTATGGATGGTGCATGTAACATAAACAATATTTTGCTGCAAAATGTCTGTAATGGACCCTCACACATCACCCACATTAAAAATAAATTAAACAAAAACATTATTTTAAACAATATGCTTAAGAATTATTCAAGATCATCAGGGCAGGTTTTTGCAGAACAGAGCTGGTTCTATCAGGGGGGCCCTGAAAGGCTGGGGCCCTAGGCCAGAGCCCACTTTGCCCATACCTTAAAACGTCTCTGAGTTCCATGGTAGAGGGTCTAGCAAGTAAAATGACCAAATCTAGTGTGCGCAGGGGAGCACTGGTGTGAGTAGGACATTAATGGGCATATTTAAGAGCCGCTAGTGCCACCGGAGCGTCACTTTTAGTGACGGTCCAGTAGCACTATGCACTGCACCGTATTTACAAGGTAGCGTTAAGCCACTTTTTGTGGCTTAACGCCACCTTGTAAATAGGGCCCCTTCTCACGTAGCACTTTGTGTGGAAGGGGCGTGCAATGGGTGTTGCTGTGGGCGTGCCACAGCAACACCCATTGCATTTTGATGCTGCCCCAGATTTAAGAGTTTTCGTAAACCTCAGGCAGCGCCAAAATCTAATGCCACCCGAAGGGTGGTGTTAGCATGGTGCAACAAGGATAAAGAAATGCTTTCATTTCTCCTCATTTTTTGCTCTTTTTATGTGTGCTGCATGCTGCAGCACACATAGAAAGAGCAAATTGCTATTTATGATTGTTTTTGTGCAGGAAGGTGTTACTTCCTGCAGAAAAACAATCTCCTCTGTCCTCTCCCTGTATCCTTGCACTATTAAATACCGCACATCCCTGCGTTGTGAAAATGACGGTGCGGGACGCTGCCAAATTTGTTGCACGCACCGTCATTTTCTCTTAAATCTGGCCCTAAGGCTGGTGGATCTTAGGACTAAGGCTAGAGCATATTGGATAGGATGTCAGAGAGGTAGAGAAGGGAGGAACCATTAATTGCCCTTTATACAATTGCCAGTAGCTTGTATGTGGCGAGCCAGCTTGATTGAACTATGGTGAGGCAGAAGTGTGTCCAGGCAGTTTGTTTAAGGTTCTAGTGATAAAGACCTTGCAAAGAGGGGCAGAGTATACTGGGCGAAGTCCACCAATAGACTATTACATATAGTCTCCTGAGCATGAGGCTTGTTTAGTACTTTAGCTGTATTGCACGTGATTTGTGGGTGATTCTTGGTATTTAATATTTGGTATTGGGTGCCAGTGGTAATCATGTACAATTTCATTTTTAAGGATGGGCTACAACAAACTCCAAGGTTTCTCGCAGATGAGACAAACATCAGGGTATGAAGGGAAAGTTTATATAATCATTTACAGAAATTTAATGATAACGAAGAAACCTTGACATTACATTCTAAGGTAGCCATTTTCTGTTTGGATAGCACATTGTGGGTCAGTGATGGGAGACAACATACAGCATTGTTGAAAGGACTGCATATGTCTAGCCAGTAGACCAGCAAGGAACAGCCACATTCCATGGAGTTTATAGGTCAGATTTGGCTGTTTTACTCCAGAGAGTGATTTATTTCAGAATATCTCACAAAATGTCTGAGTAGGCAAACGAACTGCTTCTGTTTGTATGTATTTATTGTGGATGGCTGTTTAGGAGTATCTGATTGGCTGATGTTTCAGCCAATCACACTTGACGAAACAGCCCCAGCGTGCCATGGCTTGTGTCTCCTGGGGTTAGGTGCAGAACGAGAACATGGAAAATTTACCACATTCTGTTCCGAGAGGAGTAGATATCGGTTTGGAATGACAAGTGGTAAATAGATGTAATTCTGTTCTTGTGAGGGAAGGGCACAGGCCTGTAATAATAAGTGGGAAATGGATGCATTTTGGGGAAGGGAGTGCTTTAGCCTGGTATGGGAAATGACATAAAGGACCACATTTAATTTGGGGTTGAGTGGGCACATGAGTAATTAACGAAAACACCTGCATTTTGAACGTTTTAAACTAAATCCCAGAAAACTAGCTAAAGTGTTCCTTCCTGTGCGGTCACGCTGTCATTGGTCTAGCTTGTTTTCTATAGAAATCGCCACTTTGCAAGGCTTCCTTAGGCAGCACAGTGCGTACTAATACTGTCTTCTTCCGCAGACACTGAGTAGAACGCTTGACTGTGAAAAAAAGTGCCACTTAATGTGAGGTCGTTTCCGAGGCAATCGACCTCATTTCTCCGGCTGCATAAAGCGCATCTCTCATTCGGCGCGCGCGAGATATATCTGGGCTTGGATAGCGGCCTGCTGCCGTGAGCACTAAGCGCGAGGGAATTGCTTTCAATCCTTCGAGTCCAAAGGCTTTCTCTTATCACGTTCAAGCCACAGCTCGAGTCCCTCTGGCGCCTGGTAGGCTTCCTTCAGGATCAGAGGAGGTTGAGAATCTACCGCAGCACGGACTCCCCGCCAGGAGCCAGGTGCTGTCAGAAACCCGCCCTTGAGAGTGACTCTGAGTGGGGAATTAGACTGCACAGTCAGGCAAAACTGGTAGCAGTGAACCCGGCAGAAGTGAAACCACGGGCACTGCACTTTTTGTTCATGGCTGTGAAGTAGGGCTGTAAGAGCTAACTATACACCGCCGCACGGCAACATCTCCACTTTCTGCATTGCTGTATGACAGCGGGTGATTTGTGAAAAGCATGTTCAGCAAGCGGCTGCGCAGTGGTGAGGAATGCCATTCCTATCAGCTACAACAATATCGACTTTCTTGGAGTTCTATGGAGGGCGCCACACCGTTTTCTGTCACGGGCTAATCACATCTAAACCATTGCTTTCAGGGGTGTGGAGTAACTGGTTACTTACTACAAGACCCAGAAAGCCTTCGGTTCTCACTTGAAAGCCTAGAGCTGGCAACAGTGGCTGTTTTGACATGGAGTGAGATGGTCACCCTAGGCAAGCCGAGACTACAGAATCATGAGTAAGACACTTGTATGGAAACTTTGAATATTACACACAAACCCGATCCCATGATGCCAAGCCTCGAACTTGGAAAGTCCCAAAAACGTAAGTGGCAGACTATTTAGCATAGACAATGTGCAACGATGTCACTTCATCATAGAACGGACTTTCAAAACCCTATCATACCCTCCTTTAGGTCGTATCCTAACTACAAAGTGTGCGGTGTACATTACATGTGCCGGTCTATATATATAATTTATAATGTATATGTTCATATATGAACCAATGACATCCATCTTCTTAACATTGCAAAGCAGTGGATGAGCTCATACATTTTTTCAGTTACTAGTATTCAATCAATCAATTTGTAAAGTGCGCTACATACCCGTGAGGGTTTCAAGGCGCTGGGGGGGGAGGGGGGGAAAGGAGGGTGCTGCTACTGCTCGAAGAGCCAAGTCTTGAGGAGTTTTCTGAAGGAAAGAAGGTCCTAGGTCTGTCGTAGATCCGACGGGAGGCTGTTCCAGGTCTTGGCGGCGAGGTACGAGAATGATCTTCCGCCGGAAGATTTGCGCCGGATGCGGGGGATGGAGGCGAGGGCGAGGTTGACGGAGCGGAGCTGCCGGGTGGGGGTGTAGAAGCTGAGTCTGTTGTTCCGGTATGTTGGTCCGGTATTGTGGAGTGCCTTGTGTGCGTGGGTGAGGAGCTTGAAGGTGATCCTCTTGTTGACGGGGAGCCAGTGCAGGTCTCTTGGGGGGGGGGGTGATGTGGCAGTGGCGAGGGATGTTGAGGATGAGTCGGGCGGAGGCGTTTTGGATGCGTTGGAGGCGTTGTGGGAGTTTGGATGAGATACCGGTGTAGAGGGCGTTGCAGTAGTCAAGTCTGCTGCTGACGAGGGCCTGGGTTACTGTTTTTCTTGTTTCTGTTGGGATCCATTTGTAAACTCTGCGGAGCATGCAGAGGGTGTTGTAGCAGGAGGAGGAGATGGCGCTGACCTGCTTTGCCGTGGAGAGCAAGGAGTCGAGGGTGAAGCCGAGGTTTCGTGCGCTGTCTGTGGGAGTCGGTGGGGGACCCAGTGTGGTCAGCCACCACGAGTTGTCCCAGGCGGAGGGGGTGCGCCCAAGGATGAGGACCTCTGTTTTATCCGAGTTTAGTTTCAGCCGGCTGTCTCTCATCCAGTCGGCGATGGCTTTTAGTCCCTCGTGGAGGTTGGTTTTGGCGGTGTGCGGGTCCTTGGTGAGGGAGAGGATGAGTTGGGTGTCGTCGGCGTAGGAGATGATGTTGAGGTTGTGCTGACAGGCCACTTGTGCGAGGGGGGCCATGTAGATGTTGAACAGCGTCGGGCTGAGGGATGAGCCCTGGGGTACGCCGCAGATGATGTTGAAGGCTTTGGATTGGTACGGGGGAGGCGGGCTCTTTGGGTTCTGCCGGCGAGGAAGGATGTGGTCCATTCGAGGGCCTGGTCCTGGATTCCTGCTGCGTGGAGGCGGGATTTAAGGGTGTGGTGACAGACAGTGTCAAAGGCGGCTGATAGGTCTAGGAGGATGAGGGCTGATGTTTCTCCATTGTCGAGGTGGCTTCGGATGTCGTCTGTGGCGGCGAGGAGGACAGTTTCGGTGCTGTGGTTGCGTCTGAAGCCGGACTGGGAGGGGTCGAGGATGTTGTCTTCGAGGTACCGGGTGAGCAGAGTGTTGACGATTTTCTCGATGACCTTTACCGGGAAAGGGAGCAGAGAGATGGGCCGGAAGTTTTTCAGGTCCTTGGGGTCCGCCTTTGGTTTCTTGAGAAGGGCGTTGATTTTGGCGTGTTTCCAGCTTTCCGGGAATCTTGCAGTTTCGAAGGAGATGTTGATGGCTTTCCGTAGGTGTGGTGCGATGGCTGTGTCTGCTGTGTTAAAGATGTGGTGTGGGCAGGGGTCTGATGGTGATCCGGAGTGGATAGAGTTCATGGTCTTGCGGGTTTCGTCATCGCTGATGGTGGTCCAGGAGGTCAGTCGGCTGGAGCGGGTGGAGTTCGTGCTGGGTAGGGTAGGAGCGTCCGGAGTGTGAGGGGAGTTGAAGCTGTCGTGGATGTCTGTGATTTTTCGGTAGAAGGCGGTTGCTAGGGCGTCGCATAGTTCTTTGGAGGGGGTGATGTCGTTGACGGTGGTGTTTGGGTTGGAGAGTTCTTTTACGATGCTGAAGAGTTCTTTGCAGTCGTGGGCGTTGTTTTCTAGGCGGGTCTTGAAGGAGGATCTTTTTGCTAGCCTGATGAGTTGGTTGTGTTTGCGTGTGGCATCCTTGAGTGCCGTGTGGTAGTCTGGAGTGCATTCGAGTAGCCATATTTGCTTGAGTTTTCGGCAGTGGCGTTTGGAGGCCGTCGGTGAACCAGGTGGCTTTTTTGTTGATGTGGTTGTTGGAGTGTTTTCTGAGTGGAGCAAGGCGGTCGGCGCAGTCGGTGATCCATAGTTTGAGGTTGTGTGCGTCGATGTCAGGGTCGGTGGGGTTGACGGGCGGTTTCTGGGCTAGGGCGTTGGTTAGTTGAAGTTCGGTGACTTTACCCCATCGTCAGCGGGGCGGTTGTTCGATGAGGTGGTGTTCTGTCTGCTTCTTGAAGGTGAAATGGACGAAGTGGTGGTCGGTCCAGTAGAGTTCTGTGGTATGGTTGAAGGTGACGTGGTTGCTTGTGGAGAAGATGGGGTCAAGGGTGTGACCGGCTGTGTGGGTGGGTGTGTTGACGAGCTGTGTGAAGCCGAGGTTGGCGAGGTTTTCGGTGAGGGTGGTGGAGTTGGTGTCATTGTCGTTTTTGAGATGGAAGTTCAGGTCCCCGAGGAGGATGTAGTCCGTGGAGGCGAGTGCGTGGTTGCTGGCCAGGTCGGCGATGGCGTTGCTGAAAGGTGCCCTGGGGGTCTATAGATGTGTGTTCCTCTGAGCGTGGTGTTGGGGTCCGTGCGGACTTGGAAGTGAAGGAGTTCGGCGGTGCTGAAGGAGTCGTCCAGGGTGGTTTTGACTTCGAGGGCGGATTTGTGGACGATGGCTATGCCTCCTCCGGTTCTGTTGGTGCGGTCTCGGCGAGCGACTTTGTATCCGTTCGGGATGGCTATGGCGATGTCGGATGCTGAGGAGTCGTTCCACCAAGTTTCGGTTAGAAAGGCCACTTCCGGGGAGGTGGAGTCGAGCAGGTCCCAGACTTCGATGGCGTGCTTGCGTGCTGAGTGGGTGTTGAGGAGTATGCAACGGAGGTGGTTAGACTTGCTCCTGGGAGGTATGTGGGCTCTGTTGCAGGTGAAGCTACAGTTGTGGCAGGAGAAGGGTCCATGCGTGCTCTTTGGAGAGGCCTGGAAGCAGGTGGTGTCTCGGCTGGTGTTGAGTGCGTGGAGGGTGTTGGCATCGTAGCGAATGCTGGCGGGGTGGCTGTTGCTGGGCCAGGGGTTCTGGCGCTGGGCGCGGTCCAGGCGCGGGCAGACGCAGACGGGCTTGCCTTTGGCGCGCCAGCGGCCGTGCCGCAGCTGCCATAAGAGGAGGGGAGGGTGGGAGTGGCAACTGGGAGGTGGGAGGGCCTGACGAATGAGAGTGCTGGGGGGTGGGGCCGCAGGGGACGCAGCGGCGGGAATTCAGGAAAAGAAGCGGTGAGAAGGAGGGGGGAGGCGGGAGGGGCCGCAGGGGACACAGCGGCGGGAAATCAGGAAAAGAAACGGTGAGAAGGAGGGGGAGGCGGGAGGGGCCACAGCGGCGGGGAAAAGAGTGAGCAAAAAATGCGGGGTGGAGGTGGCGCGGAAGGCGGAGCGGGGGCAGTACTGCTGTTCTAGACCCGCTTTATGACTGCAAAACAATAGAAAACAACAATAAACTAGATAATAGCAGAAATGTAAACGAAAAATTAATATTTATGTTATTTTATTTACTCGTTATGGCATGTATCTTTTTCACATAGCGAGAGTGACGTAACTGTCTCAAAACAGCATGTTAAAACAAAGGGGAGGTAAGCTTCATTGGCATATTTAAAAAGTGCTAGTTTCATTGGCTTTGGCCATGTGTTTTAGCTATGTTGTACATCAGTGTGGCTGCTGTGGAGAATGGCTAAAAGGTAGTGGCATGAAGTAGGATGGTGCAGGGTAGTTTGGATAGATTTGAGTGGGGTAGATTAGAGTGGGGTAGGAAGTTTGGGCCTGTTAGAGCCCACTTCCGGTTTCCGGTAGTTCACTTCCGGTTGGGGGCAGCGCTCTAGTTGTTGCTGGCTGAGGGGATTTAATGCCAGCTAGAACACGGCCGCGCAGCGCGCCAAGGGCAAGCCCGTCTGCGCCCATCCGCGCCAGTACGGGCCAGAGGGCCAGGAACCTTACATTTTTTATCAAAAAAGGCCAGCTTACCCCATTTGACAGTGGCAGTGGGGCAGGTAGTCCCTGTCCTCATAAGTTTACCCCGGGGATTTCGACCCCCTGGAAATGCACATGTTGCAACTGGTCTGTGCCGAAATCCCTAACAGTGGAGGAGCATAGGACTCTGAGGGAGGCAGGGAACAAGACCAATCAGACGAAGCACGGGGTTACTAGGGACGACAGGGCGCGGGGATCTTTTGCTCTTATTAATGCCCGATCCCTGCCCAATCATATGTTGGAAATTAGTGAACTTATTATTTCCACTGACATTGATTGCCTTTTTTTTACGGAAACATGGGCTAGACCTGACTCGGACCCATACTTCATTGAGGCCTCCCCTGCGGGCTACTCGTACTACAGAGCTGATAGAACTATGGGCAGGGGGGGGGATTGGCCATCATTTGTAGGTCGGATCTCACCTGTATTTTGACTGGTGGGAGTACTTTCTCGGAGGTATGTGAAATGATGGCCTTCAAACTTTTTGATGGCTATTCTTTAGTCGCAGAAGGGCTCTTAGTATATCGCCCTCCTGGCCCTCTCTCTAATTTCCTTGCTGAGTGCACAGAGTTGCTGGAACCGCTGGTCATGGCACCAAAGGCAATTATATTGGGGGATTTTAACATTCATTTCGACGACAGTAGCAACCGGCTGGTTACGGAATTCCTCAATCTGATGGTTTCCTTAGATTGGATTCTAAAGGAAGGCTCGGCCACTCATGTAGCTGGCCACACCCTCGATGGTATTTTTACCCGCCCTGAGGTGGATATACAATTTACTATGACCCCGGTTGCGTGGACGGATCACTCTCTTTTGACTTTTCACTTCGCACATACACGTTTTTTTCCGACACGTACACCCTCGAATAAACTTATTAGACAATGGAAAAGTATTAAGGCAAAACCCCTGGAAACAGCACTAAACAACAGCTGGAACGATCCTAAGTTGTCCGTATTACCGCCATTGGCCCATTTTAATCAGGGAATCTCGGCGGCGATTAACTCTTTAGCCCCTCAGAAGGTACATGCACCACGACTGGGGAAAAAACCTAGTCAACCTTGGTTTTCCCAGGATCTTAAAACACTTCAGAGGAAATACAGGCAACAGAAGCGGCGCTGGAGGCTTAAGCCGGACCCCAGCGAGAAATCTGATTTAAAAACGGCCTTAAATTGTTGTAAGGAGGCTTGTCTTAAAGCTAAATCAGAATATTTTACGAGTAAAATTAGGAACGAAGCTAATTCCTCTAGAGAGTTGTTTAGAGTTATCAAGGTCCTGACCACCCCGCCTTGTGCGCCTAAGCTGGATAACTCACAAGAATTCTGCAACAAAGTTGCAGATTTTTTTGAAAGTAAAATTCTAAACATCCATTCTAGCTTTACTCAGGGGTCCTCCTCTCCGCCCAACACCGCGGCCTGGGTCTCTCCTGGTCTATGCTTAGCCGCACTTAACAACCGGAGGCTACTGTCCAAGTTCAACATGCCATCTCAAGATATGCTCGGTAAGCTGCTCCGCGAATGCAAATCGGGGTCACCACTGGACCCATGCCCGCCGGCCATTTTGTATCTGGTCCCGGAATTGACAGTATCTGCGCTAATTCCTGTTTTCCAAGAAGTTCTTGCTTCCTGCATTTATCCATCTGCATGGAAGGAAACTACTATTATTCCTTTAAAAAAGAAGGAAACGGGGAAACATGATGATCTTACCAATCTTCGTCCTATAGCTTTGCTTCCCTTGCTGGCTAAAATATTTGAGAAATTTATCAATAAAGAACTGGTCAATTTTCTGTCAGTTTCAGAGGGTTTTGATACGTCTCAACATGGATTTCGGAAATTCCATAGCACGGAATCGGCCCTCATCTCCTCATCTGATAATATTCGGAGGTTGGTTAATGAGGGACAGGGTGTTGTGCTGATTCTACTAGACCTTTCTGCGGCGTTTGACACCATTGCCCCCCACATCCTGTTAGAACGCCTACATTATATGGGGATCAGGGACCAGGCTCTGAAGCTGCTCGAGTCCTTCCTCATGGTCAGGTGGTCTACCGTAAGTTGTGGAGACTTTAGGTCCCCGGCCTACCTTCTGCCCTGTGGGGTCCCTCAGGGATCCTCACTTAGCCCCACTTTGTTTAATGTTTATGTGGCCCCTCTGTCAGAACTTATATGTTCTTTTGGTTTCACCCCCACCTTATATGCAGACGACACGCAGATTATTATTCCTATCAACAATGATGGGGAGATAGTCGCAGCTCGGTTTAACACCTGTATGTCAGCGGTAAGCAGTTGGATGAAGGCCAACTGGCTGAAATTGAACTGTGAGAAGACAGAAGTTGTCTGTTTTGGGACAAGTAAGGCACTATGGTCCCCTAGTTGGTGGCCTAAAGAGTGCGGCACTCTGCCCCTACCGGGTTCCGCATCCAGAAACCTAGGATTTCTTTTCGACGATCATTTGTCTTTCCAACCGCAAGTTAATCTGACTATAACAACCTGCTTGTGGACGTTGAGGAAGCTGAAGAAAAATTTCCCTTTTCTAACTAAAGAATGGAGAGTGACAGCTACTTTGGCGTTGGTCGGATCCAGATTGGACTATGGTAATGCCCTTCTGCTTAACGTGGATAAAAAATCTCTTAAAAGACTGCAGCTGATTCAGAACACAGCTGCTAGACTAATTCTGAATCTGCCACGATCTGCCTCTGCTAAGGAATGCCTTAAAAATCTTCATTGGCTTCCAATAGCCCAACGGATATTCTTTAAGGCGCTCTATATTTCCCATAAAGCCGTGCACGGGATTGGGCCCAAGTATCTTACTACTAAACTTCATTGGCACCGACCCACACGGTTGCTGCGGTCGGCCAATACCTTTCTCATCCAGGTGCCCCGCATTAAGAAGGTGAAGTGGGGGGATAAAGCCTTCACTATAGCGGCTGCGAGGACTTGGAATTCTCTTCCGCTGGAGCTGAGGAAAGAGCATAACTATCTGATCTTTAGGAAACGGCTCAAGACTTGGCTGTTTCCTCGATAATCGTCTGATTTCTTTCTCTGACATTGCCGCTCTCCTTTAGTCAGTGCTTCGATGCCCCCGGGCCGGAATGCGCTCTACAAATACCTCCATACATACCATACATACATATATTGGGGTAGAGTGAAGTGGGGTACAGTAGAACAGGGTAAAATGGAGTGGGGTAGAATGAGTAGACTAGAGGGGTAGCTTGTGGTAGAGTGGGTTGGACTGGAGTGTGGTAGTCAGGGGTAGACTGTAATGGAGCACAGTTTGGTAGATTGGAATGGAGTGGGGTAGGACTGGGGTAGAGTGGAGTCGGGTAGTTTAGAGTGGGGTAGATTTGAGTGGAATGGTGATGATTAATATTTATTTTATTAGTTCATTAAAACCATAAAACATTCCTTCCACATATAATTCCGCAAAACATTATTATTGCAATGAAACATAAACAGTGCAATAAAACAAGACATAATTAGTGCATTGGGGAGGTTAACCCCACTTAGCTCCAACTACAAGTATAAAACTTAATTACAAGGATAATTAAAAACATACCTACATGGAGTAACCGCCCTGCCTCTTTCCACCCTGTTTTTTCACAGTAGGCAGTTCCCATGTTTCGTAGTAAAAATTATTAAGCACCCCTGGCGTAGAATGGGGTAAGTGGTGTGGAATAGAGGGGCTTAGAGTGAAGGAGCATAGAGTAGTGTTGTGCGGCGTGTTGCGTCATCAAGTGGTGTAGAGTGGAGTGGAGTGGTATGGCATACCGCAGAGTGTCTTAGAGTGGAGGAGTGTAGAGTGGAGTGGCATGTCATGGAGTGGGGGTGGAAAGACATAGAATGGAGTGGTGTCCCATAGAGTGGAAGGGAACAGAGTGGAGTAGAGTATTGTAAAGTGTAGTGGTGTAGTGTGGAGTATGCATGCTGTGGTAGCGCACTGCCAGTACAGACAACACATTTGCAATGACCATTACATGTGCACAGATATAAAGTTTTACTGTGCACAAACGATAACATGTGGAAATGCCATCACCTCCTTTGTACTTTCCTAATTCTGATATATTCTGAAATATAAAAACAGTTCATTTTTGTTGTGTGCTAGAAAGAATAACATCCTACCACCTCTCCTCTTACATCTGTACCTTGCAGGATTGTCAGATGAAATCTGTCACTTTGAAGTCAGGGAAAGAAAAGTGAACATCAAGCTCCCTTGGAAGACAGAGCCTGACATTTGAGTTCTGTCTTTGAATGCCCAGCAAACGTGACAAAATAAGAACAAGCAGAAAACGAGTACTCAGGATACAGTAAACAAGGGATAATCCATGGGAGGTACAAACTTAAGCTTGGCAGCTCAAAGCAAATAAAGCCAGCAAATAGAAAGCAAGCAACCGTGTGTTACAAACCACTACAATAGTAAGCAATCACAAAATAAATTCCCAAGGAAGCTTTCAGAATGCACACTAGAAGTCGTTAGCAAACCAGACAGCTGTGCTGATAGGCTTCGACCTAAAAAGTGCTACAACAAATAAAACAAATGTTCTGTGTTTAATGTGATAATGCTTGCATGGTAAAGGTCTTTTCAGTGAGGAATAGTTTACAATGGTAATCTTATGTGTGTCACAACTCTGACCTGTCCCTTTAGACATGGTGATTGCTTTAATGCCTCGTCTTTCTGAAAGTAGGTCAGGGGCTGATGCAGGCCCATGCAGCCCTGCAGTGCAGAGGGCCCCCAACCCTCCATGGACCCCAAAACATCCAGAGGACCTCCATTTACAATCTAGTCCAACAAATATTTGAGAGCTATGGGAGAATTAGGGGGCCCTCATCACATTCTACAGGGAGACCTATTATTTTGTGTTTCACCACTCATGGAGGTGCTTGGCAATTGTTCAAGTCTTGCTCAGGAGTTCCGGCCTCTAAACAAGTGTCAAAAGTCCTAGCCAGACCCTTTGGTTCTGAACAATAATTATTAGTGGAGCCCAGGTTCTTGATACTAACTAACTTGGTGTGTGTGGCCCAATACCTTAAATGTAATCCTACAGGATCTGGAGAGCCAGTGGAATGCATGCAGGGCACGGAGGACATTTTCTGGTGTGAGAAGCATTGTCTGATTGTGTGTCTGTGTATGCTGTAGTCTGAGCAGGAGAAGGCTAGAAATCCTCGGTACAGCCTATATAAATAATCCAGAGGGGCGGCACTAAGGCAATGAATGTGAGGTTTTATGGAGCGGTGGGAAAAAAATGAAAGCGAAACTCAGTGATTTTAAGAGAAAGGAAAATGTTTGTTTTTAGGGATAGGCTGTGGTTAGAGTCTAAGAGACCAAGAAGGTTCCCTACTGTCATCAAAGAAGCAGAGCATTGGTCATGTTTTGGCCACCAGCAGAGGCACATGAAGAAGGATGATGCATTTTCCACTCAGTAGTACTTCTAGTTTGTCTGGTTGTACTTTGCGGTGATTTTGAGTCATCTAGTTGGTAACTTTTAGAAGAGAGTCGCTCTAGCTTATTGGGTTTGCCCTGGGTGCTTTTCCGATATGATGGTCTAAATTGAGTGTAATCAGCCTAGTTGTGACAGATGAAGCCATAATATCCTTATATTATGGCAGGGAGTGGACTGGCACATGTATAACTGTGCAATTTTGTTTCTAAGCATACGTTGATAAGCATACAGAGAGTCTTTGAGACTATCTTGATTGGGTTTTGAGGTGGAGATCACATATATAATGTTTGCTTGCTGAACTAGGAGAGGCACGGTTGTGAGGGTGAATTAAAGTTTGCTTGATTGGAGAGGGCTTATTTACCAGACTCCACGTCAGTCTTTCGCTGAGCGTGACGGTAGATTTATACCCTGGATGAGGCGGTATAAAGGTGCGTGGAAGAGGCAAAGAAATATGTTTTGTGGTAGAAATGTTAGTGTAAGTCTTCAGGGCATGCTGACTGTTGTTTTGTTTCAAGATTTGTGGGATGAGCATGATGCATGCGTCTTAGCTCTCCAGGTTGAAGTTCCTACAGTATAATAATTTTGTAAGGAATATGCAGTGCTTAATTTGAGGTGGTGATTACCGGTAGGCCCACCAGCACTCATTTGTGGTGACTGGCACTCAGACATTGACTGTGAAAAAGCAGACAAAGGAGACAAAGAAAAAGACAGATAAACTGTAACAAAGGGAGAAAGCAGGAACCTACAAGACTGGCATAAAAGAGCAGGGTGTGTCTGGGAGTCGATTAAAGAGGCCTCCTGTGGATAGAAGACTCGCATTCTGCTGTAGGCATTTGATAGCACCTGCCGCAGGCATCTGAGCATAGCTTTGGGCACTGGCACTCATTTTTCTACCAAGTAAGCACTGAGTATATGTTGTAATTGTGTGTGATTAATATCCATCAAAAGATTGTTCTTTTGATTTATTGAACCGTGTGCAGGAATTCAAGGTGTTGCGATGTGTTTTTTGTGTGTGACACCTGTGAATTGGGTCACTGCTTGCTCAGCTGCAAATTGTGATTGAAAAAAATGCATCCATGGATTTAGCTGCAGGGACGAGTTTCAGCAGGCTGTGAGATCAGAAGAAGTGTAAATGATGTCAATAACTAAACTCCAATGATAACAAGCATTTTTAATGCAATGGGTCTCGCGTTTGCTCAAGTTAGAGCTATTAGCGTTGTAAATTCCTAACTGGACTCATCTTGCCACATAAATTGAAAACGAAAAGTAAAAAGTTTGACAGAAGCAAGTCAATTTAAAGCGCCATGGCGGCCATGAGAATGTCCATGAAAGGATCGCAGCTGGGATGAAAGGCAAACCGAAACCGGAGGAGGGGGCATCACACACTGTAACAGGAGGGAGCGTGACGTAGTGTGATGACCAACAAAAATGTTCACTTAGTGAAATCACCTGGGAGGGAACTCAGCACACAAAGGAGGGACATTTCACTAAGTGCACCAATAAAAATGAAGCATTTAAGACAATCACAACAAAGAATGAATAGCAAGAGTCGGTGTGGTTAAAAGCCCACTAAGGGATTACAACAGGCCAGAGTGCGCTCGACCCTACAAAGTAAAACAACGGTAACTTACCATAAGAAGCAACAAATTAAATCGAAAACTAAATTACACAATATCAGTTCTGGGGACAGGTACCATAACAACGTATTAATTTAACAGCATATAGAAAATATGTTTTGGATAGCCTTTTTAAATGTGTTTTATGGAGAAGAAATATGTTAAGATCCTTAAATAATTTGCAGAATGTTTGGCCCATTGGATTTAATAACAGAAAATTTAACCAAATACGAAGAACATGTTTTAAACTATATTTAGGACAAGATGATAAGATAATATTTTTGAATATGACAACCTGGCCTACAACCACTAGGGGGGCATTCAGTATTTAAAAAGAGGTATATCACGTTTCCAGTGTTTGCACCAAAACAAAACATGTTAATTTGCTTCTATACACCAGCAATAAAGAGGAACTACTGTTATTGGCATGTAGCTGTCTTTTTAATGCTGGAATTGTAAACGAAATTTCCGGATTTACAATGTTTGGAAATAGAATGAGAGGTGCCTCGACATCTTTTATAGTTGATTGGAAAATTGAGTTATACAATTGTGCTTGTGGATAAAGTCCTTTCATGTGGCTGGTGCAAAGGTTTACAGCTAGTTACTTCCTCAGATCAACTATTTAAGTAAAGAAATGGTAACATAAATGAAGAATTTGCGGTGATGATGGTCATGGATGTATATCAGAATTATTTTTCTGAGGTTATAGTAGAGAAGCAGTTTCTCAGTGCAAAGGAATCTGACCCTGACACTAATGTTTGACAAGATCTATAATCAAACTAGACATCTGGATAATACAGGATGACACGATATGTGTCAGTCTCACAGCATCAGTCCATTTCTTTTGGCTTCTTTCTGGACGAGTAAGACCACATCTTTCTACCAGTGAATAATGGATATACTCCAGCTTCAAGAGTTATTTTTTCCTAGAACTATGAAGGTGGTGAAGGGGGTTAGGAAAATGGGGTGGGGAGTATGGAGGAAGGATTTGCGAACTTAAAAGTGCAAACCTTGCAGGAAAAAATACGCAGAAAATGATATCTTACCATGTCATGTATGGCTTTGTATGGAAGCTTTCTCTGCCTGTTTGTAATGTAAATGATCACCGACACTTATAGACCCTTTAACAGTTCGTTGAAATCTCCATGCTGACTAGGAATGTTAGGATTTACCATTCCCCATTGGTTAAGCGACCTGTAATTTACTCTAAAGATATTTTTAGGAAAACTTCCAGTCTGTTTTCCTAATCTGTTTGGCCCTTCAAATCATGGTTCCCCGGAGGAGTGGTCCATTTACAGTTCGACGCTGCAAGCTCAATCCAACCATACCATTCTTTGGTCAGGAAGAAGCCAGATGTTTTAGTAAAACATTCTTTAATGTGAAGCATGTGGAGTAGTTCATTAGCCAAGTCTTTTATGTAGGCCAATGAATTGCAGAGTTTTACATGGGGAACATCCTCATATGCAGCAAGTGGAACAGATGTCGGGTTCTTCAATTTCCTTCTATGGATATATTCACAATAGATTTTGCCCATGCACCTCTTCGAAGCATGACTTCACTTCTTGAGATGAGTCTCTGCAGTAGTTTTCGAACAATCAGTAAAACCAGAGCTGATCGTCCTAGGAGGATTGGGACTGAGGGGTTCCTAAATGGAGTGCCATCGGACCAGCAGTTTGTATCTATTTATAAAGAAAATTTGGAAAGAAGAGCTTAAATGCTCATTGTTCACTAAAGTCCCCATGGTGCATGATTCTTTACACATTTTTGATTGGAAGGTGCATAATTCCCTGTAATAGTGACAACACACACTGCATTTCTCTCATGATCACCTTTCTTTGTTTTGGCATAGGTTATGAAACATCTAAAAGGTTCCACCCTTTTGCTTAAGATGTAATATTGACCTTAACCATTATCAAAAACTAGGTAACACTCTATACCTCTTCAATGAGTAGAGTGACATATGAATAACCTCTCGTATGTAGTAACATTAACAAGAATGTGTTACATTTTCAGTTGCCGAGCAGTCACAATGGTGAAGCTTCGTGATAACCCACATTTCTTCATATTGGGCATTGTGTGGTGATCTTCACTGTGTGCCCTGAATGCTGAGAGTCCATGCTTATGTTCTACCAGCACGTCATGGTGTAATCTCCTGAACCTGTGAGCTGTCCCAGCTTTAATGCTGTGTGCCCATGCAATGCCCCTCAAGTACTCATGCATGATCAATACATTATTTTGTACACAATCTTATGAATCTGCTTCTGGGAAATACACGTTTTCTGGCAACACTGAAATCCTTGTTGGTGCATTCAGCTTTCCACTCATGCTTACAAGCCAAGCCTCCACTTACAGAGTTATCCTTTTAGCAATCTCAGGACTTCAAGGTTCTTTTCAACAGAGCCGTCTGGAAAAAATGTGGAATCCAGACTTCTGGAAAAGTATGGGACCAAGACCTCTGGAAAACGTATGGAAATTAGACTCCTGGAAAAAGTACAGAACCAAGACTTCTGGAAAAAGTATTGAACCTGCCAAGATATCCCCTGGTAAACTTTGAAATGCCTGCATTAATGATGTTACCCATTAATGGGTACATTAATGGGGGTGTTGTTTCTTTTGAGGCCTTTAAAACAGAGGCATGGGGCGAACATGTTAAACAAACATACCTCTGGAACTTAACAAGTGAACTAAATAATGGCAATACAAAGCCGACTGGGAAGCCCCTGGAAGGCGGGGATAACCAGAGTGTCACCCACCACATTGTTCCAGTGCATAACTACTGATATGCTATCGTTTTGCACACAGATGCCCTTTCACATGTGTGGGATTGCTACATAACTCTTTTTTTTCAGGCCGTATTGAAAAACAAATCATCTTCAAGATGTACATAATTCTCATGGCTCGAAAGGATGATTCCTGTGTGTGTGTGTGCGTTGTAATCTGACAAGCAAGGTGAAATTGAAGCACATACACAAAAGTATGTTTAGATTTCATTAAACTAAAACCAGTAATAAAGGGAAACACCAAGACGACAAATCACTGGTCTCAGTTTGAGTAACTACAAAACAGCCTTTAGTGTTACAATTCCTTTCGCATTTAAATTCCATGATTTTACCTGCATGTGTTACACACTAGAGTATTGACTCTTCACTTTAGTTTAGTATTTTTGACTCACGTTTTAATGTTTGTTTTTGCATAAACCACACATCAAAGTTACTAAAGTCAAATGCCAGACAATACTCTAGACTATCATACTGCCAAGGGCTGGGCTCTGAGAGTGTCTGTTGTAATCCCTTACCGATTTTCAGAAGAAAGGGTGACTCCGAGTAGTCTTGGTGCCACCCTGCACAGAATACTATGGCCCATATTTATACTTTTTGACGCAAACCAGCGCCGGCATGTCATTAACGCAAGGCAGTTTCCCGCATCCAAAAAATGACGCACACGGAGGAATTTTGACGTCCGCGGGCTCGGCCGTCAAAGTTTAAATATGGTGCACGGTTTGCGTGTCAAAATGTTTGACGCACATTCGGCGCAAACAGAGTATAAATATGCCCCTATATGTGAGATATGTCAAGTATCTACTTAGAAGGGTACCAATTAAAAAAAGACAAAGTGCAAAAAAAACTCCTGGCAATTGTGTTGCTATTAATTGAAGAAGAGGGTAAACACTGAAGTGACCCACAAGGCACCAATCTCTCCCTGACATCAGGGAGAAGTAAAGAGCCAGGCATAATATCTAGCAGTAGGATACAGCAGAAGTTACAACTGCAAGAAGGCAAAAATCAGGCCCAAAAATATTATGAAAGTGGTGAAGAAAGAAATGAAAAATCAAGGGACAAATAACATTGCAACAAATCTTCCTCTAATTATTGTCTCCTTTATGTAGACTTCAGAAAGGAACGACCATCTCAGGAAAACACTTTACTACAGCTTGGTTTGGGAATCTCAGATAACTTATTGGAAGGGTTGTTTAAAGGGTTTATCCAGGCCCCTTTCATGGAATTCATGGTGTTCATTTCACAAGCGAACGAGGATGACAACATTAGCACTAGACATGGGCTTCATGCAGCGTCCAATGACAAGCTGTTGGGCAGTACAAGGAGTGATCCTTCCTCCTCTGAATGAAAGTTTTCTATAAGCTCTTACTACTGTGGCCAAACCCTGGTCATACACAACGATGAGCCGCGTGCAGAAGGGTTTGGCAGTCCACAGCGTGCTGGGACCCTGCCCTGTGGCCAACTCCTGCGAGCACTGACTTTGGCCCGGCCCTGTACCTACCCCAGTACTGGTGGCCAACCCCTGTGGTGTATACAGTGGGCTGGCTGCTCGCCTGGGATAGGCACATCGCCTGGCCTGCAGTCAGGCCCTGCAAACAATTCTGCTGCAGAGGACAGGCCTAACTGCCATCTCTGCTGCACAGGGCCTGTAGCAGTAAACAGTGAGGGCAGACTGTCTGTGTGGGGGTTGGGCATAGGGCTTGTCCCTGAGGCCAATCCTGTGGCATACAGCCTTTGGCCAGTCGCAGAGGGATGGGCCCAGGCCCATTACCCAACTGCAGGAGGTGTAATATGATAAAAAAAGAAACTACAAACAAAAACAAAGTTAAAGTGAAATTATGGTTTTAGCTGTAACCCCTTAATGCATGACACGAAAAACCTTAGAAAGTCACCCAAACCACCACAGTTAATGTGCAGTTATGGGTATTAATTAAAACTGAAAAAACACTAACATTTGCAACTTATGGTTAGCTCCACAACCCAAAGCTCACAAACAGCCATGTGAACTATAAGTAGCACATAAAGTGATAATAAAATGGCCCAATAACATAGTTTATCTAGAACAACGCCCACTTATACATGTATTACTACAGTAGAAAGGTCATTTCAAGTTTATTACTTCAGTATCGCAAAACTGGCACAAGAAAACACTTTTTGTTGCCTTACAGATTATATGTAACAATTACCTCGGGGTGTAGATACCGCCCAAGATTGCGGTAGTGTAAACAAAGGGCTCCTGGACCCTGGCTCTGCAGTCTAATCGGAGGCACCCCAACGCCACAGCCTCAACTGATGGCAGAGCTACCGATCGACCGCCGATCCATGGCACCCCAGATGGAGCTGACTTTTGCCTAATATTACAAGGCGATTGTCGGTTTGCCAAGCGGCCATTTTGATAGCGGCCCCGGCCAGCCGTGACCAGCCTCTGCCAGAGCGGATACGAAAGCGGACGGCAGTGGAGGCGTGATAGAGGCGGCGAGCGGAGGCGGGTATCCGCTGCTGCACCTGTAGAAGCAATGACACCTGTCTCTCCTAGCGTTGATACACCGATGGAGCCGGAGAGGGGCATGCCGCTGTGCCAGGCTGCCTGTGGCAGCGGTGAAGAGCCAGGATCAAGCCAGCCTCTCAGAGCGCTGGCACTACCAACAGTAGTAGCCTGAGGACCCCATGTGCAGATAGAACCTGTTGGGCCTGATCCACTAAGGCGCCTAGAGGGGCCTGGCGTGCGTCACATCAATTTGCATGAAGTAAGTGGGGGCCCCATCACCACTATCCCTGTTAGCTGTGCTGCGCAGGGGAAGGTCTAATAATGCTTCACATTGCGTGGTGGACGTAGCATAGTGCGCACCGGCCAAGCCCAGAGTGCATAGCAAGCAGAACAGGGCGAATATATCCATAGACACCCTATAAGTTATGAGGGTGTAGAAGTGCCCTCTTTGCACTCTGTCCAGCACACTTGAGGGTGGCCCTGGGGGTCCCTACTCACTCCGCTACCTCACGATACTATGTCTGCTGGAACAAAACCCTAAGACTACCCTGAGTGAAACACACACCCAGTACAGTATTCTCACTTTTGATGGTCAACTCACCCCTAAACACAGCCAACTCCACTTCTGTAAAATCGTACCACCCGGGCCTACATGTGCCTGCCCATGTAGACAATAGCAGATATGAGCAAAACGCACCACGACAGTCACACACTCAGGCCAGCAGTAATAACAGACTATTGTAGCCTGAACGGAACACTATAGTAAAGCCCACACTACTACACAACAGAGACCCCATAGAGGCAAAGCCTGCCAAATACCTTGGAGGGATTATCAAGCGATGTGGTCCCTTTAGTTTTGCGGTCCACTGACATCAGAACTCATCTGGAACTAAGACTGGCAACATACCCTATCCTTGCATGCGTCAAACATTATCCAAACCCAATGGGCACAGCTAAAATGCATTTGCACTGACTCGGACAGGACAGAAACAAACAGACCAACGTAGGCCTAAAGAGTGGAGTGCAACAATATGAGTGCAGTGGCTATACCTGGTGGCTTGAACTGATCGTGAGACTATATACTCTGCACATACATATATTAGTGCCTGACCAGAATGTCAATAGAGCAGAGTGGTTCACAGAACGAACACAAGGCGAAGCTTACCTCCAAGGACTGTGCTAGAATCATGAGCCGCACTGAACCTAAAATGGTAACAACAGAACCACAACTGTACTCTGGTTCCATGAGTCCAACCATGCAGACACCTGGGGAAATAGTTCTCCCCACAGTTCTGCCAGTACAAACCGACAAACCAGACATCATCTTGCAGGAGATACGTGCCTCACACCTAGCACCAGAGCAGCACTTGGGGGCTATAACAACGGACGTCAATATTTTAAAAGACGACCAGCGTAAGTAGTCTGAAAGAGTTAAAACAAATGAGCAGGCTCTGGTCACCCTCACTCCAGGTCAGTTGGAACATTCAACTCACTTAACGCGTCTGCAGCAACAAGTGGACAGACTCCAAGACCGCGCTGATGATGCAAAAGGCAGAGCCCAGCAAAATAATTTCAGAATAGTTGGAATGCCGGAAGGGGTTGAAGGGCCCAATGCTACCCTATACATAGAAAACTGATTCCGCACCACAGTGGCCCCAACGGGACTGTCAGACTGGTTAACTGTGGAAAGGGCACACCAGGTACCCACAAAGAAACCAATTCCTTGTGCACCGCCTTGCCCTATGGTGGCAAGAACACTCACTACAAAGACCGGGATACACTATTGCGGCCAGCGGGAGAAAGGGTGCCCATTCTTCAAGATGCTGCCAGAATCTCACTGTTCCCAGATTACACCATCGCTGTCCAGTGCAGGCGCTCCTCCTTCCAAGAAATCAGCAGTACACCTTTCTGTTTCCCACTTGCTTGAAAGTGATTCAGTGTTCACAAACTCTCTTCTTCGATACTTTGAAGAACGCTTGGGACTGGCTGGAACAACACTTTCAGGGGCTGAGAGAACAAACACTAGATATCCGGTAACTCAAAAACCACAGCAAAATCAGCGTAGAAGACAGCGCTCCTCCTTGCAGGTGGGTCCAAGGTCAGCTCCATCTCTGCAGCAAGTTAAAAAAGCGCAACAAGCGGCAATCACATCTGCCTCCTCATTAAGGCTCAATACCGAGCTTACGAACCCATGCACGTCACATGACAGTATCTCAGACTATGAACCGACCAGCAGCATGGCACTGTTTCCATCTATTACACCACAGATGGCACATGACTTATAAACATGAAACAAGTAACCATGTTGAAATGATTGATCAACCCTTACCCTTATTTTTCATTTTTAGGTACAGACTCACAAAAAGTGGTAAGACTACCCAGAGCACAGCCATAGTACACACAAGGAACTAATTACTGCACAGATATTTTCCAGATGTAATACGTGCCGAACAAAACTACCACTGAATAACTCTGCTCATGGCTGTTGTGGTGTGGGGGCGCCATAACAGAGCTATATTACAATATATCCCATACATTAGCCTGGGTCTAGGTTAATGATAACTTATGTGGAGAAGTATGGTGGCAACCCCCTCATCGGGATGCACGTTAAAGCCCATATTGCGTAGGCACAAATACAACCATTACAAATCTGATTTTGTTAGTTACTAAGTTGGGTTGAGTAGTTCAGAAAAATTTGATCTTGTATCTGGGGTTAACAGTTGATTGTATGTTACTGGCAACAGCAGAATCATTCACAACCATTGTGGTGTATATAAAGATGATGGATTCGCCCGCATGAGGAAGTATGGACATACCCATTACAACTACCTAAGGCCACGGTAGCACATAAATAAAGTATAACCACTTGGACTGTTCGGGGTCTAGGATCGGTTCACAAACTACATTGATCGCATACATAAATAGACAACAGGCACACATTATTTTTATGCAAGAAACACACTTAGCTGTACACAAAGTCCAAAAGCTATGTAAAAAAAGGATGGGACAACTGTATCATACATCCGATTCTGCCTTTGCTAAGGGCGCAGCAATATGGCTCAGAGGAGAAGCACCATTCACGTTATTAGACACCAAGATAGATACCCAAGGTCGCTATGTCTTGCTGAGAGGCAAACTAGATGGTGAATATATTGTGCTGGGCTGCACATATGCACCAAACACAGGCCAAGAGGCCTTCCTCTCACATCTATCTGCTGTGCTAACAGAATGGTCAGCGTACACCTGGGTACTGGGTGGGGACTTTAATCCAGATTTAGACACAAAATTAGATAGATCACATACCCCTTACCAGGCACACTACCACCCGTCAATCAACAACCTTGCCCTGATAGCTGGAGGACTGGGGTCTCTTTGACATATGGCAAAGCCAGAACGAACACATGCGGGAATATACATTTTACTGCCACCCACTCATGATGTATTTCAGGCCTAATAGGTTTCTATGCCCCTCCAAGCTCCTACCTAATGTGACACAGTCCACACACCAGGGTAAAACAATCTCAAATCATATTTCAGTGGAAATAACAATACACTGGGGTCGGCATCCAGCCCCCATACCCACTTGGTGGATGCAACCTGTCTTACTGGAAGACGCGGTATTCAGGGAGACACTGGCCCATACGATAGACAACTATTTTAATTAAAGCAAGGGTACTGTCTCGTCGGTGCTGCTCGAATGGGAGGCCTTTAAAGTCACGGTGCAAGGTTTTTCCTTTAGAGCGGTGGTGGGTGCCAGACAACAGTTGCAAAAGGAAATCACACAATTAGAAACCAAGATGGCCCACCTAGAGACACATGCACTTACTATTTCCTATGGCCAAGGACAAGTTACAGGGGGCCCTAATAGCATATGCAGAAGTACTGAAAATACATTGCCTACTTTACCACAAGGCATACACACAGAAACTACACACCTGTGTGGCGTGCTAGTAATGCTCCTGATCTGTCTGACATGTTTTAAATCATACTGTATAGCCGGCCAGTTACAGTGACTAGCGTACTGGTTAGCTGGTCATAATCTGTCTGAAATTGGTTACTCACCAATGCAGATTGTGAGGGGATGACTACATACGTAGTTATGCCCCGGACTACCTGCACAGAAGAAATGTCCCCCTCTACTTCAAGTAACCTTAACATATTGGAAACTAGTGCTGAAATACACCGTGAATACCTCACCATATGCACCAAACATTCCTCTTTGCGGAATACAAACGCCCTCCGGGACACTCACTGAAGAACGGCTAATGCTAAGGGAGTGCGAATGAGTGTCGACTGTGGCTTCCCTGTTTCAGGATCACATACTGATACCTCACACCGAATTTGTGCACCTGCATGGACTCCCTGGCTCACTATTTCTAACACATGCGAGCATACTCAAATACGTAAGACAACACTAGGCTCCGGACGGACAAGAGACAGATACCCATAAATTAATACAATTCCTATATGTTATGGAGAATGGCAGACATATTGTGCGCTGGCTATATTGTGGAATTCATACACACCTGGGGACATCCTTGATAACTCTAAAACAAATGTGGGAAACTGACATGATTTATGAAATACCAGACAAAGAGTGAGAACGCCTTTTAGAATACTCAAAACAGGTATCAGGAAACTGCAGATTCAAATTGATACAGCTTTTAATCCTCCATAGAGTATATCTAACAACCCTTAAAATAGCAAAAATATACTGTACCCTCAGTTGCCCTCGATGCCAGGCTCAGAAAGCTGATTTACTGCACGTTATGGACCTGTACCTGCCTGGCGGGGTACTGGGCAGGTATAGCTGAGACTTTAACAGAAACCACAGGGTTACACCAGTGGAACATGCCGGCACGTGCCTACTAGGGTTGCACCCCAGACCACAAGGCTCTTGGGTAGCACAGCGCTTTGCAAACCTAGCACTATTCTTGGGAACGGGCCTTATTACACGACAGTGGAAAGCACAAACGGCCCCAAAGCTGGAGAAATGGTACAACGAGGTAACTCACTGGGGGTAGACAGATAGCGAGGCCCTAAGACAACAAGAGTATTGGGGCCTCTAAAAAAAAACATATCGATGGAATGGGATTTCTTGCTTGAGGGATTCAAGTCTTGTGACATGGCACCAGATTAACCTTGGACACCACGTCATAGATACGCCCTTAGAGTACACTATAGTATATAAGATGAACCCCAGCACAAGAAGAGCGATAACCCATTAATAGTGCACGCATAAACACTAACAGGAGTTAACACAATGGACTCTTGTTCCCCAGCGTACCAGAATACCACATGCTCCATATCTCACATAGCAGTTAGACAGAGTCCGTTACTTACTCCAGTACCACAACAAATGTAGCTCACAAGAAACTACTCTGGTAAAAAGGGTGAGATTGGGGAGATATAGTTAAGTTACATGTTTTTTTATAAATATACATACCTGCAATTTCACTGACTATTATGAATATGGATATATACGTAATTGTAGCATTATAAGATGTCAACAACAATGTAATGACTATCTTGTAAGTTATACAATTCAAATGCAATAAATTATGTGAAAAAAATGTAACAATTACCTTACCTACGGAAACAACTCTTCCAATAGAAGCTAGCTTCAATGTTATTTTGTCATGCTGCACAAATGTAACCCATTGCACTTCAATAAACTACCTTGTGTTAAAACAATTACACAGGACAAAAATACCCTATATAAACCATATGTGCAGGAGTGCAGAATATAATATTCTATTTATTATAATTGTTTATGGAAGGAAGCTTCATCATGACTCACTCAAGTTTTGTCTCTTGTGAGTCAGGGTCCCTCTCCCAGAGAGTGAGAAGCGGTGGGATATGTGACGGGAAACTGTGCAATATGGTCGACTATTGTCATTAGAGGGTTAATTGCAGATGTCACCAGAACCATGAGGTGGAAATACTGGACAATATAACACAAGTGAACTCGTATGTATTTTTTCTATTACATGTTATTTTGGGGTAGTTGGGCGTAACAGTTATTTTTCTTAAAGTTGCAGCTAACATTGCAAATGACTGGAATTAGAATGTTTCGAATTTTCTACCTCATTAATTTTAGACAATTGTGAGGGCAAACAGAGTTATGTGATTCTGTGGCTGCAATGTTTACCACATAAGTATGGGTTTAGCACATTTGATGCACAATTTTTCATATAGATAGCTTTCTTGGGTCACCTATAACTCGTGCCTTAAGTTAACTATATCTCACGCCCTCGCCATGCACAGCTAATTACTCACAAACTATGGTACTCATTACATCTTTAATAATATCAATGTAATATTTGCAATAAAGGTTTTGGCCAAAAAACTGCATGGCAAAGGCACAAGTTATGGTTAACTTAAGGCGCAAGTTATAGTTACTTGAGATAACTCTAATTATAAGTGGTGAATTTCTAAGGTTTTGCACAATTAAAATGTGAGCCCAACTATAACGTCCCTGTAACCTTTGTTTTTCTCAGTGAATATATATATAAATATATATATAAAATCATAATTATATAAATATACATTAGAATAACATGCCATATCTACAAACCCACACCCAACATCCAATATAAACAATGTAGAGATGATAAATACTATTAGAAACAACAATTAATATTCAGTAGTGTCCTGTCATGAAAGTAAATTAATTCCTGTATTGCAAAGCAGCACAATTCGATAGCAAGAGACGAGAGGAGGAAATTACATTATTTCCCATATATCACTAAAATTCACAGATTGAAAAGAAAAGAGACAACCATATTAGTTCAAACACAGTACAGTTCCTTACCATGCCAAAAAGGAAAATATATTTTCAATATAGTCGCATTTCACAATTTCTTCTCCATTTGGCCAGAGGTGCTTATCAAATCAACTATTTGGCAATTAGAAGGCTGCTGCACTCCATGTTTAGGAGATAGGTGGCGGTTCCTAAAATCCACAAGGCCAGGTGGGGTGGTCCATGTATTGAATACAATTTGGAACACAGTACCCTCCAATATCTCAGGTATGAATAATTTCCTCTTCTTTCGTAAGCATCTCAAAACCTGGCTTTTCTCTTCCTTTTCTCTTCTTAATCCTCAGTATTTTCTCTTCTGCTGCTTCTCGCTGGAACTGTTTTGATGTTTCCTGGCTGATTAGCGCCTTAGCATCCTTCCAGTATAGTTTGCACTTCAGAAATATATTTTCATTTCATTTCACCTCAACCTGCAAATTCAAGATCTGGTATACCACATGTTGACACCTAATAAATAAAATATAATTAAATGTAAGTACAACGATTCCATTCCTATGTCACTTTGAGATTCTGATTCTGATTATTATGTATATGTTTTATGTATTGTATTGTAGCCCTGAAGAAGTTCACTTTTGAACAAAATTGCGTTGGCTGAGGCTGTAACTGTTCTAAATGACAAAGGAAAAAAACTTTTAGAAGTAGAATAAAGAATATACAAGAATGTCAGATAATCTTATTGAACTTTTCATTTTAGGGGCACCACTATGTCTATACTTTTATGAGTGCCTGCTATGCAGAGGTATCAATAAGCAGCTGATACGATTTAGGATTTGCTCCAAACCCAAGACCAGGGGACAGTGTGGGAGGTGTGAGTTGATTAACTTAGCCTCTGTTTGAAGATGTTTGAAACATTTGCTATATTTTGGACAGTTTTCTCGGATCACTTCAGGCAAATCCACAAACCTTGGATACCTTCAAAATCCACACTGTGGGAAAAATAGGTGCAAATTTGCCCAGGATCCCTTTTGTGGAAAGAAAAGTTATTATCTCTGTAGCGCACAGTACCCCAAATATCAAAAAATAGTTCAGCACTGAGGGAGGGGTAGAAAGACAGCAGTTATGGGGTTAATGTTACATTTATTATCATAGTTATTATCCAGTATAATAGTGTCATTTTCTGTGAGGTCATCAAAGCCAGAGGTCATTCAAAATCCCTTTTCTTTATGCCACAGTGGTTAGTGGGCATGCACTTTGGCTTCCAATACATCTATAATTGCATTATACTCATGCCTAGAAGTTATCCCGGCTTGAATATTCAGCTGCAATCTATAACGTTAGTGGGGAGTGACCAGGAGAATATGTGAAAAGTCCTCTTGCTGTGATGTATGCAATACACAGATTCATTGACTGCAGAATGTGAGACTGTTACGAGCAGGGGAATGGACCACAGACTCTAACCTTTCAAAGCTCCTGAAAAAGGGGTCTAGGTGGTCTTAAATGATAGCAATGAAAGGCATATTTTTGCCTAATTGAAGGCCCCATCTCTGTAAGATCCACGTTAAAACATTTCCCTTAAACCTTTTTTAAATTATCTACATACAATTCATAATCCTGTGTATGTATCTCATAAAGTGGGTTTGGATTTACAAATTGTATAGATATTTTCAGAAATAACCCATAAAAAGTACAGGTTGGTTGAAAATCAAATACACAAAATGTCTATATTTAAAAAGTGAAGAAGTAATGCGCTTTCCCTCACGGGCTATTCTGACAGCCAGCTGGTGGCCTGCCACTGAGATGAGCTGCATTGTGATAATGATTGCCTTTTTAGGGAAAGTAATTTGTCATTCTTCACAGGTCAGGTTTGAATTCCTTCTGAAAAGGAGTGCTACAAGCGGATAGCATCTGCTGTGTTTTACATGCAGAAGGTATTCGATCATAGGAAGATGATGTCTGTGCACTGCACTTCTTCAGAGCTACTTGTCTGACGTTTAAGCCAAGGAAGAATCTTGGAATCGGGCCATTACACCTTGTATTAGGTAGGCCAATTTGTTCACTGCATGCATAGAAAACAATCCATACTCAAATTTGCACCAAGCTCACAGTGGCCGGAAGTGGGTGTGTGGGAGTGCTGCAGCACCCCCAAAATAAACATGCTGTGGTTCAGAAGACGATTGAGCAATGAAGGTGGTTTTAAAGTTTGTTTATATAGTGATGCATTTTCAAAGCTTTCAAACACAGGGGTCAAATAATTAGAGTGTAAGCCTGATTGATTACAAGTGGGTCAGTGTGGGTTTGAACTAACTAACTATTTAAATGGAGACCTGTTAATGCTGCTATCTTACAAAGATGTTCATGAATGTGTGCTTATGCATTACTGCCTGCCATCCATGTATACTGATGCCTCCTATCCATATACAGTGATGTTCAGGACTAGAGGGGTCACTATGAGTTTGGCGGACAGTTTTTACCGTCTGCCGAACTTCCGGCGGAGAGGTTGCTGCCACACAGGCTACTTCCCTGCTGGCCCCACAAGGAGTTTCCCGCTAGGTCAGCTTGTGAAAACCTGAGGTTCCGCCCACTGGCCTAGCGGGAAACAGGCTACAGCATAGTCTCTGTCACAATCGAGCCAGCAGCAATGCTGTATCCTACAGGGTGCAACAGCACCCTTGCTATGTTCACTGTCTGTAAAGCAGACAATGAACACTGCGAAGGTGCTGGCCGGGGTGAGGGGCGCCTGGGGCTCTCTGCACCCATTCTCCACCAGCATTTTCATGGCAGTGGTACCACCCTGAAGCCGCTTGTGGAGAAGGGGGTAGTAATCCCCAGGGCAGAGCTGCTTGCAGTGCTGCCCTGGCAGATTAGGACCGCCACCACCTCAAGACCGCCGGGATCTTCGACCGCCAGGCTTGTGATGTGGCGCATTGACTGTTGCATTAGCAGCAGTCTGACCGCCATCCATGAGTATGGCGGTCTAGTGACTGCCAGACTCATATTGACCCCCTATCTGTCCTTGCATTCCTGCTCGCTACCCTTGTACAGTGATGTTCATGACTGTGTCCTTGCATTTCTGCTTGCTATACATGTACAGTGATGTTTATTCCTGTGTGATGTCTTTGCATTTCTACTTGCTATTCATGCACAGTGATGTTCATGCCTGTGTGGTGCCTTTGCAATCCACGTACAGTGATGATCATGACTGTGTGTCTTTGCATTTCTGCTTGCTATCCATGTTTCACATATCTGTGTTAAGGTAATCTGTAAACGTGGAGGAAGGATAAGCAGTCCAACCTAGCAGTTAAGCACAGAAAAATGCATGCATTCTCTTTTTAATCAGGACATTTTAATGTTTAACGTGAAACACATGGCATAAAACGTATCACAATGTCCAAGATGATTACAGGTTATAAAGGCCTTATCATTTCATCTGGTCACTTACTATCACTCCTGCTCCACAACTAAGCCGTAATTTTAAGTAGGTGTGTAAAGCGGACCTGGGTACAACCTGAGTTTCTGCTCCTGAATCAGCATTACAAGTTGTGCATAAATTTCACACCGATATTTTTCCCCCCACAAATGTCACCAAATAGCAGATGGCAAAATGTGTGTGAGGAAAAAACAGAGGATTCCAAGTTTTGTATTCTAGAAAGAAGAAAACGTGGTAGAGTATTTTATTCCCTATTCAAACCTAGGGCCGTCAGGATTGGGAGGTAATAACACACTAAGGCATACTGCACCCCATGGTATCCTTCACTCCCTGGTTAGTATTACCTCCTAGTATTATCACACACCTTGTAATGAGGTCCTATAAGAAAGATGACGTGATGGTTGCTTACTTAGCTGTGAAAGGTACGGACAAACTGAGATCTAGTTTTGAAAATTGAGCTTGAGTGACTTTGATGTTTTGTCTTGCTAAGTGAGTTTTTTACACGGTCCTTTGAAAATGCATGCAATTCGAGCCTATGTAGTCCTGAAGTCCCAGAGAGGCCATATCCTCACTCATTGAGTAGGCCCTAGGCTTCTCCAACAAGTAACTTGTAAGCTAGTGGTAGCTCTCCAGCTACCTGTAAGTAGCTCTCCTGTGTGCCACCCCACCTACCTACTAAATTTGAGGCTTTTGGTTGGTTGAATATATGGAAACTAAAATTAAAAAGTTTGTATCTGAGATGAAAATGTGTGCGCTTTCAGAACGCATAAGGTGATATGTGGAGAACAATGGGTTTCCAAAATATATTTAAAGCTGATATTTGAGTGATAAATCATGTGGCCATTGAGAAACTTATTACTAACAGTTTTACATTGATGCTCTGGCATTGCAGCCATGGCTGTTATGTATTACCTTTGTGAAGACAATACAAACTGACAAAGCCATTTTTACACTGCTGCTGGCAATCATCCCGGTGCATGGAGGTGATCATTGCTGGAAATCTTGCATTAGGTGGCCACTAAGGTAATCCTGTCTGATGTAGTGAATGTTAGAAAATTAATAATAGTCGCTCAGGATGATTTTCATTGAACACAAGTGGCTTTTGCTACAGAAACGGTTGGAGACGCCTGGGGTATAGTTCCTAACCAAATCAGACTGCTAACACTTACATTTACACAGGAGGTCAACCATCCCACAACAGCTCCTGCCCTAGTCCCACAACAGCTCCTGCCCTAGCAGCCTCTGATATATGTATGGGGATAAAGAGGCGTCCCTTACCTGTTGGGTCTTAGATCAGCACCATCAATCTCTCCCACAGCTTGGATCTCCTGAGGCTAGGCAACCCATGGCCTCGCTAAACTTAGCTCTGTAGGTGGTGAAAATTTCCCAAAGCCACTAGTTGTAGTCCATTATGTGCACGATTTGGATATTAGTTTCATGGGTGTGGGGCACACATAATGTAGGGGAGGTGTGAGGGGAGGAACAGCAACGCATTTGGCTTTTCCACCTAACATGACGAGGGTGTCCCTAGGTCGTCTGCTGGAAGGTTGCCATGCATTGGTCCAGCACCATACTTCGGACTAAAGCAGTGACCCATCTAACTATCATAAACCATTCAGAGGGTGGCCCCAATAGTTTATTTACTGTGTTGCCTTCAGTAGCTAGGAACACGTTCATATAAAGAAGAGGTAGGAAACCAATGAAACCATCCATCAGCAGCTCAAACTCACATTTATCGGTCATGCTCTTGGACTACCCTCCCTGAAGGAGGCCGCTGTGTTCGAGAGCCCCAACAGCCATGGGACTCTGTTGCAAAACACTCCCTGGAATGCCAGCATTTGGCCACATGACACGCCAGCTTCTTCCAAGCCTTTTTGCTGGCCTCTTTGTGCGGGCACTGGGGGCTTCCCATTGCTTAATTTGTAACAAAATGTGTGCCAGGGGCAAAGATATTTCTCAGAAGTCCACTGTATCTTGCACCACTCACTGTACATGCCAGTGGCGCCAAGTGGCAGTACTGATTCTGCCTATCAACGACACTCCAACAAGGCACCAAAATCTATAAGATGGCCTCTATATGCTGGTAGTGTTACCCTTCTAATGTATACATAGTTGTTAAACTTGCTGCTTGGTACTCTTTTAAAAAAATTAGCTGGAAAGCACCACCATGTGGTACACAGTTATTTATATGTGCTGGTGTTAAGAAATAAGTGTGGTGTCAAGCACCGGCACAAATTAAGCACTGATGCTCCCCCCCATCTTTCCACCCAATGACACTCGAGCATTTATTTAACCTGACACCCAGGCATTTTTAGGGAGCCAACTTCATTGTCCTAATGTCACTGATACCTCTACACTTGTTCATTATGTCTCTTTTGCATCCTAGATAGCCTGGTAACCTGAGAATCGCTTACACAACATTGTATTTGGCTGAAGCTTTCCTCAAAGAAGCTTGGCGCATTTTGGGGGGCTCTCCCTACCCCTGAAAGGCCTGATGAACAGCTGACTGCACTACCACTCAAAACCGCACTTGAGATTGGAGGTACATTTAACGGATGGAAAATTAAAAACGTGAACAGTGCTTCCAACCTATTTGGGTTTTGAGCAAACTCTGCCTGACTTTCTAAATACCATATACCCATATTGAATCCATCTTTGAATGATTGCTATTGTTAAGTGATGAAGAACTGTGAGTTTACACGGCGCCACCGTACGTCGCATACTATCGGCTACTTTTACAGGGTCACCCTCTGAGGAGATGACATCATACAGTGGCAGGGAAGGCGAGCTGGAAACCCCGGCATGGAGGTGGCTTCCAGCTTATATTTGGAGACTGTAAACAGCCAGTGTCCTTTAACGGGTGAGAAACATACCCAAAGACATTGGTGGCAGCCCCAGCAAGCTTTTTTTTAGGCAGAGAGGTCGGTGGGGCAGATGGCAGAAGTGCTTGCAGCTCTGGCTCATGTGATAAGAAGCGAGTCCCTCTTCTGTGGTCACAGTGTGAGGGCCTGTTCTGTGTTCCTCTAGTACGTGGGGGGCGGGGTGGAGGCTGCTTCTGGAAGTGAGAGTAACTCAGAGTCTGATGGTGCCCACCTAGACATGGTATGGACAGGTCTAATTTATGAATCCTTACAGGTACCTCCTTTAATCAGTAAATATTTAAAAACGGGTACACATTTAAAGCATTTCAAACACGTGGGTTGCAACTAGAGATATATGGAACGCAGGAACATTAATTTGGGCACAAACAGAAACGCTGGGAGCAGAGTGAGACACAGGGACTCACAAAAACAAGGTCAGAGAGATGGGTCGATGGAGGAGGACATGGGCACATAAACATAGGGCAGTGACAGAAAGACAGGGCACCAGAAGCACCATCAGCCACTGGATTTTCTAGATCTAGGTGCCTGAGCTGTAAGGATACTCCTCGGGGTAGGGTGGAGCTCTTTGGACCTGTTGTGTATCTAGCTTCAAGATAGAAGCCTCATAATTTTGCTTTGCTCTTCCACTGCCGGAGAGGGTCTGGTGGTCACGCAACTGTCCTTGCCTGCGTTGAGAAAGGAGAAATGCTGAGTGGCTTCCTCCAGTCTAACCCACTGGCACCACCATCTTTCCAGGCACTGAAAAAATTCCGCCGAATCACCCTGGGCTCCCAGGGAGAAGGCAAGGTACTGGGGGGAGCTGCAGTGAATTGTGATTGGCAAAGCCGGCACATTTGTGACTGACAGAGCCGGCACTGCAGTCGAGCAGCTGGCATCCAGCAATGTTCCAGTACACGGCCCACCCTGCCTTGGTATCCTGGAAGGCTTCTCACTAAAATATAGCTTCTGAGTTCGAGATGGAAGCTGTAATCCTTCAAAATATTACTGGAGACTGTACCTAGCAGTCAGTGGTTTCCATCAACTATATGACTCTACATCAAGGGCACATTATGTCATGAGGTTATTCTAGCACATTATTTAGCCCTGGGCCTGAGGCCTGTGCCCTCTCACCTAGTTACATTTTGCTTTTATTCCTTTTATTATTTTAGCAAATCTTCATTTTAGTGGGGATGTTTTTCGTTCTTTTATTAGTTGCCCTTCCAAGCGCAATTTATTGTTATTAATTTCTTTGCACCACATCTTCATCCTCGTTCAATCCAAGGCTGTACACGACAATTACCGGGTATTGCTAGTCCAAAGAGTACACTGTCTACCCTACACAGAAAAATATGTGTTGTCACGTCATGGAAGTTCTTAGAATAACAGATAAGTTATTATAAAACATAACACTGCCCACACCACCCTAAAGGGGACATTCCAGCCAGCTTGCCATCTCATGCTGCACGTTGTTGCAGTTTCTGATGAAACTCTTTGGTTCCTCTTTGTCTAGGGGGGAGGACTCCCAGCAAACTAACAGGCCTCTTCTTTACCTCTGAACACAGGTATGGGGGTTGGCCTTACCTCTCAAGATCAGAAGGGCAGATTAGGGCTACCACTGCTACTTGCTCTCATGTAGAAACTTAGGGGCATATTTACAAGCCCCTAGCGCCACTTTATGTGACGCTTTGGTGGCTCTGTGCCCTGCGCCATATTTACAAGATGGAGTTAAGCCACTTTTTGTGGCTTAACACCGCCTTGTAAATATGGTCCCCAATGCAGTTTTCTGTGGCAGAGGGGCGTGCCATGGGTGTTGCTGTGGGCGTGCCCACGCAACACCCTTGCTTTTTGACACTGCCTAACATTTACAAGAAAATGTAAATCTGAGGCAACGCCAAAAACTAACGCCCCTCCCCCATGGGTGGCGTTAGCATGGTGCAAAGGAGGAGAAATACTTGTATTTATCCTCGTTTGCGCTTTCTCTATGTGTGTTGCAAAGTGCAGCACACATAAAAAGAGCAAAAGGCCATTAATGATTGTCTGTGTGCAGGAAGGTACACCTTCCTGCACACAGACAATCATTCCCTACAACGTAGGCACTGTTGCACTATAGTGGACCATTTAGTACATACCATGGGCCATCAACGTGTAGGAATACACATAGGAAACACTTTGGCTGATGAGGCAGCCAAGTCAGCAGTAGTTACAGCTTCTGCTACTGCGATTACTCGTTCCAAGACTGTCGTAGTTGGACTCTCGCTCCTAGGCGAGACTGCTGGTTTAGGGATGACAGCGCTTTTGTTTGTAGGCGACTGAGTCACTCCTACAACAAGTCGCAACTGATGGCCCAACCCTCCCGGCTCACAAGCAGTACCTCACCAAAAACCCAAACAGTAAAAGGTGATTTCTGGCAGCCTTACCCATGGTCTCTAGATTGCAACATCTCAGGGGAGTTGTGGTGGAACGGAAATTACCCTTTTCTCAAGTAAGTAATAAGTCTCAGTCACACACAGGCAATGAAGGAGATGCAGGAAAGTTTTCAATATATTTATAGAAAAGACAGCAAGCTATGATAAAATGCATGAGCTGCAATGATTAGGATAACGAACAATAAAAGAAGAAGAATTGTGAAAGTGAGAGTTGTGAATACAAATACCCCCACAATCTTGCAATAAACATGAAATGTAAAATCCCTAGCATAGAGAACATAATCTCTAAACTAATGAGAGCTAGGTATGATAAACCTAATCTGCCAGTACCGTGTCCATGAGAAGCGCCCCCAACCCTTGTAACCTTGGGATGAGGTCTCTAGGTCAGGTGACACGAAGGTTGAGTTCTGGAGCGAGGTGACGTGCAGCATAGGTGGCGTAAATGGCATCTGGAAGGAATCCCTCTGATAACCTTGTCTGTGTGAGATGTGTTTATACAGATCATTTAGGACTCCTGACGCAGGTATGTTCCCAAACAGTTGATAAGGAGGCAGACTTGTGGCGGTAATTATGTAAACAATCCCTAACAAGTGTACATTATGTTTCTGTCACACATAAGTGAGAAAGGGACACAATGTGAAAAGCTGCATACATCACTTGATTATGCCGCTGATAGAGACGCCTTTCAAGAGAGGCACTGAAAATGCAAATCAAAACATTTCTTTAACTATAAACAGTAGCAGCCATCTTCAAAGAAATAATAAAATAAATGGACTATGACAGAGCAAGCTAAGTATGTTAAAAGTCACTAGGTGATGGGGGCACAGGTCTGCAAGCCAAAGGCTAAACTAATCTCCTGAGTCCCAATAAAAGCTAAATTGGATTTACTACAAGACGAGGTTGGATGATGAAACACTGGTTGCTGTGAAAGCTTCGACGGACAGCAAGCCCTTGTCAAAGGTGTATCTTGCCAAATATTCCTACCATTTAAGTGCCCAAATGTTGCATTCATAACAATACCAGGGGTGGATGAGCGTGTGATCCCCAAACAAGACCAACGATTAGATCTAATAAAAGCAGCGCATAAAGGGGTTGCTTCTGCCCATGCAGGTGTGGTGGCTACAATTACATTACTGCAAAAATGCTATTGGTGACCATGTATATACAAACAGACTAAACAGTATGTCCTTTGTTGTGACATCTGTCAACAAATAAGTAAGCTCACTGTTAAATGCCCACCACAGACACCCTTCCTAATTTCTAAGAAACCACTACACTGTGTATACCTGGACCATTGTGATCCCTTAAAGCCTGATGGTGCATACAAATACATCCTTTTTTTGTTGTCCTTGTTCACCTCAGGCTCCAGGTCTTC
The DNA here is from genome assembly GCF_031143425.1 of Pleurodeles waltl. Taxonomy (NCBI): domain Eukaryota; kingdom Metazoa; phylum Chordata; class Amphibia; order Caudata; family Salamandridae; genus Pleurodeles; species Pleurodeles waltl. The sequence continues at coordinate 351,910,805 of NC_090447.1, read as the reverse complement.
TCCATGCCAACTTGATTCACACCCTCTCATTTTCAGAGTCAGACCTTAATCGGGGGGCCATCCCTCTCTCTCACCATGCCCCAATTGGGGAGCCGCTACACTCCCCAACACGGCTACGAGAGTGCAGAAAGGGTGGAATCATTGGATAGGACAGCGTCCTATATTCTATGCTTCCCCATCCATTCCACCAAAGGAAGCCACCATTTTCTTGGCTTTGGAGATCCCATTTGACATTTACATTTTTTAAAGCGTAGCAAAGCTCATCCAGCCAATCTGGATGTGAAGGAGATAATTCTACCCATTTCTGACGTCGCTCTCTTCTGGCCAAAAGTATAGTATAGAAAACCAGTTTCTGCAAATTGCTCTCCAATAGTCCAGCCCTCTCCATAATTCCAAAAAATAGCAGAGAGAGACTCCCCTTGATGTCAACCCCCACAACATTCAAAAACATCTTACCTACTTCTTCCCAGAAAGAGCATTTTCCTGGGCATTCCATAAACATGTGAATATCTGTAGCATTTTCTAAGCCACATTTTCCACATTTAGGCCCACATTTATACTTTTTTAGTGCCGCATATATGCCACTTTTTAAAGCAAAAGCGGCACAAACTTACAAAATACAATTGTATCTTGTAAGTTTGCGCCATTTTTGCATCAAAAAAGTATGCAAATGCGGCGCAAAAAAAGTATAAATATGGGCCTTAGCCAATCCTCCTTTCCTCATTTTTGACAGTTTGTGCAGGGACAGGTATGCTCTGTGGATAGGAAACAGATGATTTCTTCTATAGGAGGCAGGTTTCACCACGACAAATAAAGTACGCATTGAAGCTTGCCACATATCCTGTAGTTGCACACCCAGTAAGCAGCTTCCCCAAAGGTCTTCTGACAGCTTGAACTCCCCATCTGCCAAAATCCAACATTTCCCAATGCCAAGTAGCCACTTCCTTTGCGGGTGGGAGTCTTTCCATTATCTTCTCCTCCAGCTGGTTCTTCAGACCTAGACTCACTCGACTTCTCTGTGACCACCCTTTCAGCTGCAAATACTTTAGTTTTAACAATTTACCCCCAGTCTCTTCATATAATTCATACCACAGGAGTAGATTGCCTTCTCTAAATAGATCTCCCAAGTATTCAGAACCTATGGCTATAATGTTCTGCATTTTACCTGCCTTATGCTATACTACAGCTTTGCCATATCTTGCACCACTTTTTTTTTATTTTATTTTTTTATTTTTTATATTTGGGGTCACCGAACATAAACAAGAAATGATTTGCTGGCCCTTTTACACCCCCCACCATAGCCTTAAATGTACATCCAACATCGGACAAGCCTGAAGAGGAGAAAAGCAACCTTGCATTCTTAAGTTGGAAAGCCCAAGCGTAATATTGTAGATCTAGCATTGCAAGTCCTTCTTCTCTCTTCTTCTATGCAACTTCTTCCAAGATATTCTGGCCCCTTTACGTGCCCATATAAATGAATAAATGGCTTGTTGAAATTTTCCTAGATATACCTTGTTCATTTGCAAGGGAATTGTATTAAACAAAAAACTGACCTTGGGCAAAATCACCATCTTTACCAAACTTACTCTTTCTAATATTGTCAAGGGCAGATGTATCCACCCCACAACAGTTTATTGCATTCTGTCAGAACTTTTTTTAGATTGACCATTGGTATCTGCTTAATGTCCTGTACAATCTTAAGGCCCATATATCTCATTTTGTTTTTAATTAACTGACTCTCCCTTTTCTGGTTCCACACCATTACCTCTGTCTTCCCTGCATTAACACGATAGCCTAACACTTTTCCAAAATCTTCTGCGATGTCCAAAACTGCTGGGAGGGCTGTTTGTAAGTCTGATGTATTTAACATCATATCATCTGCATATAAAAAAGCTTTTTTTCTCCCATCCGCAGCAGAAAAAAGGGAGATCCTTTGATCTTGACTTGTCCTCCTAGCCAAAGGCTCACTATACAGATTAAACAGTACTGAAGAGAGCGGACAGCCTTGCCTCGTACCTCTAGTTATTTTAAAGGAGGACATTAAATTCCCGTTAACCAATAGCCTTGCTGAAGGAGCTTGATAATTTTTGCCAATCATCCCACAAAAGGTTTCCCCAAGTCCCTAATACTTTAAAATTATGGCCAAATAGGACCAGTTAACTCTATCGAAGGCCTTCATGGCATCCATTGTAATAACTGCAAGAGGGGAAACATACATTGTTGCCAATCAATAGCTCCTATTAGATTGGACGTTAATTCATGAAAGTGTCTACCCTTGCTAAACCCTTTCTGATCCTTTTGCAAGAGTCCTACCACCACCCCATTAAATCGATTTGTAATCACTATTCAGGAGCGATATAGGTCTGTATGACTCACAACTCGATGAACTCTTTCCTGGCTTCAAGATCAAAGTAATTATAGCATCATTCCATGATACTGGTAATGGCAGACCCTTCTAAAAAACTCCCCAAACAGAGCTGTCATAATTGGCACTATAGATTCTTCCAATACTTTATACAACTCTACCGGAATACCGTCCAGACCCACAGCTTTGTCCTCCTTACTTACTTTAAGTGCTGACCAAATTTCACCCTACGAGATTTGTTCAAATGGGTCTGCTCTTTAACTGTTAATCTAGGTAGGGTATCTATACTCAATCAATGTCTCACCTTTTCCCTAGTTACTGCCTTATCTTCCATATAAAGCCCTGAAAAAAAAAACTAGAAAAGCCTTCCTTATATCGACACTGCTTGTCCATTTCTCTCCCATTTGCGCACAATAGATCTCTCTAATAGTACTTCTAACTTGCTTTGTTTTAGCTTTCCATGCTAACAATGTTCCTGAACTTTCCTGTATTCGAAGTGGGCTAATTTACTTGCTTCCCATCTTTTTCATAATCTAACTTGCAGTACTTCCTCCGACTGCGTCCTTAGTTGTCTCAGCCTTCCCTTTAACTTGCCTGACGGATCAGCCCTGTCTTTTATTAACCACTCACATTCAACCATTTCTGCTTCTAAAGTGCTTATTTCCATCCTATATTTCTTGTTTCTGAAACTAGTGAAACTAATAACTTTGCCTCTTATAAGTGCTTTGTATGCGTCCCAAACCACGTTTATGGGGGTTGAGCCTAAATGTAATTTAAAGAGCTCTTCTGTCTCTATACGTAGTTGTGCTACCACATCATTCTCCAGCAACAATGAGAGATCTAACGTCCACCTTCTTATCTCATTTTTTAAGATAAACTTTATTGTTAATACCACTGCCGCAAGTGACAAGTGAGCCGCTGAATAAACTATCACATCAACCACCTCCACCAGTGCTTGATCAACGAGAAAATAATCAGTCCGGGAAGCATGACCATACTTTTTGTTTTTAAATGAAAAAACCTGCTGCCCCCTCCTACTCTCCGTCTCCAGATATCACACAATCCAAATTCTTTCATCATCATCTTAAAATAAGCCTGTGATTTTAGCATGGCGGTTAACCTAGCTCTCAACGACCTATTCAGTTTATTATCTAAAATCACATTAAAATTACCTGCCATTATAACTGGATCTGAAAAAATCCAGCAGGCGGGAAAACACCATTCTCATAGGGTCAATGTCATCGCAATTTGGATCATAAAAGCCCACTAACGTAAATACAGTATTGTATATTTGGAATTTAGCTATAATCCACCTTCCTAATTTGTCAGAGGCTGCACCCAACAATGCTGCTCTAATGTGATGCTTGATCACAATAGCAGCCCCCTTAGTATTAAAATTATGGTCCATAAAAATAAAAAATTGGACCCCCTTTTGTGACTTAAATAATTCTGTACATTCTATTCCAGTCAGATGAGTTTCCTGCAAAATTATTATATGAGCTGAAGAGTCCTTCAAATACTGCAAAATGATTCTTCTTCTTCCCTTAGTGCACAGCCTGTTCACAGTCCATGTCATAATTGTAATCAAACTACAGTCTCCCCCCTGATCTTTATCAACTTTGCCCATTTATCTCCCAATAACTACACTATCTATCATGCATAGAGTAAATGAGGATTTTTTTTGTTCTCCCTTATGCTCCCCACCCTGTGCTCCCTCCTAGTCCCGACCCTTGGAGAACCCATCCCTGCCTCCACATGGGCTAGATGATAGACTTAAGAGCGTCTCTGGGATACCCCGGCCTAAAAAAAAAAAAGCAAATCCTTCAAACCTCTGAACTTCTACTCTTAATAGTTTCTAACAACTCATCTGCTGCTTTTTGGTCTCCCACATTATACATTTTATTGTTGTACATCACTTGCAGGAAGGCTGGGAATTTAAGTTAAGCCGAAATACCTAACTTTTTAAACTCCTCTAAACGACTCTCTAGTTCCCATTGCTTGTTCAAAGTAACTCTAGAGAGATCTGACCTTGTCCCAAAAGAAAACACCTTCCCTATTAATGATTTTAACTTTAAGGCCTCTAGCAGAATCTTCTGCTTCAGGGCGTAAGTCAGAAAGTTTACCAGAATTTTATGCTTCTTCTTTTTATGTGATCTCTCTTAAAAGGGTCTCTATGAATCCTCTGAACGTCCATTGCAATAGCATCTTGCCTTTCCTCTATCTGCAATGTACTCTTGATAAGGGAAGCCACATTTGCTTTTAAATCATCTCCCTCCACCCCCCCTCAGGTATGTTAAGGAATCTCAAGTTGTTACTCCTTGAAGCATTCTCCAGTCATTCCAGCTTATCCTGCATTTCTTGCTCATTTACCTTCAACTGCCAAATTTCCTGGTTGTTCCTCCTTATTTCTTCTTTCATAGCCCCCACCAATTCTTCTAGCACCTGAGTTCTCTAAGCCAGCAAATCAATTGTTTTCTCCAATATTTCACAGGCCTCCCTAATATTTCCTTCAGTTGCTCCAGATACCGCAAAACCTTTTATAATCTCCTCAGGCAGTGCTAAAATCATTGTCTCGGAGGAGGTACTCGAATGTGAAAACCCAAATTTGGGCTCCAACAGGACCTGCATAGGCTCCTGTACCTCCTTGTAGAGTTCCCCTCAGGGCTCTTAGATTGCCAATCCAAAAGTTCTCCATTAATGCTTTCAGCCGTGTTCTCCACATTTATTTCCACATTCTTCAATCACCTGCACTTCCTCCTTCCTGCACCACATTCCACCATTCCATTCCCAGCTCCACTTCAGGTGGAGGCAAAACCTCCTTGTTCACTTCTCCCGCCATTAAATTGTGAGGTCCTGAGGGTTCACTAGTATAGCCTACCACTGGAAGGACTCTAAATTAGGATCTTATGGAGGGTGTTACTTTCAGTTTCCCAGTGTGAGAGGACCTTTTATTTAATTTTCCTGTCTTTCCCACCCTGGCTTTACGTAGCTGCTGATTAGCTTTGTCAGAAACAGAAAGTTGTGGCAGTCAAGATTTTTTTTGTCCCCTGCCTTAACAAAGCACCCTCTTCCGTACTCAACACCAGGGGATTTTTGCCACCTCTCCCTCCTGGGCCCATCGAGTTCCAGCTCTTACTTTTTATAGCACCCACCGTTGACACAGGGTTCTCAAAACCCTTACACCAGGAACCTTCCCCCCCCCCTCAGTGCTCTGTCCCTCTTCCAAATAGTGCCCATGACGCTCCTACCTCTGCTGTGGCGTAAAATACTTGTCAGCTGAATTTTCTCTCACCGCCAGCACAGCCGCCACTTCTGCCATGGACACCACACCGATTGTGCTGACGATGCCCCAGCTCCCCAGGAGGGGAACACACGCAACAGCAATGCAGCTTCTCTGGAGCTCCAGGGTGGCTCAAAACTACCACACGGCCCCACCAGGCCGACTTCCACACTTCACCAGATCGTAGCAGGTGAGCTGGCACATCTGTGCCTTCCGTAGCACTGGCTGGGTTCCCCTGGCGCTCCGCGTTCTAACGACCTGCCATTACACCGGCTGCCATGTTCTCCCCGAAACAAACCAAAACACCAGTTCTCTACAAATACATCTTAGTTGCCGTTGATTCTTGCTACAGATTTCTATGGATATGGCCACAACGACTAGCTGATGCTCAAACTGTTTGCAGTATTACAACAGTTCAGTGATGAAAATTAATCTGCATGTGCCGCCACCTTGGGAATTAGGGATTCACCTTACAGAATTACAAATTACCAGGATATGGAATAATTCCATTGCTGCTGATTAGAAGGTGGCTCCGGGATATTTAAGAAGATTACATTGGGATTTATAAAACATCTGGCCTCCTTCCTTTCAACCCTGTCTTACATTTGTAGAGGACCCAGAGCACCGCCAGCCTTATCCTTTGACTGTAGTCAATTCTCCAGTGCTAACTTCACTGAGTCACACAAGTCTGGCATTGTAGTTTTTCAAGTTCAGCCAATTTGCACATAATCAGTCAATGAAGATTCTCTGCATCACTCATCATCAAAGGTGACTTTAAGGCACTTCTACAGTTGACCAAAACAACAGTGCAGCATGCCCTGCATCAATGGAGGAGATTAAAGAAAAATACTATTTATGGACCCAATGATGTTGTGTCATAGGAACATTTTCGTGATAAGGACGCAACATCCTGACCTTCCTGAATGACAGGCTTCATCATAGGGCCTGCTCCTTGTTTGGCCAAAGAATTCATTTGACCGGGTGGGATCTACTATGTTAACATTGATGGAGATCTTCTGTAGGAAAATCTATTTCCCAATTCTCAAAAATTCTATGCTATGGAATCCCAATGTTTAGAGACTCAAATAATCTGATGGTGAACAATAATTTATATTAGTGTTCCCTAAGGTAAGATTAAAAGTTTGAAGTACATAAGGACCTATGGAGTGTCAATTGCCCCGCTCGTCCAAATGAATGCAACACATCCCATATGAAGATTAATTTACTGATCTTTATATGGGGTGTGTTGCATTCATTTGGATCAGAGAACCCATTATGCTTTCTTACACTTCTGTCTTGATCAAATTAGTGGATAAAAGTGTGGTGCATGCAATCAAAATGTGATAAATGCAGTAATTATAGGTGTATTGCACTAAATCATATATTCCTAAAAAAAAAAACAAATGTATATATGGCTGGATATCAGCGTTTCTTCGTTCGTATGAATAATTGGCACACGGCCCGGAAAATAAACGGAAAACGAACGGCAGGAAAGAATTTACTTTGACGTTTGACATACGGCTTTCCTGTCCTACAGAAGCAGATCAATTTAAAATCTGAAACTATCCACAAACTACACAGTATTTAGCAGTTGAAAGGTCTATATCTACACAGAGTCCTGTTTTATAGAATTTTTGTCCATATCCCTCTATTCTACATTTTTCACTTTCTCTGTTAGGAGTTAGAAATCTGACATTTGAACAGTAACAAGACATTGCTAAACCCTATGCAAAATGGCTGAACGGAGAAAATTGTGGGAACAAGCAGCAGCCGAGCTGTTTGACAACTCGAAAATTAGCAGTGGACCCATGGGGGTTCAGATACAAACTACCTCCAATATTATACATCAATTAGAAAAAGCACGTATTTCTGAACTTAAAAAATGGTGGGAAATGACCTCATTAACTAAATACATCGAAAGTGGTAGAATACCTAGAGGTCTACGTATTTTAATCTTACCCACCTTAGGAGATATGGACTCAGATTTATTGGAGGAATGGAGAATGCAAACAGCAGACTGCTCAACCAAACTCATGGGAACCCTAATCACTCAAGCCAAGAGACGCATGGAGGAACAAATCATTAAAATTGAACAACTTACAAAAGAATTAGAAAAGATGCCCAACCAACAAGAAATTTCTAATCAGTTAGCGAAAATGGAAGAACGGATCAAATACAAGGAAGAAGAAATCAAATCACGTAAAGCACATAAATTCAACAGAGACATGATGGATTATGAGCATGGAAGAATTTATACGTTTGCTCGAAAATATGATACTGCAAGAACCAAAGATATGTCCAAGAATGGGGCTGATTGTGCTGTACCACAGATATCTGCAGATGACAGTTCAGAAATAGAGTCCTCTGCTGACGAGTTACCACGTAATAAGCTGGATTTTCAGGGGGAAATGCGCCTCATGCAAATGGTCACGCCACCTCCTGGGCAAAATCGCAGGCGTGGCCGAGGAAGCGGAAGACGAGGCGGGGTAAGAAGAAGAAGCAACCAACAATTAAATTAGAACTTAATCCCGGACCAGTCAATAAATTGAATCACTTGAGCACTGTGGTGAACATTTCGCACAGTACCTTGACTGATAATCAGCTTTGTATACTTGATTTAGGATTAAGCTTTTGCCCTAATATTCAATGGGACTATGTTAACACCCGTATTGAACTGTATAAATTTGTTCGCAAACTACGTCTCATTAAGCATTTCTCAAACAAAGATATAAATCGAATGGTAGACAACGTCAACCAGAGGGCTGGACTCTCTGGATTCAATATTGCTGATAGCTCAGAATTGATAGCTATCAATGAGTTGGATCATGACAGCAATGAAGCTAGATGTTCCATACATGATGATACAAACAAGAGTACAGATACGCTTAACCAGATGGGATTTATAACTAACCTTCATGATAAAAGTAATCTAAAATTGTTGAGCAGATTTAATCCCCCACTACCCAGTGGCAATTTGATAGACATATTTCATGAGTTAGTGATTAATGACATCGACAAATTTCGTAGTAAGGGCTCTTTGAAGACATCGAGAAAGACGAGATCTAACTTTACGCAACGAGATTGGCAGGATCTAAATACACTGAGGTCGAACTCTTCAATTGTCATTAAGCCCTCAGACAAGGGTGGCAACATTGTTGTCATGGATACAACTGATTACACTAAAGAAGCGTATCGGCAATTGATGAACAGAGAGCATTACGAGAAATTAAAGATCAACCCCTTACCCCAATACCAAGGGACATATCATGATATGCTAAATGAATGGTATACTAAGCAATTGATGGATTATGATGAATTTATGTATTTGAAAATTGACTATCCTAAAATTCCATGTATTTACTTCCTACCTAAAATTCATAAGAACAAAACCCATCCTCCAGGTAGACCAATAGTCAGTATGAATCAATCATTACTCGAGAACACCTCACGATATTTGGACCTGTTCTTATGTACCTTTGTCACAGAACTACCTTCATACCTTCGTGACACCAATGATTTTTTGACCAAGATACATGACATCCCATGGCATAAAGACTACTTGCTGGTCACCATGGATGTAGCATCTTTATATACATCCATTAAACATGAATATGGATTACAGGCCTGTAGGTACTTTCTACAAACACGATCCATTGAATTCCTGGAGCATACTAATATGCTCCTATCAATGCTACAATTCTGCCTTACACACAATCTGTTCCTTTTCGATAATGAAAGCTTTTTACAAAAACAAGGGACAGCTATGGGGGCATCCTTTGCTCCCACCTATGCCAATTTATATATGGGCTGGTGGGAGAAGGAGGTGGCATGGTCAGAAAGTAACAACATCTATATGGATAGAGTGATACTGTGGGTGCGATATATCGATGATTTGTTCATTATTTGGGACGGCACAGAACAACTGTTGTTGGAATACATAAATGTACTAAATAACAACCAACTCAACATCTATTTAGATGCTATCTTTAGTAGAGATACTATCTCCTTTTTAGATGTCCTACTAAAAGTAGAAAAAAATCATCTTGAGACAACTATATATCGAAAGCCCACGGCCTGTAATTCCATATTACATGCTAATAGTGGGCATCCTCATGCACTTAAATGGAGCATACCATACAGCCAGCTACTGCGGGCTCGCAGAATATGCTCTGATGAGAACCAATATGACTCTGAATCCAAGGCAATGGTGGACAGGTTTCGAAGTAGAGGTTATCCTCCAAAAATTTTAAGTGATGCACTATACAGAGTAAGGAATAAAAGTAGAGATGAGTTACTTTTTAATAACACAGTGACCAGCAATGATTCCCAACACTCAGCACCTAGAGTATTCTTTCAGTATAACCAACAACATGACTCACTAAGAACTATACTCCAAAAAAATTGGCACGTTTTACAGAACGATCCTATTATCAATGATCACATAGAAACTCATCCGTCCATAACATTTCGCAAAGCACGTTCCTTGGGAGATTATCTAACTAGAAGCTACTTTTCAGCAAAAACCAACACATCTTGGTTGAGCCAAAAAAGTTTGGGATTTTGGAAATGTGGCCATTGCAAGGCCTGTAAATACGCTCAAAATACATACAAATACCAAACTTTTGATGGTCGTCAGTGCGAGATCAAGGATCGAATCACATGTGACACTGAATTTGTGATTTATGTAATTGAATGTGGATGTCATAAAAAATACATTGGAAGTACCATTCACAAGTTAAAAGTCAGGTTCTTACAACACTTCAGAGCCATAAAAAATCATGACAAAACCTATCCTTTGGCCAAACATTTCTGGGAGGCACATAAAGGAGAATGTAGTACCTTATCCTTTTATGGCATCAAACATATCAAAAACAATCCCAGAGCTGGCAACAGAACGCTTGAGCTCAGACAAATGGAATCCAAAATGATTTTACTATTGGGTTCCGAATCCCCTTTGGGGCACAATCTTGATGCTGAGCTCTATGTCCATCTTAGATGATAATATACCGTTTACTGCTTTTATTCTCATTTTAGAAAGAGACTCTTTATGTTTTCTAAATTCTAAAAATAGTAGTGCTATTTCAGCAGTATTTTATTTACATTCTCTTTTTAAGGATGGGTGAGAAGATCATAATTAACTTATATAAACATGCCATGATAGAATTTGTAAAGTAAATATGACTGAGTAATTTTCTTTATTCTGAGTTCACACTATAGTTTAATGAAATTTAGGTGTCATTAGGTCCTATGAATGATTATATAGATCTGTACTGTGCTATTGATGATGATTCTTTAATTTCACTTCCCTGTAACTTGGCAAATGCAGAATAGGTAATATCACATATAGAGATACATATATATATATGGAATATGATATGGGACTAAGAAATCAATAGAATTGGCTGTTTTAATTGGAGTTTTGTAACACTTTGATGCACTTTATATGCTTTTTTGCACTTATTATCAGTATAGATTTTTAGCACTTTGCACTTTATGCTGAGGCCTTACTTGAATACAACCTATCTACATGTGTCTATAGAATTACCTGCTATACAGATAAGGATAGAGATGAATCAGATTTGATCATATAGGCATTAGATATATACTCAAGCACTATAATATAGTCAAATAGAATTTTAATACAGGATATTAAGTAGTTAGTAATAATTATATTTATATATAACGAATGACAATCGAAATATTTAAAAATATGATACTACAGTTCCTTCGTTTATATTTATATTTATATTGTTACTTTTCCTGTCATTTGAGTAATGTCTTTATATGACCGAACATTATGAATTATTGGAAGCTATTGCCTTTTCTCTATTATATTTGATATTTATGACTTTTTAATTCTAATTTTTTCTGAAAGTATTAGCATTAATGTAGGTTCATTCTCTTATCAAGTGTTGTATTTAAATAATGATCATTACATGCTTCAAAATGGCCGCCGCTTTTTCAGTACACTAAAGTGTTATGGAAATAAATGAAGGACTTAAAATTTATATGTAAATGATGTTGGCTGAGCAGCCAAACTGTCCAGTAGAAGGCGTTTTGCCGAAACGCGTCGACAGACATCACACTCAGGACTCTGTGTTACCTGTATAACAAAATAAATTCATGAACTAAATACGAGCGCATTGGATTTAATCGATTTCGAGATTTGGGAGATACTTGATGGGATCGGTGCAGCCGTCAGATGGCTATCTGTTCATCTGTTGAAGAAATATATATATATATATATATACTCAATTCTCCTGCGTAAGGCTACATGGAAGAAGGAGAGTAAGTAACCCTCTTAGACACACTTACTCTATGAGTGGTCACCCAGCCGCCTGACCTATTATATCGCTGCCCTTTTCATGAATAATCAGCTGCTACAGTTCAAGCAGAGCAACACTGGCAACACTAGCAGCACATGCTAGCTCTATCCTGCCTGTGGAGTCGAGATCCCATGCATGGAACACCCGAATCGATCATTGGCCACAGAATGCCGAAGTCCACAGCTACTTGGACCCCAAGAAGAGGTCTTCAGTGTGCTGTGTCTTCAATGCATGCCTGGAGTGTGCCTTCAACTAGAGTGAGGATGACAAGCTCTTGGAACAAAGACTAGGTTATTCAAAGGAAGCCCACAAAGACCATAAGAGTCAGCTGTAACCACATCTAGCCCCTGATACCAGCTTCAGAGAGGGAATTTTGCTTCAAGCCCATCATTTACACCATGGCCACCTATGGATTGCAGTGACCCCCACCCTGTCACTAACTTGTCCGGAGAGCAGAGGCTTATCATGTATAGGTGAGCAAGCAGGATATCGGAGTGCCACTTGCAAACTATTAAAGGAAGAACTTGAGCACAGTGCTCTGAATGCCAGTCATGGCAATGGGTTGAAAGTGCCTCAGAGTGAAGCTTTTAGCAGACTACAGACATTCTACACTGGAGGAGGGCAGAATGAGATTGCCAGAAGAGGGCCAGACAGATCAACAAGTATTTCATGCACAGAGATACAAAAGTAGTTCAAAATTATGTGGAGCAGTGTAGAGAACACACTGGTGTGCACAAGCCAATCGACCAGCAGTTACTGAAAGATGGCATTGTAGTCATAATAGAACACTCTTAAAAACTGTACAAGCCAACTCAAATGCAGTACTTGGCATCCAGGGAGGGTAATATACAAGGACGGTACAGCTGTCAGCGGCCCAGTGGAAGATGAAAACAGGTGAATAATAATTGCCTTGTGGCTGGACTGTGCCCAACCCAAATTCCCGCTAATGTCTGGGTATATCAGAAGCCTACCAAGAGGTCCAATAACTATCTTTTTCACCTATCGTCTTCATTGATTACATCCAGTATTCCAAAATGTCACTTCTTACTCTCTTTACTTCCTTTCTAGTTCAGCTCTTGTGGCACACGAACGAGAAGTGTTCGAATTTCCTGTAAAAGTATATAAAGTGTGCGTTGTTCGGTCACCGATACCGGAGACATTCCTGCAAAAATGTTGCCCACTGTCAGGTATTGAGATGATCACATTCATGACAAGAAGATATAAAACTGTTGAACTATCATGCTGTAACTATTTTCTTTTTAGGCTGGTCGTAAAGGCAGCTTAGTTGTATTGCATGCTCCGTGTAATAAAAAATAATAATAAACAAATACATACATAGGGGGCTGTGAGTCAGAATTGTCCACCCATTGGATTATTCAACTGTCCTTCACATGTTCCTTCCACCCACCACATCATACAGCATGGAGTAGGAGTCCTGTCTACACGAGCCATTGGCTTCTTGCACCAAGAATGACGGCATTTTCTCTGGTCACATGTGCACATCTGCCTAAAAGAAGTGGACTTCAATGCCAGGGCTATTGATCCTACACTTTACTTTGCCAACGATTATGTCTTTCAAATTTGCATCATTTTATTATTTATTTTGGTCATCAGTGCATGTTTAAACGATGCCTTCGGGTTACAGTGTTTCAAAGCACAGCAGCTTTTCGTTGCACCAATGAGAAGCATATTTTCCTGTGATGAGCATCAAACAGAAAACATGGTTTCTGTACCTACCTACTATGATCCCTCATTCTGTTCTTTTAAAATTAAATGCGACGATTCCACTTGTTTCAGATTTTAAATTCCTATTACAAGCATAGGACTGCCACGTTTAGACAACATCATGTTTCTTAGAAACTTTTTTTTGTAGGAAATGGTTGGAATAAAAAATGCACCAGAGCTGATGCCATATTTACTGTTGTGACAATGGTTGCCCGGAAATGTAGTCATCTTTATGGTGTGTTGCCCTGTCCCTCATGGGAATGTGATTCCTGAAAGATTGTTTGTTGGGGGAATGGGGAGGAGGTAGCAGGGAACTCAAGGTAAGATGTTGAACTGATTACATGTGAGTAAGAGTCGACCCCAGTCAGGTAAGGGAGTGAATTGAAGTTCCCATGGGGTCAGTCTTCTTGATGGACGACTGGCGTACAGAGCGTTCATTTCTAGCAGCCAGAGCTGACGAATCATCTTGATAGACCCTGCCAAAGCCTTTGTGGGGCCAAGGGCAGGATTAACCAGCAGTAATTTCAGCTACCATCTGGTAGTTTTCCTAGGGAATTCTTGATCTTGAAACATTACTGCAGAGTTGGACAGAGCTTAACAGGTGAAGGATCCACCTGGGATGTGGGTCTGCTGGATTCCTAGTTATGCAGTGAGCGGGCAATGCATGAAGGGTGACCACTAAAGGGGGTTAAAGCCGAGAGTGAAATAATGGGCGCAGTTGCAGTGCCACCTGGGAGAGCCCAATAGACCCTCTTATGAGTGGCGGAAGAGGCTCCTAGAATCACCTTCAGAGGATCAGGATCATCCTAGTATGAAAGAGGGTCACTATTGTCAGTCGTTAGCATGATGTCGGATGCCTGATTTTCTATGTGAGTACTATTGCGCACCACAAACGGAGATGGGTGCTTGGACGAAGTAGCCACAATTGAGTTTCTGTGTATAACTACTGTAAATTCATTTTCTCTTAAATATTCCTGGTACCGGCCTACAGCTGGGACCAGAAGCTCAGCTAACTAGTGCCAGTTCGTACCTTATGATAAGTTTGAACATCTGCTGGATCTGGACCCTGGCTCCTGCTAAACTGTCAGGCTTCACCTAGGTACACGCTAGCAGCAGTACTGACTGACAACAACATGGTGGCTGCAAGAGAAATGAATGTAATTTCCTACTGGCTCTATTTGTAGACACCACGCCACATCTGAGGAAGCCCCATGGCTCCTTCATGGTCTATCTGCATGCGAAGCAGAGAGCTCCAGTACCCTGCCAGACGGCTAGAATGGCTAAAATAAGATTCAAGGTGTAGTGGGAAAAGACTTTGCAGAGAGTCAACATACATGGCCTATTATCCAGAATATGGACAGCTGTTTTTTTGTACCCACGTTTATTTCCTCCTCAAAGGTGTCAGCTAAATGTGTATCTATGCTTATTTTGTCTGTGTAATTACTGTTTTCATGTTCACTTTGTTTTCTCCTCAGAACCTGAGAGGATTAGGGTCTGAAAGCTGTAAGTAGTGTGTTCCTGCAGGATTCAGGTGACAAACAGATCTGGCTCCTGAGTGGCTGTTCTTTCTTTATGCAAACATCATCAAAGGTAACCACACAACCCCCAAACCCCCGCTGTTATGGACAGAGAAAGACACGGGTACAGAGGCGTGGCACCAAGAGGAGTAGGGAAAGGAAGGAGACGGGCAGAGGAAGGGAAACGGAGCACTGATGGAGCGAAAGGTGCCGGTGACACGTTATGCATCATCAGTTGTGTAGATAATCCTTCATCTTCACACACACGATGCAGCAAACCAGCGGCCTCATATATACTCATCCCCCGGATGTAACATGGGCCTGTGCGCCCATGCTTTGGTTGCTATGTATATACTTTCTAATAGAAACGTTGGGTTGCTCAGAGGAATAAATAATAAGAAAAAACATTGTCGTTAAAAAGACACGGCGCCCAGGAAAGGACATGGGACACAGAAGGAGGGGAGGACGACACAGCCGAGACAGAGTACCGCAGTTAAAAGCAGCTCATCTACTGGTGTGATAGGAAAGTGTGAGCAACCAGCGAATGCTAAAAACCACATTCCCGCAGTATCAGCGGTATTGCCACTTTCGCAAGCACTTTGACCCAGTGCTTGAAATGGAAAAATTAAAGTGCAGGTACTCTGTCCCAGAGTACCTGCTTGTTTCTGAGAAGTGCCGGTACTCTCCTATTAAAAGTATTGCGTTTTTCTTGAGATATGCCGGTACTCTCCCTCTCAAAATAAAAAAGTGCCGGTACTCAGTACCGGACAGTACCGGCCCATTTAAAGCACTCTTTGTTTGACCTAAACTAGACACGGGAGCCAGGCTCGCACAATTATTGGTGGGCCCCCGGTCACGTGACCCAATTCCGAATATAAATTAGGGCGGGCGGTTAGGGTGTTTTTCCACCTGAGATATTTGAGCATCTTTGTCAGTTTTAAGATTAGACAACGCTGTTGATGTACTGCCCTCTCTGGTCCCTGCCACCTCGGTTCAGCAGTGGTGGCTGGTGATCTTTAAAAGCAGTGGGCATAATATTTCTACTTCTGATTTAAGGGCTGACATCTGGAATCCTACTTTGTTTCCCATTGAAATACAAAAATTAGACATATGTACAATATTGTTCTGCAGGGCTATTTCCTAACGGAAATGGTTTTTTTAAAGGCCCATACTGTAAACCTAACTCTGACCACCGGTTCTAAAACTGAGACACACAAAAGGGAAGAGTCACCTTTTAGTACAGGAAATGTGTACATATGGGCATGTTTTCTGCTGAGTTCACCACTGCATGTATTTCTTTTACAAAAACAATTACTCTGGCTGTCAAAGGGGCAGTGTTAATAAAGTGTTTTCCTGCCCTCCAAGCTAGACAGCATCATTATGTGTTGGTTAATAAGATTTGATAGAATCGGTTGAATGTGTCATTTTCTTTCTTAACAAGCTACTGTATTTTGCATAGTGTTTGAATAGCATTTGTGTCAGATGCGTCAGTATATGTTAAAATAACAAAAAAAAAGTCAACTCTGCCACAGAACTTTGTCTTTCAGTGCTGCATAATTCTAGTGGACCTGGATCACTATTTACTACTGCAATTTATAAGGATTTTAAAGTATTGTTTAAACTAAAGAGTTTTACTCTGAACAGCATTCCATTTTATATTGAGAGAAGGGACATGTGCCGTTATGTGGCACACAAGGCTTGTCAAAAAGCGCACCAGTTAAGGTAAGCATGCAAGTCGCCCTGAAGGTGAAGGACATCCCTAAGCCTTCAAAAAAGATGAGTCTGTCGTCTGGATTGTGATATGCAATCTGTGTGGTGTAACACAACTTTTAACAGAGAACTGCTGTGGGATAGCATCTGATGGTGAAATGGCTTTGCATGAGATTGCACTGAAGGCGTGTCATGCATAATAAGCCTTTTGGCCACACTCAAAGTGTCAGATCAAGGTGTGGTAGAATCTTTGAGTCAGGCTCTGCTTTCCATGGTGGCTCATATTAATAAAGGGGTGACATTGTGCATGGGAGAAACCTCCAGGAACCATAGAAGGCAAGCCCTGGAGGAACTTGGGGCCATATGTACGATAGCTTTTTCCCATAAACACAGAATGGGTAAAATCCTTTCGTACATCTGGCCCTTAGTCACTAGTGTCCTGCTATCAGGCCAATACGTTCAAATACCAAGTCCCATGCCACAGAAATTTCATTTTTTGAGTTGCTTAACTCTAAATGTTAAAAACAAAACCTCCATATCCTCTGCTCTACCAAGATGTCCTTGAGAAGGGGTGAACCGAAGTAATGTGCGCAAGTGAGAGAGTTCTGAGTCCGAAGCAGAGGAAATCCCTTGATGTACATTGATTAATGATTTCTAACAAAAGAAGCCATGGTTTGTTCCTTTTGATCACGTATATCCGCACAGCACCTACACCTGTTTGAATGGTATTCAGCCACTCGGGTCTTACTATCTCAGTTAACAAGTCTTCCGTTGGCACCACTGGTGCCAGCTGCAGCGGGCCCAGCCCTGCACATCCTCCTCTTAAAGGTTTCACCTGCTATTACATGGACCTTGAACTTTGAGGGCCAAGTCATACACCTAGACATGTACGCAAACTCCTCTGCACAGGTGTATATGTACAACTTTGAACAAAGACTAAGCCTACAGTATGGCTGGACCTAGCCCTCCATTCTCACCCTACCACTCCTCAACTTTCCTTTAACCATCACTACTTGGTTGGGCCCTCTCCTTTCCGACTCCAGCTCCTTACCGAGGTCAAGACTGAGGCCACTTTCATCAAATTGCTGAGAAACCTCCAGCAGCAGTTTGGTGAGCTCCGAGTACTGTTTCAGGTCATCTTCTATAAGATGATACAGAGGAATCTGGCTGCACACTTCTTGCGGGATCTATAATATATAAAAAATACATATATGGATTAAAAATGTGAAAAATATAAACAATTTAATGACAATATATATTATTAATTTCAACAATAAATAAAATAGTACAATAAAATACCAAAACATCTACTAAAATTAAACATGAAAGAAAAACTAAAACCAAACAAAATTAAATATGAAAAAAAAAGATTAAAAAATCCTATTTCGCCAATACTAGGAAAAATGTTGGACTCAGGAACGTTTAGATATACTACCACTTAAGTTCAAACAACAGTAGAGAAAGTGTTGGACTTCAGAGGGGTTACATTTACTATTCTCACTCCAGTCTTAACAACAGTAGGGAAAGTGTTCCACTTTGGAGGGGTTAGATTTTTTATTTCCACTCCAGTGTAAGCAACAGTATGGAAAGCGTAAGACTTTGGAGGAGTTACATTTATTACCTTCACTCCAATCTAAAGGGTTGATTACGAGATTGGTGGACGGAAAACTCCTTCTGCCAAACTCCTGACAGGATGGCTGCCGCATACGCGGCGACCTCCCCACCGGAGCTATTATGGGTTCCCTGCTAGGTCAGCGTACATGGCGTGCCAAGTGCAAGGGCAGTGCAGGGCCCCTCCTGGAAACCCCTGCACCTGTACTCCGGCAGCCTTTTCATGGCAGTGCCACCGCCATGAAACCGCTGGTGGAGAATGAGGTAGTATTCTCTTGGGAAAAAGCTGCTTGCAGCGCTACCCTGGTGGATTAGGACCTCTGCCACCGCCAGACGGACGGGATCCAAGTTCCTGGTGCAGCTGGCAGGTCCCTGATGGTCCTACCACCACAGTTGTAATGTGGCTGTCGGACCACCGCATTGGTGGTTGTCCAAACCATAACCATGAGTGTAGCGCTCTACAGACCGCGACACTCGCAATGAGCCCTTAGATGACAGTAAGGGTATTGTTGGATTTGGAGGAGTTACAGTTACTATTGCTACTCCAATCTAATCAACACTAGGGAAAGTGTTGGACCTTGGAGGGGTTAGATTTACAAGTCACATTCAGTGTAAGCAACAGTAAGGAAAGTGTTAGACTTTGGGGGGGTTTAGAATTACTATTGCCATTTTAGTCTAAGCAACAGCAGGGAAAGTTTGGACTTTGAAGGAGTTAAACATACTATTTCCGCTCCAGCCCAAGCAACAGTAGGGTGTAGGAAAGTCACCCCTACTTTTGCTTTAGTACTGCTGCTTTTTGACCAAAGGTACACTTGCCTCTGCTAACAAGGCCCCTAAGGCCGGTGTTCTTCCCCTTAAAACAAAGTAAATGTCTAATCGTAACACAACTGGCAAGGACTTTAGCACCCCTGTAAGTACCTAGTAAATGGTACCCCTGGTACCTACGGCTTGGGTACTAAAGCGGGTCTCTATAGGCTGCAGCATGTGTTATGCCACCCTAAAGGACCCACACTCAAGCACATGTAGACTGCCGTCACAGAATTGCGTGAAATAGTACAAGTAATTTTAAAAACACAATATTGCACACACCCTGTGTGCAATGACAATACCCACTGCATGTACTATACAGAAGTCACCCTTACAGCAGGCCTTAGAGCCCCTTGTCTTAATAAAGCTGTACTGATGCTAGTATCATATTTATTATGACATGCACCCAGATGGCACCTTAGAGGTGCCCCTTGAAAAGCCTACTAGTCTCTTATTGTGTTGGTAGGGAAAGGGTAGTGTTTGACTTCAAAAAGATTATATGTATGAATACAAGTCTTGTTAGTTTACTGAAACTTTTTGAACACTTAATCTGAAACAACAGTAAACTACAGTATACATAAATATATTTTAACAACAAAAATAAAAAAGTAATATATCAGTTACAAATGAAAGGTAAAGATAGAATGGCATTTAACATCAAGTTCCCTAACTACTAAAAAAATAACAAAATTATTCAATCATTACTTATTTATTTAATTTAAATACATACATTAAAAACACACAAAATGTAAACAGCATTTAATTGCACAATTTCACAAACATTTACATTAAATAAAGTTAGAACATTTTAAAAACTAATAAATATAACGAATTATACATAATGAATTCTCAATTAATGAATTACATAAAAACATGAATACAAAAAAGTATATATTTATTTTCTTCCCAACCTACTCACCAGAAGAATAACAAAACATACAAATACATATGTACTATACATATAAATATATTCAAAATGAATAAAACTGCACAAATACCTATTAATTAATACATTTACATAATCGATAAATAATACTCAATTAACAAAAAAACTTTAAATTAAATAGCATTTAATTTTATTTAACTTCCTATCCTATGCCCGTACAAACCCAGCATCCCACAACTAAAATGTAACTTCAATAATTCACTAGTAACCTATTTACATAATTAGCAATCAATTAAATAATTAACAATTAAAAACGTATTCACTATAAATTCTGTTTATTTAGAACCTAATTAAATTCCCATTCTAGCTCCTTACAACCCTAACAACCCACTAGTACAGGTGTCTCTAACGAGTAGCTAGTGAGCTACCTGCAAGTAGATTTCCTGTGTGCATCCCAGCCTACTAATTTAGAGGCTTTTGATTGGCTGAATTATTATTGTCATCATTATTATTATTATTTATACCAAAATTAAAAAGAATATATTAAAGACGAAAATGCGTGTATTTTCAGAACTCATAAGCTGATATTTGGAGAAAAATGGTTGAAGTTTCAAAATGTATTTAAAGCTACTATTTGAGTTGGAGAGATGTATTACTTATATACCTTGGTGTTAGGTGGATTGCAGCTATGGCTTTTTAGTATTACCCATGTATAGTAATTTCAAATTGTCAAAGCCCTTTTTACTTTACTGTTGGAAACTCTACTTAATGCACTGATGTGATCTCTGCTGACAATCTTGGGTAAGGTGGTCACTAATACATCACTAATATTAGTAGCTCAGGATGATTTTCATTGAACATTAGTAGCTCTTATTACCCAAAAAGTTGGGGACCCCTGCACTAGTGAAATATAACTTACTATTACTAATACAATGAAAATAAAAATAAAAATCCAAATTTATATTTAAAATATATAACACTTAAAAAATACATAATTAAGAATCAATTAAAACATAAATTATTAATAAAAAGAATTACTGTCAAATGAAAATAAAATCTAATGTGAATAACATCCGATACTATCCCCTATAAACCCGACAACTCCCAACAACATGATAAATTACTAACAACATTAAAAAATAGTTCATTACTTAAAATTACAGAATACATTTTATAAAATTAATCACAATTATACCAACAATACTACCACCTTAAATGAGTATACTATCTAAAATAAATTAAAATAATTAAAAACAATATTTTTCATTTCAATGGGCCTTGATAACTATATTAAAAACAATGACATTCTTAAAGACAATATTATTTATCAAAAAGGATATTCTTGACAACGATATTCTATACCACAATATTTTTAATCAAATATTTTTATTTCGATATTTATGTTCTCTGATATTTTAAACTCTATGTTGTGTCCAAAAGCCTTCCACACCATTAAGAAAGGTGTTTGTGAATGCCAACAATCTCACAGGTTTGTGCATGTTCACAAGCTCCCAAGATAAACCGCACCTTGATTTGCCCACTCCCTGCACCTTGCTTGAACTTTACTACTGCTTAATTATATGCAGTTGTAATGTGCAATGATGAAGCAGTAAAGTCATTTACACCTCCAGGTGTGCTTTGCTGAATACCTGGCAGGTGTAAATGTTTTAGGCATAAACATAAGTTTATGGATGCAAATGGTTTGTGATTCAGGCCCTGGGGGCCTGATTCAAAAACCTACTGTGAAAGCTTGAACTTGAATTTCTATTTCATTTGCATCAACGTCTATGATTACACCTCTATTGCACAACTTTCACTTATATCTTTTATAATAAAATATTGTAAGAAATTGAATTATTAGTTGAGGGGGGTGGAAGCCCCACTCAGGCAACAACAGGATTTCCCATCAAGGTGAACCACAAAAGTCACAAAATTAATAGGTGCTTTACCTTCTCATAGCTTGGCGCAAAAGCAGTCAAGCGTAACTTAGAGGCAATCTGTATATAATTAATGAAGCACACAAATGGTAATAAAGTGAAAACACAACACAAGAAAAATCCCAACCGAATGTAGAAAACAGAGTACATATTTAATAAATAAATGATACCCGAATCACGAATACAGTCAGTAAAACTGGAGATGTTCCAATTTTAACCATTTAGTGAAAATAGCACTCAAAGGCACCAGGTGCCCACTCATGGTCATCTGGTCACGCTACAGCGGGGAAGAGTCACAAGTTAATGTCGACCATGATGAAGCACGGATCAAAGACAGGGACCAGGTTAATCTCACTGAAAAGTTACCTTTCCCATGTCTGGTGCAAAGAGTTCCTTTCACGTTGGCAGAGGCCGTAAGGAGGCAGCTGAGCATCGCACACGGTCTCCAATGTAGTGTGAAGAGCAGGTTGGGCATTGCAAATGGTCATCGCTGGAGTGCAAAGAGTCATTTGCGAGTCATGGACGGTTGTTGCTGTTGTTCCGCTTTGATGATCATCGTGAGTGCTGCTGTTGTAGTGCGAAATGTAGGTCTTGCGTTGCTGGTCTCTGTGAACAGCCAAGGTCAGTGTGAAGAACAGGTTTCGCTGGAGTTTCACGTTGGTGGTCATCGAGAGTGGCAGAATCCTGAAGCGAACAGGTGCATACTTCAGCATTTACACCGTTTCCTTCAGGAGGCGTATCCACTGATGCCACCCAAAGGTCCAGGACCTGTGGGGCACATCTTGGGGATCAGAACTCAATCCTGTAGAGGCCAGCAGGAAGGCTTCAGGCAGGTCCAGTTGCAGCAGGTCAGGAACGTGTTGTGTACTTGTATCTCACATAAGGTCAGCCAACTGAGCCTTGGAGCCTGTGCCTGGGATGAAGACAAGTAGGTCCAATCTTCCTTCTCAGATAGCAAGGCAGTACTTCAAGCAACAGAGCAGTTATCTTCCATGAGGGTACTCCTTCTTCTGAATCTTCCACAGTTCCGGGAGTGTTCTGATGAGTGAACGTTTATATCTGGTGCCAGTCTTTGTGTGTACGGGCTCCCTGTCCTATCCCCACAACTGGGTCTAGCAAGTTCTTTCCTTTCCTTTGGTGAAGGCTCCAAACTGTCCGGGGATGCCAAAATGCAGGGCAGGTCTGGAGTCAGGTTCCTTTGTGTGACCTGTAGGGCAAGGCCCTTTGAAATGCAAGTGGGGCTGGGTACAGTTCCTCCCCAGTTATCTTGTTAGGATAGTCCATCTTGTCCACACCTAGCCCCCTTTCTGTCACTATTTGGAAGTAATACACAAATCCCAACAGCAAAGCTATTCACAATTGCGACCCAGGACACTGGCAAAGAGGGAGTTGGTTGGGACAAGTAAATGCCAACTTTCTAAAAGTGAAATTTTCAAAATTATAACATAAAAAAATCGACTTGACCATTAAAGAAGATTTTTGTACTACAAAGATTTTATATTACAATTCATTTGCGTGTAAACCATGTATTTCAATCTGCTCTCTATCTGAGGTTAGCACTTATTAAATATAATGAGGCAACCTAGTTTTAGTCAATGGTAAAGACATGCATCACAACAGTAAAAAAATTGTTAGGAATTTCTCACTGCCAGGAAATGTAAAGCTTTAACCGCTTGGGTGCCCTGGGCGTAATGGTTACGTCCTCAGCAGCACTGCTCTGGTGCGGAGGACATAACGGTTACATCCAGCTTCCGGCCCTCGGGGGAACTGCTTGCGCTCCCCCGAGGGCCTGGCACCCCCCTCCCCTGGGCAGGGATGGAAGGGAATGACTGGAAGGAAATTTGTGGCTCCTCTTGGATTTCAGAACTTTCTGTCACCGAAATGTGAGGAAAAAGTGTTTTTTTGGTTACATTTTGAGGTTTGCAAAGGATTCTGGGTAAGAGAACCTTATGAAAGCCCCACAAGTCACCCCATCTTGGACTCCCCTAGGTGTCTAGTTTTAAAAAATGCACAGGTTTGGTAGGTTTCCCTAGGTGCCGGCTGAGCTAGAGGCCAATATCCACAGCTGGGCACTTTGCAAAAAACAGCTCTGTTTTCTTTGGAAAAATGTGATGTGTCCACGTTGTGTTTTGGGGCATTTTTTCTGTTGCGTGCACTAGGCCTACCAACACAATTGAAGTACCATTTTTATCGGGAGACTTGTGGAAACGGTGGGTGGAAGGAAATTTGTGGCTCCTCTCAGATTCCAAAACTTTCTGTCATCGAAATGTGAGGAACAAGTGTTTTTTGGCCACATTTTAAGGTTTGCAAAGGATTCTGTGTAACAGAACCTGGTGAGAGCCCCACAAGTCACCCCAACCTGAATTCCCCTAGGTGTCTAGTTTTAAAAAATGCACAGGTTTGGTAGGTTTTCCTAGGTGCCGGCTGAACTAGAGATCAAAATCCACAGCTAGGCACTTTCCAATAAAACACATCAGTTTTCAATGTAAATATGTGATGTGTCCATGTTGCATTTCCTGTCTCGGGCATCAGGCCTACCCACACACGTGAGGTACCATTTTTATCAGGAGACCTGGGGGAACACAGAATAGCAGAACAAATGTTATTGCCCCTTGTCTTTCTCTACATTTTTTCCTTCCAAATGTGAGACAGTGTTTAAAAAAGACGTCTATTTGAGAAATGCCCTGTAATTCACATGCTAGTATTGGGACCCCAGACTTCAGAGATGTGCAAATAAACACTGCTTCTCAACACCTTATCTTGTGTCCATTTTGGAAATGCAAAGGTTTTCTTGATACCTATTTTTCACTCTTTATATTTCACCAAATCCCTTGCTGTATACCCGGTATAGAATGAAATTCCATTGCAAGGTGCAGCTCATTTTTGGCTCTGGGTACCTAGGGTTCTTGATGAACCTACAAGCCCTATATATCCCCACAACCAGAAGAGTCCAGCAGATGTAACGGTATATTGCTTTAAAAAATCTGACATTGTAGGAAAAAGTTACAGAGTAAAAAAGTGGGGGGAAATGGCTGTTTTTTTGCACCTCAATTTCAATTATTTTATTATTTCAGCTGTTATTTTCTGTACAAAAACCTTGTAGAATCTACACAAATGACCCCTTGCTGGATTCAGACTTGTGTCTACTTTTCAGAAATGTTTAGCTTTCTGGGATCCAGCATTGGTTTCACACCCATTTCTGTCACTAACTGGAAGGAGGCTAAAAGCACAAAAAATAGTAAAAATGTGGTATGTCCTTGTAAAATGCCAAAACTATGTTGAAAAATGTGATTTTTTTATTCAAGTCTGCCTGTCCTAAAAGCTGGGAAGATGGTGATTTTAGCACCACAAACGCTTTGTTGATGCCATTCTCAGGGGAATAAAAACACAAGCCTTCTTCTGCAGCCCTTTTTCCCCATTTAAAAAAAAAATGGCTACTTTCTTGGTCTCCTCCAGGGGTACCCACAAACTCTGGGTATCTCGAGAATCACCAGGATGCTGTAAAAAAGGATGCAATTTTTGGCGTGGGTAGCTTATGTGGACGAAAAGTTATGTGCGCAAACCACCCCAAATAGCCAAAAAAAAGCCTGGCACCTGAGGGGGAAAAGGCCTGGCAGCGAAGGGGTTAATATACATTTCCTACATTTTAAACACAATGCACCGTGTCCTATGACCCTTTAAGGCCTACCATTGGGGTTTAGGCCTGGCAAAAGGCTTATTTTGCCAGGTAGACATGGCAGTTTAAAACTGGACAACAGTCTGAAGTGGCAGGCCGAGGTGTGGTTCAGAAGGATACTTCAGTGGGTGACACAATGAGTGCTACAGGCCCACTAGTAACATTCAACTTACAGACTCTGGCTGCATGTGGTACCATCTACTGGGGACATACAAGCAAATTAAATATGCCAAATAGTTGCAGGCCAGTTTTACCTTGTTTGAATGAGAGAGCACAGGCACTTTAGCAGTGGTAAAATCTAAATCCAACATAAACAAATTCAGCAAATAGTAGGGGTGAAGGCAAAAAGTTTGGGGGAGTATCACACCAAGGAGGTCAAGTCCAACAAGATATGAATGTTGTTTTCTTATTAATCTGGAATAACCTTTAACCTCAATGCCCTTGTTTAGGTTCATGACTCTAGTAGGCCCATAAGCCCTTTTATGTGAGGTACTACATTTCCACATGCCCTGCATCTTGTAGTAAGCTGTAGCTTTGCTTTCAATATTGGCAACCACAAGCGTGATATCAATAAATTATGAAATCAGCAGTGCATTTATGTATTGTATATTTTGCCTGAAGGACGTCATTTATTACATCTGTACAGCTTGCACATGCAAATAGAACATTTTATGCGTGTGAAAGCCTCTTTGATCTTCATGTATGTTTAGACTTGTAAAACGTGGTGTTTTCATGTGATTAAATCTACTTCCAGGGGCAGGAACAAGAGGTTCAGGCAGGGTATGCCCAGAACGTTTGTGCACATCCATAGCCATTCTTTTTATTGCCATCCACAAACTTTTTCCTGACTCCATCCTGCTTTGGAGGCAGTCAAACATTTAGGACTCCTTTCCGCCTTGTTCACAGTCGACGATTTACCTCTCTAATCTCAGGGATAAATCCATTTTCAGGGTATGACTAAGAGGCACCTAAAAAATTGATGGCAGGAGGTATACATCAAGGGGGTTCTCCATGAAAACAAATATGTTCCATATGGAGAAAAGGGGGGAAATGAGGCTTTTCACATGAGCAGTTGCTTTTGCAAAAATGGATTTCACAAATGGATTTCAGGAGCACTTCAAACGAGACCTCAGCAGTCACAGCTTACTAGGAGCATTTGTGAGAACCTTTGTGAATTCTAAACATATGTCAATCTACTCCAAAAATAGTAGGAAGTATAAGTGAGTAGGTCCTAAACACTCAATCACAACAAAATTGTCTCCTGCTAACAGTGAGTCCATCTCACCCAGGGCGCAGGCTCTACACATGGGGTTTAGCTTACCAACCTGATGAATGGGCGTTGTAGGCCAGGTTTACTTTGTTCGATCTAATTGAGCTTGGAAACCTCAAAACAGTCATTTGTAAAAGAAAAGCCCAGGCCTGGAGCATTGTGCACTTGGTGACCTGTGGTCATCTGTTAAACTTACTCCTCTAGGAAGTGGGCCCTCAACAGGCAAATGTTCATGCTCCAAAGACAAGAGCAGTAGGCAATACAACCTGTCGCGTGCACAGCTTCAAAGAGCTTTGGAGAATCTGGTGCATTTTTGTCCCCTTGGCTTTCTCCTTCCATCTGCTTTATGCTTTGCAGAGCTTCCCCTTGAAGCCTTTTCAAATGTAAATGATCCTGGACACGTTTAAATATTTTAGGAAATATGTCTGTGTTGATTTAGTCATGCCCCTTAAATGTCTGATGGAGCAGCCGCCCCTGGGGCTGGACTTCCGCTTCTTAGACGTCTAGGGAAATCAAGTTCCCCCCATAGTCCTGGTGTCGCTGTTGGATACCGGCCGCAGATCCATCGCTGCTGATTGGCACTGCAGGCGGTTGTTGCGCAGTCCACTGGAACATCGCACATTTTGCTATTGTGCTGCTTGAAGTAGTCATTATTTTTGCATGCATTCGTGGCATTTTTCTTTTTCCTCAAAAAATGGCTGTATGTAAAACCACATCAATAGCAAGGTATCTTTTGGAGCAAAAGTCACTGGCTGTGACAGTAAATGAATGAGAGGGACAAAGCTGGCCAAGACGTTGGTAGAGAGAGGGAATCCTCAATATTCTAACTAATGTGAGGAAAAAAGAATAGAAGACAGATAACCCAGACTTGTGAGATTCTGAAGTTCCTGGCATTTGTAGGTCTGGCTTGATAGTGTAGCTGTCTGCAAGACCTATTTTATCAATGCTTTAAAATATACATAAAGTAGGGCGTTGGCTCAACCTAGATAAGTGTTTATCTTTCTCTCTTAAATGTATTTGCTATTTGATGTATCATTCCACCTCTAAAGAGGTGTTTGTTTTGCAGTGCATGAAGGGCTATTTTACATCCCAAAGGTACACTGAATCATCAAACAATAAATTCTTTATTTCATAGAATTGTATGCAAAAAAAAATGTTGTGTTGTTTTTTCAGTGCAGCAAGCTTTTTAATCCTTTAGTTAGGACTCAAAATATAAGTGAGACATGCAGACATTACCAACGCCTGTTGCCTTTGCCTGACATGGTTTTGTTGGGGTACAACATTGTGGGGAAAAAAACAATCATAGAGAATGCAAGATTACGTAAAGCATGTGAACTATAAAAATATAGATTATAACTAAAGCATGTGAAATATCACAACATAGATTATTACTTTAACGTTTTCTACACTCATTGTTCAGAAACCGATCAGTGTTTTTCTCTGAAAGGTTAACGACACAAATACAGAGCTTGAAAGGGACCGTGTTAATGTCCATTATAAATTAATATGGGGTCTGAGACCCCGAAGCACCCGGCTCACTTAAAGCCCTAGCTATCATGGTGCCCCCATGCAGCTGAAAACAGTGCCTGGCCTTTTGCGAGCACATTCCTAAAAGATGGGGTGGCTGTTTGAAACAGCCAGTCTGTCTTTCACTTTATAGACAGCAAAACGGCCTCCCTTTTAGAGGGGCACAGAGATCCCACCGCAGGCAGGTGGAGTGAGTGGCCGCACCTGCCTGCACAGGGATCTCTGGGGCAGGGCCGGCCTTTAGCGTGCGCGAGCTGGGCCCAGGGCGCCAATATTCTGAGGGGCGCGCGAGCTGTGGGCATTAACGCTGTGCCAACAGCAGCGCCCTTCTTGTTTTGCTCCAGCCTGTTTCTGTCTGATTTGCCAATTTAAAAGTAATCTTAGTCCTCCATTGTCATAGCGGCAGCAAGGTTTTTAACACCTTTTGAGCCCCCTTCCTTGCCCTCCTTTCGCCCTCTGACCCCTATGACACACATCAACAAAACCATCATCTGGGTGAGGCAGCTAAACTACCGGTGATTTAGGTGAGCTGGGGGTTCCGGGTGTTTGTGTTCAGTGGCCAGCCCTGGCTGATCCAGATACTGACCAGTGAACACAACAAGGACCCCCTGCTGCCCCATTTAATTCACCTCCATCAGCAAGAGCGCCACATTTCTCTCCGCCCACGCTCAGGGCGCTATTTTAGCAAAGGCCGCCTCTGCTCTGGGGGTGCATGTGTCTCTTCACAAGCCCCACGCAGCTTGAAAAGGAGTTCACTTCAGCACTGGTGGGCCTGAGCTGCTGCCACTCTTCTTTATTGTTCTAAGGTCGTGTTTGCATACCGCTTGCATTTGCAAAATAAATAAATTGAAATTACACTTGTCACGGTCCGACCTTTGTCAGTGCTTGTTTGCTAATTGCTTTCAAGACAAATTATGCATTTGTAAAACCCGAAAACCACCGCCTGTCCTTTTTTCCAATTAACACCTGGGCAAGCTTTTGGCTAGGGCGAGATCAGCCCCTTCCACCCTCTTTTCTTAATAAAATAAAATGTTTCAAAATCAACAATCTCTGCAGCAATAGCTCCTGCACATGTTGGACAGTGTATTGGGGCGGGTGTGCGTGCAACCGGTGCAACAAGTTCCCATGGCAGATGGGTGGAGCGGGGAAAGGGGGTTGGGGAGGACCGAGTACCGGGGCAGGTGTAGGATAAAATTGTAGGAGCCCATAAAATGAGGTGCACAGAATAGTTTGTCCAGGGCCCTACCTATCCATGTGACGGGCCTGTGCCTCCCTCCCACAAATCACTCCTCTTCGTTAGCGCGCCCCTGGGAGCCACGGTCTAGCGGCCCATCCCCGCCACCGTCCCCAGGCGGCCGCGCTCCCTCCTGCCGGGCCGGGCCGCCGAGGCGGATCGCTTTCAGCACAGGTGGCAGCAGAGGGAGCGCTCCTTAAGAGAGGCCTCGGCGGCTGCCCACCGGGCCGTGACCCCGGGCATGTGGCAGCGGAGAGCGGCCCTCCCGCCACTCCCCGCAATCTGCTCGCCCGGCGCCCTCCCCTGCTGCTCTGCAATGAAGCCCTCGCAGCAAAGCCGAGCAGTGGAGGGAGGGGAGGGCGGCTGCCCCTCAGCTGGGACTGCAGAACTGCCAGTCTCCGCGGCGTGTTTGCAGGTGTTTATTATCGCACGTCAATTATCCACTCCCCACCCCACATTGAAGCAGGGTCCGAAGCGGCCCCGCACCTCCCACAGCACCCTCTTTGCACCCGAGAGCATGTCCCAGTCGCAAAGCAGGGAGCGCTGAGTGGCCACGAGGAACTGTACAGAAAGGGTGACCAGACGTCTCGGATTTCCCCGGACAGTCCCTGTTTTTAGAGGAATGTCCCGGTGTCCGGATGCTTCTCTTATCACGTTTTTTTGCACAAAGGTCGGATTATTAAATAGATGCCCCGGTTTTTGGGACAAAGGTCAGATCATCTAGGAAAGCATAAGTCAAGAGGACTACAAAGTATGAAATAATCAAAGTATTTTATCCCCTGTCTGCTCCCAGCAGAGACGAGTGGGGAGCAGAGAGAGGTGGGTGGGGGGCGGGTTGGGGGTGCAGGGTGTGAGGTCAAGCCATAGCTAATTTTATATATGTAGTTTTGTAAATGTGTGTGTGCATATATGTGTGTGTGTGTGTGTGTGTATATATATATATACACACACACACACACAGAAGTATAGGCACACATTCACAAAGCTACACAAAAAAAGATATAAAAGTGACAGTAATGTCTTTAGTCCTTCTTTTATGTCTGACCTGTCCCGGTTTTTGCTCCTCAAAATCTGTTCACCCTCTTTATAGAACGCTAACCCTGAATGAATAGCTAAATGTGGCTGAGGGGAAGAGTACACCCAGCGGTGACAGGCCAAGAGAAGAAGTGACAGGGAACAAGGGGTATTGGGTGGCCGTGGAGGTGACCGGGAACACAGACTGAAGGTGGAGGAAGAGGGTACATACCTTTTTGAGGAAAGAGGGAGGGCGCGTGACAGTAACTGGGATGGGGTGAAAGGGCAATAAAATAAGAAGTTAGCCAAAAGTAAAGCGAGACAAGAGCACACAGAAGGATAAGTTGGCAAGGAAAACAGAGCACACAAAATGAAGAGAAAACACATGAAGGGAAGAGAGGCCGTATTATGTAATAGGCCCTCTAGCCTGGTACATGCTGTGGCGAAAAGGGCGGGCTTTAGCGCTGGTGGCTACCAGTGCGACAATCATTTTTGTCCCCCCCCCCTCCATTACCTCCTCCTCAGACTCCCTAACGACCATAGTGGAAAAGTCCCCCTCATCTCTCCATAGCCCCTCTCTCACATAAATTTAATTTGTTTTAAAGCACTGATAAAGGCTCGCTTTACTAATAAAAATATATATCTACCCAAATTAACCCTTTCTAGCAAAATTAGGAATAGATAATGAAAGACCGGGGAAAAACATAATGTCCTAACCTATTTTATGCAGGTTGCAAGCAGCTCTTTGATGACAGTAACAGTCACTGTTCTATATTAGTGTTGCTTCTTAACTGCGATAACAAAAGAATCTCTGTGACAAAAGCAGCAATCTACTCAACTATGCACATAAACTATAGAACTGTGATCTGCAGAGTACTTGTTCTTTGCAGCAGGCATATTAACCCTCTGCACTACTTTAGAGTGAGTGAAAACTGCCACTAGACAAAACTCATCTTTCTCTATAGCAGCAACATTAATCACGAGTTACCTTGACATTTTTATTGCTGCCTGAAAGCTGAATGCACACTGAACTCTGCAGCAGGTGTTTTTAAAGAAGTTATTCCTAAACACAGCGCCCCCCTTAGGTCGGCGCCCAGTGCAGCCGCAATGCCCTAAAGCCGGCCCTGATGGCAAACCTTGAACTGGGTGCGCATGAGGCAGACCTGGGCAGTTCGCCCTAGTGCAGCTAACATCAGGGCTTTAAGTGTGATGAAAAAAGTGTGTGTGTGGATCCCTGAAAGGGACAGGGCCTTTGTAATTAGGGGCATAGCTTAAACATATAAACTACAATTCCCATAGAGTACCACCCTATGCACTCGTTTGCAAAGATTCACAACTGGTACTGGCATATGTGACCACTGATCTGTCCGCTTTGCAGAGAAGCCAAAGGTTGGATGAGGACGTAGTCTGAACACATTTTTCCCCACTTACAGGCACTGAGAGAAACTTGCATCGCTTTCAGCCACAGCTCAGTTATTCTCCGGTATAAATACCTAGATGCGGCTTAATTTAAATTGTGCCAAAGACAACAGTAATATACTGCTTGAAAAAAAACGTAACACAACATTATAGAAAAAAAAACTCATGGAGAATGCAAGATTAAGTGAAGCATGTGAAATATAACTACATAGATTATTACCTTAATGTTTTTTTACACTCATTGTTCAGAAATTGATCAGTGTTTTTGCCTGAAAGGTTAACAACACAAATACAGAGCCCGAAAGGGACCCGTTTCAATGCCCATTTCTAATTACTACCGGGTCTGAGCCCCCGAGGGACCCAGCCCACTTAAAGCCCCGGCTATCATGTTGCCCCAATGCACCTGGAACCAGTGACTGACCTTTCCACAGCACATTAGTAAAAGATTGGGCAGCTGTTTGAAGCAGACATTCTGTCTTTCACTTCATGACGGCAAAACGGCCTGCTTTATAGAGGGGGCAGAGTGCCGCGGCAGGCACGTTGTGTGAGTGACCGCACTTGCTTGCAGAGAGCTTTCTGGGGAGGCCGTGGTACCACATTTCTATTTTCAATTGGCGCTCTTGGGTGGGCGCACTGACTGCACCACATCTTTGTGACTTACTCTCAGTGTTCCTCCTAATAGCTCTTTTGCTTCTCCGCTCGCTTCTCTAACATCGTGCAGATGGAGAGGCAGTGTTCCCTCATTTGCATGCGGCCACGCCCCCATTCAGATGATGGAACATACTCTTGCAATCATGCCGATCTCACATACAGAATGGGCAACACAAGCTCTGTGGCCCCTTCTGTAATACCGAAGTTCCAAAGGGGTGCAGAAAGTGGGTGCACACGCCTGGGCCATTTTGTGTAATATAGCCCCAGGGGTGAGAGTGCACATGCGCCCTAATTACACATTCCCCCATAACTCCTCAGGGAGATACCAAAGCTTGAATAAATTACGTCCCCATAAATTAATGGGGATTATGAGCCATTTCCCGCTGAATGAGTAATAACACCCAGACCTCGGAACCCCAGGTACCTTTCTGCATTTTCCCTTTCTGGAGGAAATAGTAGGCCTAAATCTGCACATATCTAACACCTGCTTAGAGCAGCTGGTAAATGCTGTAAGGGCTTTATTTCTTGACTTCTAGGGTGTCAGGGGAGGTGCAAGGTATGGTTGGAGGTTAAAGGTTTGTTTTACTTTAGCTGGGTGAAGGGGCTTTTTCTGTCTACCCGTGCTGAATGATGAGGGCGGGTGAAGCTGCTCGCACCCCACCCTGCTGCACATCAATCCCCGGGTCTGGGATCTACTTGTTGACCACAGTGGTCTCCCTTCCAAGGGATACAGCTGCAGGCAACTCATAATGAGGGCCACAAATGACAAAGAGTACATATGCGGAACACAGAATACATGGATGGACAAAGGACATAGATGGAGAGGTGCAGACTCTTTATGAGCTACCTGTTAACTCAGATGAGAGATTTTTGGCTAGAGTTCATAGCTGCAGCTGGTATTTCCATGTGTTTATCTTAGTCATAGAATTTCAAGGGGTTTGATTCTGCGATTCACCAACATGCTCTAGATCCAGAATATTGAGGATAGAATATCGAGTGGGCACAATACTGTGACCACAGTATCAAGAACCAAAATATTGGCAGGTAAATATGTATAGATTTTCAATACTTTTTTTTTTAATATGTCTTTATTGACATTTTAGACAGATATTCAAGAGTACAAAAACGTGATGCCAATACCTGGCATCTCCAGAGGTCGAGTGCAGGAATAGAATACAGTACAGTCTGCATGTGAGGTGGATAAGTAACCTCGGCACTGTAAGGGGAAGGACCAGGCACGGGAAGGTCAATGGTTTCAGGACCGGCAAACATAGCAGTTCATTAATCAAGGTGGGGGTGGGGGGGGGGGGGAGGCTGGAATCTCAAACAGAGTGTAGAAGCCCATGCTGGGAGTCGAAATGTCAAATGCCACTCACAACACTATATGACCTTTGGTTGGCGCCACACCATCTCCCCATCACACTTTCTACTGTAACATGCATCATTTTGCAGTCTCTATCAGGCGTTCATCTGCTACAGGGAGTGGGGGGCATGAGTTACCCAGGACCCTCAGTCTCCGTCATAGTATAGTTTTTCTATACTTAACTCCACATATACACACACTGACAAAATATATATCTTCAAGGCAAATAGGTGTTGAGTCAAAAATGGTAAATCTATACTTACTTACATGTATTTACGTCCTCCATAGTTTGGTTTTCAATATGTTGGCCACAATATTATGGCCACTTGATATTCCAGACTACAACCCCAGAAAATCACGTTGGTGTACCCAACAAAAAAAAAGATGGTACATTATCTACATGCAGGATGGGGTGCAGGAATTAAGAGGGGTACAAGGAGAGTTATGAGGGTCAGGGGTGCCAGTAGGAGGGAGAAATATATTCAAAACATTCCTCATGTCCTTCAAATCTTTCAAGAATTGTGGTCTCTTTTTAAAAAGACCTTGGGTGAATATGTCAATATAAAGATGGGTGAGATGAGCACCCAACCGGCAAACTGTTACACTTTCTGCTTACAGGCTCCAGGCCCAAAGGGACAGCTATGAAGGTGGAGAGTCTGCTCCAGTGCTCTGCCTGTAATCTACATGTCATAGATCACAATGCCAGTGGGATAGTTTGGTGGGATGTTGCCTCTGCTGCACATGCAGAGTAAACTGACACCTCCAAGTCACCAGCTCCGATTTCAATGAGTTAGGTCAGTAGGCTGAGTGTCCGCTACTGTCCGCTGTTTGTAATGTGCCAGTCATAAGCTGCAAAGCTTGTAAGCGAGTTTGACTGGTTGATGCGCCTAATGACCAAGAAGCGAGTCAGAGACTGAAAAGAGTGTATGTGCAGGTGTTGTGTACACATATATGTGCGTTAGTATGAAGGATTGAGCAGCCCTTTAGTTATTTTTATTGCACAATCAGTATTTCATATAGTCTACCCGAAATACTTGAAGCAATACAGGGTATTACAGAAAACATTTTGATATCAGCAGAAATATGAGGGGCAGTAGAAATAACCATACTGTGTGCAAGGAGTGTTGTTGCAACCATATTAAAAAAACAGACGTGATAAGGTTGTGGGGAATAACAACATGTAAGACACAACTAGACAGTACCCCTAAGTATAGTTATTTTTACCATTACACATTTTATATGCATTTACAATTCAGGGAGGAACAACATTTTGCCCACAATTACACATACTTAAGCTGGGATTCTAAACCAATGTCTTCAGGTTACAAGATCAAATAAAATATGATAATAATACCAGCTATTTCTCAAAGTGGCAGGTAGGTTGTAAGAGCTTTTGCACATAAAATATATACACATTTGTCAACTGTTAGTCAGATTTCCCCTAATAAATGGGCGCAGTCGAGAAGAATGAATATTCATATTTAGGGCTTATGCACATTACGAAGTTCCCTCTCTAAAGTTGCGCTGGGTCATGTACTTTTGACTTGTTTTCATAACCCTCTTCCCACTTATCCTCGTAGTTTTTGCGGGAAAAAAAAACAAAAAAAACAAGAAAGTTGCCCAACAGAGAAATACTGTTCTTCCGTGACCACCAGAATGAAAATATGTTGAGATTGTGTCCATGAGCAGGTGACAAAATAAATAGTTGAAAATAATTCGCAGGACAGAAAAATGCAAGAAACGTGGTTTTACGGTGTGAAGTGCTTTCCTGGAAGTTCCCACAGAGTCTGCAGGACACGACGATGTTAATCCCTTCTCTGATGTGGGGGTGATCAGGAGGGGTTGCTTTAAACGACCACTTCAAGGAATAAAAGGCTCATCTGTGCGTTCCGATGCTGCCAATACCCAATGACACCCAACACAGAAACACGCAAACCCGAATGCCAGCTACCAGGCCAGACTACGAACCTTAAAATGTACATCTTTAGGGGGTGTGACACCGTTTACACCCCATTGAACATACTCCCTTAGGTTTCTCCCCATGAGTTAATAAGGATTAGACGGATCCCCAATGAGTGACCAATAACAGGTGGACCCAAGACAAAAGGGCCCAATTCTGCATGTTTCCCTCCTGTGGAGTGATAACAGGCCCCGATCCGCGCACACGGTCCACCTGCTTGAAGAATGCGGTAAATGCTGAGGGGCAGAAGGGGGGGGGGTCTTGTTGTCCTAACTCTGTGGAGGGCAACAGAGGGTAGAGGAAGGGCAGAGTTCCTGTTACTGCAGCTAGGGGAGATTTTTCCGCTCCATCATGCCGAAGTGTGAGAACAGCTGGGCTCACCGCAGCCAGCACAGCTCTGCACAGGACTGAGTCCAGCGTCTCCATGTCTGGAATTATCAGTCTGGGGCTCGTGACCGGACAACTGTGGAGCCGGAGACACCGAAAAACGTGTACTTGCCCAGAGCGGTTAAGGCAACTGGTAATGAGGTATGTGGAAGGATGAGACATTAAATTGGAAACAGAGAGCCAGCCCAAGCAGGGCCCGACTCACAGGGAAACCTCCAGCAGGCGGGCGCACGGGCCCCTCGCAGCCAGGAACGAGCTTGTTTACGAGGTGACTGAGGTTGAGCTGCAGCACTGCACGGCCCACACAAAGCAGCTTTGGAAGCACGTTTACCCTCAGAGATGCTAATAAAGAGAACCGTGAACGCCTTTGGCGATTTACCCATAAGCCAGAAGGCGACCACCAGCCCCACAGCCTTTAATGAAGCCGGCCGCCCTGGCCTCAGCCAGACTGAGTTAATGCCCAGTCCGCCCCTTCACGGAGGGAAACACATCCAGGGAAGGGAGCGCGCCACTGAAAGAGGGACCTACCAGGAAGAGAGCACACATGGATGGAGTGCCTATAAATGGACCCAGGATTCATGCCAAATAGACACAAGCAAAACAAGGCCACAATACAATTATGAACGTGAATACACTCCCTGAAATATACATTATGAGATCCTATATATTGGAACAGATGTAAACAACTGATAATTAGACCGGATGATTCGTGACATAAGTATTAATTACTAACATGGTTGGGACCTGAAGTAAAAAAAAAAGTTAGCACTTGGTCAAGGCTAATTTGGACCTTCAGCCTTAAAGGGTGGATAAAGAGATGTCACTCAAGTTGGATATTAAATACCCTGGCTTTCACACTGGAAAGCAGGTGCTATGTAAAAACAAATAATTAATGTTATGGAATTCCTTACAAATTACATTCAATCCTTTGATATAGAGGTGTTATAGCAGTAGTTTACAAAGTGCTTGTATAGCCATGGTGCCCCTTGGCGCTATTAGAAAAGAGGGATTGGTATCAATGTATGCCAAATGGAGCTACTGCTGTCTCCGTGGCACCCATGCTGGCTTGTGTTTAAATTGGCAACCAAGTACAAAACAGGGCCCCCAAATCAATACAGAGAGAGAGATAAAGGGTACTTTACCAGAGGTGTAAGAACATCCCTCTCTTTCATTGTAACATACACACGAACCAAATACTAACAATATTGTAATATCAAACATAAATAATATTTATTTATACTAAACAACGTGATACAGCACTTTTAATCCAAAGGAAAAATAATAGTAAATTCAAAATACATAAGACCCCCATTAATAATACGTAAGAAAATAGCCAAAACAATCACAATTAACTAGAAGGAGAACACACCATATTAGAGGACAACATAGGTGACTCACATGGTCACAGACAACATCAAAAAAGTCTCAAGACAAAACGGAAAGATCCAGAAAACAAATAAAACCTTTACAATAAAGCATAATTTATAAAAACTTAAATATTTCCAAATGATATCACAGTCAATATGTAGAAAAAGTAAGATTGGATTTATAACAATATTTACACAATTATTTTAATAACTCATAAGTGGGAGAGCAATCTGCTCACTTTCTTAAATGTCCATATATTCAACAATATGATTCCTTGTTTGTCAAACATCCAATAATCATATTCAGGAAAGAGATTGCCAAAAAGTAATTTTAAATTCTTTCTAGTCCAGAATTGTTTTATCCAGTCTGGTATGTCAAACAAAGATTACACCTCTTGTGTTTAAATTGGGCCTGACCTGTATGGTGTCCTCCAATTTACTAATTTCTGAGCTCACACACTTATGTGTTTCCACATGTTATAAAACATGCTTGTTCTCTACAACAATTCACAACACCGGCCATTCAGATCACAAGTCTAATTTCATACCTACCTTAACTCATTTCACGCAACTGTTGCACACATTTAAGACGTCCTATTTTCCCACAGCAATCTCTTTCCTAAACTGATACAGTCTGAAACATTTCTTTTTTCAAGCAGCTCTCAATACAACTTTTTCCCACATAATTGTCATCTTGCCTTTTACAAATGGTTCTTTTCCTAACTACACCACATCAGTGGGGGTTGCTTACCATCACACAGTTCTTTCACAGAATGTATGGACCTTTCCAGAGTGTTGACCTTATATAGTTTATTTTAAAGATCTACTAACGGAACGTAAAAGCCGTTGTTGGACCTTATTATTTGCAAAGTGCACATTGGGTCTCTAATGTACTGGTCTGCATATAGTTCCATCAAAGACAATAGTGTGCAACCA
Organism: Pleurodeles waltl; assembly: GCF_031143425.1. Taxonomy (NCBI): domain Eukaryota; kingdom Metazoa; phylum Chordata; class Amphibia; order Caudata; family Salamandridae; genus Pleurodeles; species Pleurodeles waltl. The sequence goes on along the minus strand of NC_090447.1, from coordinate 351,871,837 downwards.
GACCCCTTAGTGACACCATATACATTTCTGTGTTTTTTTAAAGTTGGTGCCTTGAATAAAACATTTGCCTACCCAAGGCATATGCAATGCAAGGCTAAGCCGTAAAATGCAAATTGAGGAAGTCTTGATTCGACAAAGTTATTATAATCCCCTGCTGGGTTTCCTGGTGGGGCAAGGTTTTTAAACTATTTCGACTCTCTATGCCTGATAAATTCAACAACAAGGCCTCTTTACTTCCAGCCCTAAATTTTTCTTCCCTGTCTCCAATTTTATACTAGGTTCCCCTGGGTTCTTTTGAAAGTAAGGTGGCTGATGACATCGTGTGAGATGTTACAGACAATAGGGAAAAATACAAAAAATGTAAATGTAGCAACATGAGAGAAAAGTGTGTCTCACTAGTGTATAGGAAGCATAAGAAACACCTCTCAGTACACTTGCAGTATAGAGGAGTAGCACTGTTAGCAGAACAAACTTTAATAATAAAAAAAAAACACTGCGTGCTGAAAAGCAGAGGAAAATGCAGAAAAAATGATCTGATGGGAACAAGCCTGCAGGAAAATACGGATGAAACATCGACAGAACTCTTAGTCCTCTAGTAACAGCAACATAAGGCACAGGACATCAGCTTGGGAGAGCCTGATGTGGGGAACAGTATGGCCTTACAAAAACTAAAGAGACGATTTGAATAAGCGGGAGCAGACGGCAGGTGGGCAAGTGGTCGCCCAGCAACCAGTGTTAAATGTCACACCATCAAAAGTGGTGGTGATGCTACGGCAGGTCGTGCTCTTGAGCTGTGCCCACTGTGCCGTGCTACGGGGCTCTACTGGGTGACAAACACAAGATCTCACAAACACAGTCATGGGGAAGGGGTGCAAGGCGAGCCCCTAGAGCAAGGGTAACTTACCCTTTAGGAGCCTAAGGCTTATGAATATCTATGATATAATTAATTCTCAGGGGACCCCATCAATTTGTCTTTGCCTCTGTTATGAGGCGCCTCTAGGCCACAGCAAGCAGTGGTGCACCAATGTTTGATTGAGGCATGCTCGTTACTCAGGTTTTGGGCTGGTGCAGGGCAGAGCGGAACAGAGACAATTGTCACAAGGAAGATGAAACAGATCAAGAGCAATTTTCTCTAATTCTGAACAAGTGCTTCAGCGGTGGCCAGCCATGGTGTGCAACCGCAATTCAGGAAGCTCAAGAAAATCTATGGTCCAGCTCTCTCATCCAATTGAATGTCCTTTTCATCCAGCTGTGGGCTACCAAAAAGAGGTGTAGACAAATTAACCTCAGTGGAGATACTTAAGACTGAGAAAGGGATTGGTAGACCCACCATGAATCCAATATATATGTTTAATTCATCATACTGTCAAACTTTTTGCGTATTAATGCAGTGATTCAAGTCCATAAGCCCAGGGTTAATGTTTATTTGTTAACACACTTGATTAGCAACAGACGACACGTTTTTCGTCCCCTGGGGTATATATACCTGGGGCTTTCTCAAGGCTATGAAAATATAAAGTTGAATTTAATGAAAAACGTTTGAAAAGATGCTGGCATTTGAATTTATAGTTCCTTACAATATAGAAATTATTCAAATATAAGAAAAGTGTTAAGTGTACCTACAACCAGTGGTCCCAAATGTTATAAGTAAAAGAACAGGTCATTTCTAGGAGAGCAGAAAAGAAGACCTTCTGCCCTTATTACATTCACGGCATGCTCGTGCAATACCGTAAATAGAAAAAGTTAAAAAGCTCTCTGCCCTTATATATAAGTTGAGTTATACTATACCTCTCCAAATATTCAAGAGAATGTATCCATTTTATAGCGTTATGCAGAAGACCAAAGATCAATCTGTAATGTCAAAAATATACAGTAGCAACATGGCTTCAATTTCATCCAAAAATAGTGAAACGATGTTCAATTCAAACAAAACATTCATCTAATTAATTCACATACATCCCTGTTTTCAAATGTTATGTTCCAAGCTAATGCCTAATTAAGACATACAATGGTACCGATTTTGTGAGCTGCCGGTCATCAAACATAATTAACTCCTACATCAAGGAGACTAATTAACACATTACATTGACTACTACATCTGGCATTGTTGCACAGTGCTCAGCTGATGTTTAGGTTATTTGGCAACTATGAATGAAAAAACGACAAATTTGGTCGGAAAACTTGGTCCATATCATTGGGTATAACTGATCTAGTAATATGTCAGGAAACCATAAAACAGAGTCATGAATAGTGAGTACAGCTGCCTATTCCGTACAACGATCCATATGTCATGTGTTAAAAATACTGAAATTAAATGAAATCTCCCCGACCTAATTAGGCCAGGTCAGACGTAGATCAAGAATGGAAAGACTGTTATCCTGAGAGAGAGGACTAGAGGTAGTTAAAAAGTTGCTTACTGAACAAAAGAACTAATTGAAAACAAAAGAAACAGCCGCCCATCTCGGGTTGAATCCCTGGCAACAGATGCTTACGGTGAGTGCCTGGCATCTTCATCCAGCGCCATCTTTATTAGGACAAGCGAGGCGTCCTTCTTTAGGTTCCATGGCCCGGAAAATGCCACGGTCCTAACACCTATTTTGGCAGCCATGATGCAAAGAATATAGTTTTGCACGAATTAAAATGAAAAGATATACAGATTTAATATAAGCTAGTTATTTAAAACCCTTTTTGGGACAAAAAAGTTAAATTTTAAGAAAAGATTTTTAAGTGTATGGGACGTCCCGTAAAATGGATCAAAGTAAGTATGCCCGAAATGGAATGGCCGCCATCCTGGAAAAAATAATATAATGATGTTGATTATTCCGAGGCAGACTAGTAATAACTACAATGAACTGTGATGGACCAGAGCGTTTACTTGCCAATCAGAGAGCAAGTTAGTTTGGATAAGAGTAGATAATAATCTTGAATAGGGTTCTGAGCATCAAGTGGCTTTCAAAGGAAGGCCTGATATCTTAATATAGCACCGTATTTTATGGTAGCAGTCAGAATGTCCTACTTCTAGTACCATAGCCCGAGATTCACACTGATCCAGGCACCTACTACGGCAGCCATGATGAAGGGATAGTGTATCTTCATAACATCGTGTTCCATATAATGCAGTGATGCTAGGGCCTACATGCAACCTAAGTAGTATGGCAGCCTAAGAACAAGACAGTGAGAAAGAAAATATATGTAATCTGTCTCTCATTGGGACCCAAGAAATATAGTGAAAATGAGAAGATTCCTAAATTTATAATCAAACAATATGAGACACTCAGAGACCCCTTGTAAGGAATAGCATGTCCTACAAAAAGTACTATTGAACTGAACGTTCGCAATTGTAGACTATTAGAAGAGTAACGAAAATAGACGGGACCCAGGAGAACATAGAAGAAACATATGTAAAGACATCACTGGCTTTTTGAGGAGGAAAAGAAATATGCAAGTTACTAGGGCTGAAAAAACACATTGATTTCAGAAATGTCTTTATAAACATATGTATAACATCCTTTGAGTTTCTGTTCCCTGTACTTTTTCATGAACGGAGCAATATACGTTGTGTATTAGAGGAGCCTGTAGTGCCATTCTTCTTTATTAAGACCACATCGAACTGTGTTAAAACGAATGATGAGGGCACTCTCATTTTTCGTAACTTCAGTTCCAGGTCTTCACCCCGGGAATTATGTTTTAATTTTAAGAGACCACAGAAGTTGAAAGTCTTGGAGTGAGGATGACATTGTGCATCATGTTCCACCAATGTAAGTCTCAAGTCATCCCTTTGTATGTTGCGTAAGTGTTCTTGTATCCTTAATTTCAGAGATCAGGCCGTACTTCCAATTAAGACCTTGTCACAGCAGCAATTGATGAGGTATACTATGTTGGTACTTTCACAGTTGATGAAATCAAGTATTGGAAAGTTTTGACCATTTATGTCTATCTGTTGTGGTTTTGACAGGCCCAGTTTACAGATTGAACATTTAGTGCAGGTATAGAAACTGGAGACTGGTTTCATAAAATGTTTAATTTCTCTTTTTTCCTGGTAGAATGAAGGACAGATTTTATCTCTGAGGTTAAGTGCCCTTTTGAAACACATTTGTGGAAATGATTGATTATCTTGGGAGATGGAAGGGTCATTGGTAAGCAGAGACCAGCATCTTAGTAATAGTTTGCGAATATGTAGATGACCATTACTGAAATTAGTGATGAAACAAATAGGTGTGTGAGTTTTAGGAGACTTACTTTTATTTAAGATTTAATTTCTATCTGTTTGGGCAAAGTGTTCTTTTATGTGAGTAAGACTTAAACGATTGTATCCTCTCTTGGATAGGCGATCAGTAATTTCTGTTGCCTTTACCTCATACTCTTCAATGATGCTACAGTTCTGTCTAGCTCTTCTGTATTCTCCTGACGGAATGTTAGCTATTGTATTGAATGGGTGACAACTGGATGCATGGAGACTGGAATTGGCAGTTGTTTCTTTTCGATGAAATCAAGTCTGTAGCTGATTGTGATCGATATAATGTGTAAGATCCAGATATTCAACTGATACGTTCGAGATTTGATAGGTCACATCAATTTCCCATTTATTAGGACTCAAAGTCCTCAAAAACTGTCAGAGGAGGGACTCCTGACCACGCCAAATGAGAAGAATATCATCTATGTATCGACCTCAAAAAATAACATGATTCGATAGGTCCTCTGTATTCTCCTTCCATAGCCAATGTCTTTCCACTTCCCCCATCAAAATACAGGCCTACAGTGGAGCAAACCTGGCTCCCATTGCAGTCCCTTGTTGTTGTAAGTAGTATTCACCATTTAACAGAAAGAAGTTGTTTTTTAGGCAAAATGTCAACATTTCAATGATCATATTGTTCCTTTCCAGGAAGTGCACTGATCGGGTGGATAAACATTTTTGTACTGCCTCAATGTCTTCTTGATGTTTGATTGAGGTATACAGAGTGACTACATCTATAGTTGCTAATATCTAGTCTGATCGCCAATCAATATTCTGGAGTTTTTGAAGTATGTCTTTTGTATTCTTGATAAAGGCATGCAAGTTTTTTTATAAAAGGTCATAGTTTTGAGTTGGTAAAGTTGCCTACGTTAGAGCAAATAGAGTTAATGCCTGCAATAATAGGTCTTCCTTTGGAAGGGAAACCTCCTTTGTGGATTTTTGGTAGTAAGTACAATGTCGGAGTAGTGGGGTGTTTCACAAATTAAATGTATATATTGGATTCATGGTGGATCTACCAATCCCTTTCTCAGCAATTCAGGAAGCTGCTCTCTTAAGGAGGATGCAGGGCTACTGGCTCTATGAACAATCTCTTGCAGTCAAAATAAGTAGGAGGAGATGGAATTAAGAAGTAAGAGCTTTTGTGAGAGCAGCTCTGCAGTTGCCCAACTCCTGTTGCAAGATCTATGAAGGTAAAGGTTGAAGAAGAACCTAACAACGAAAAATGCAACACTACAGAATGTAGATGCCATAAAACTGTGGAGAGAGTGCCAAAGGTAAGTGACAAAAGCAATTGGTCACTGCGGAAGTACCAGAATTGATCACCAACGAAGAATGGTAGACAAACATGCACATTTACCTGTCACTCGGTTTCACTCTACTCCAAGGATGCGTGCTGGTACACAACAGGAAATTCAAGAGAAGTGAGCTCCGCTACTCTTCACACATGACACAGAAACAGTGCCCACATGGAGCCCATCCATAACACATACCCCAGCAACCAAACAGAACAGTAAAATCAATGATTTCCCATCAGCTTCTATGGGAATGAAGCCTCACGTGGGTTCAACTACTATACCAGAAAATCACTTTCACTTTTACCAACCATTAGGGTGAACGTGCATTAGAAATAGCCCACTTAACAGACTTCAAGAAGTCACGCGACTCCTTTTCACATGCAGTTCCATCCTCCAATAACTCATACTAGGAAGTGAGTTTAGGGATAAATAGTTTCCAGATGGCTTAAGAATAAAACTCACATTTATCTGTTTCAGCCTGTTTTAAGGGGCTGTTTCAATTCCTGTCTTGTTTGCCCAAAAATTCCGGCAGGCGTTTTAAAAAAAAGATTTTATTACATAAACGTGCAATATGGTGTCATGATAATGCAGGGCCAAGCCCTCTGGGCTGCGTTGCCATATCCTGAATTACGCAGCACAAATACTGACTCGTGAAAATTCGTGCTAACCCCTACACTAGGGAGAGGGAACCGTGTACCGTGCGGAAATCCCCACTCCTGCAGCGCCCGCCTCCCGGAAGTACTGCAGAAACAGGATGGGATTACTGTGACCCAAGGGTCGCGAGACACATGCTTACGAGGCTGTATAAGGGTGATGTTTTCTTTACGCAGACAGAAAACAATCAAAGCTCGCAGAGCTGGGGGTGGCAGCTGTGAAAACACGAAGAAAGGAGAGCCCTTGCTCAAGCACCCTTTCACAGCACTGCCCAGGAGAGATATGTAATACTGTAAAGATAAGAGTGCAGTTGTACCGCTACCCCCTTTATTAAGGGTTTGTTTGTTTGCGGTAGCCCCATTGCACACCAGAGGCGCCACGGGGCTGAGCAGCTTGTCAAGCGCTCTTCTAGCTCCAGCTCTGGTCTCCCCGTCCTTCTTTTACTTTCCTTCAGCCTCTCACCCTCACACCGATCACCCATTCCAACATGTTCAAGCCGAGTAGTCACCCTCCCAAGGTGGCAAAACGCCAGCAAATTTAATTTAAACTAGTCACATGGGTGCATTCTAATATATTGAACAGTTCAACCAATCTCCTTCACGCTGGGATTTGCTGCTCATCTTCAACAAACCGGCAATGTTAGCTGGACAATCCCTTCAGCAATTTGAAGAACTGCACGTGAACAGAGCTGCTAGGATGTGTTTGCATTATCAGATCTGGAGTTGCGTGCTTCGTATGTGAAGGCGGCTAGAACAAAACCCTAAATTTTGCCCTTCAACCAGTTGCTGCCTACCTGCATACATGCCATTTTAGAGAAGGCAAGTGGGAGGTTATGAATGTATTTTCCCCGCTGACTTATATTAAAAAAGAGGCAATCTGCCTGAATCGGGTCCAATGGTATGCATAGAGACAATCAGCATTTCATTTTTGGCAGTTTAATGACAGTGCAAACAAAAATAGAGTTCTAAACTCTGTTTTTGTTTTCGCTATGCAAAACTACCAAAAATAAAATGTTGAAGTCTGTCACATACTCCAATCTCCACCTCCAAGAATTAAGGACAAATTGTTAACTTTTAATGTCATGTCATTCTTGGAGGGTGAGATTGGAACGAGCATAACAAACATTTTATTTTCGCAAGTTTCAGAAAACTTTGAGTTGGTTTCTGGATGCAGGAATATGAGAAGAGGGAGACTAGCCTTGAAATCTTTAGTTTCCTGCCTGAATCGGGAGGGTTGGCATGTACGTACCTGCTATCTGTCTAGGTGCTCTGCCCAAGAGGAGAGCACTTTCAGCCAGCCCCAGGAGACCAGAACAGCTTCTCAGATATACATGTCAATAGGCTGTTTTATAGATAACTCAAAGGAAAGAAGCACAATTAGGTAGTGTTTGTCGCCTAGAGATTTTCTTAGCTGGGCAGATTTTAAGTATTCAGACTCTTCACCTGGCCAGGATACTCCTTTGAATAAATCTCCCCTCCCCTCTGTGGTTACAGAGAAACGTATCATCAAAAGATGCAATGTGTGATCTTGGGAAACATATGGTTGGGTATCGCCGAGGCCTCCTCCCACCAACAACCACTCACCCTCCAAAGGATAGCCCAACCCATCCTAGCTTGCTTTATAATCAGCCTAACTTATTTTGGGTTTAGGGGTCATAAAGCCCAGGCCGTATTTTTATTGTCGACAACACACTAATTAATCACAATCATTAAAAATTATACGCAGTAATCACATCATGTTTCCATAATATTTACAGTGTTTCTGATGGATGCCTAGCCTCAACAGTGTACGATAATACAAACAAATTCCTAATACTGTCTAAAACAGTTTGTTCCTGCGTACCCCAATGTTGGTGATTGCAAATGAGATTATAACTGTTTGGCTACTACCCCCAGTCCTTGCCCCATCTCCCGCTATGAGTCCCAGGGGTAGGATCTCCATAAGGGAATCCGTATCCTGTCCCAAAAACCGTCCTATGGGTACACACTGTGGAGGGGGCCCACCAGCATACCTACCTCGGGCGCCCCTGCAACCAGCAGGCTCCACTCCCCCCAAGGGCCAGTGCTCACTTAAGGCCTTTACACATGCATGGGTGGTTGGCCTTAAGGGCCAGATGCCAGCGCCACTCGCAACCGCCTGCGCCCCTGGATGTCATCCTCACTTCCCAGCCAGCACACCTTGGAGGGTCCAATTACCTTGCCATCCTGATCCTGTAATAAAAAAGGTACCTATTTGTACTCCCAGTCATGATCTTACATGCCACAGGCCCACATAGTTGACCGTCTATGTGGCCTGCGCCCCCCCATGGCAGAGTCGCACCTACCAAGTATGATGACACAACCACACAAGCATATTCTCCACAAACATTTCATAACCAACTCGAGAAAGATGTACTCCATTCTGCAGGAAAAAACCTCCATGAATGAGCCATGTGAGACAATAGCTAACCTTGCAGTCCGAAACAATGTGGCCAGTTTGGTATTGATTCTTCTTGCCGAGTCATTGAGGGTCTTAACTGAGAGACAGCCCTTCGCAGCCTACGAGGAATCATGTTTGACCAAGCAAAGACCGCCTGCGGATAATTTTGGCCCACCAACTGAACTCGGATACCACTAGCTAAAACAGCCGCCAGCGCCCCAGTGAGACCACATCATTACCCCGAAGATGCAAAATGATGATGTCCGACAACGAGCACCCTGAGGGAAGCATAGAGTCCAGTACTCTCCTTTATTGAGTGAGGCGCAGCCGGCCTTGGCCAGACGGAACAGCCTTCAATGCGTGTAACGCAAAGGCACTCCTTACATACAGTCACCTGTCCGTCGGACGTGAGAGTGGCTGATTACCCAAACATCAGTGACCCCGGCAGCTCCCGAGTGCACCGGAACCTTCAGGACCATCAAACAGTTGTCATGGGCACCTATAAAGAGTATGGAGAAACAGAGTTGAAAGGACATGAACTCACAGCATATGCAAGCTCACATACCTGTTGTAACAGTCAGAAGACCACCTGCCAGTTCTCCTAACCGCCGCTCCAGAAAACCCCCTTGCCACTGCCGCCGTGGCTGCCCCCTTCCTAAAGCAGTGAGCACCAAACTCAGAGGCATCAAGATCTGCTGTTGGCATGGAGGGTTTGAGCACCTGTGAGAATTGGTACCTGGCGAGTGGTGTGCGGTCGGCATGCACCAAAAACGCACCCGTTGACCTCGAATGGTGCTGCGCTAAGAAGACCTCCAGGTTATATTCCAGACAGCACATGCTACCCGGGGCTCTTTTCAGTAAAATGTGATCCCCCCTCCCATCCTGGTCCGTCTTTGAGCGAGGGATGTTGATCACTAAGGACCCGGATCCTTCTGGTTAATAAATATCCGCCAACTGCAGCCTTCCTGTGATGTCTCCGTTATTCCTAGTCACTAGTTCACCCAATCTGAAGGCCCTATAAAAGGCCAGGGTAAAGGCTGACCTAAATAAGGCGACCTTCTGAGGATAGATGCAAATGCGATCTAATGCGGCTAGTATCACTCCTACCCTTCCGACCTCTATGGGATGCCTAAAGTCTGGTTTAGCTCCCTGGAGCCGCTGCCAGCTCTTGAGGGCTCTTCTCACTAGGAATGATTTTGTTCCATCAGGCACCCCCCACAGCTGTGCAAAGAAAGAAATAGCTGCAGTATGGCACCTGGCACATGCAACGGACCCCCCCCACCTCCACCAAAGACTCCAAAAATGCCAAGACTGCTGATGCATCAAAACAAGGAAAAGATCCCGCCCCACCCAGGAAATTAATATAGGCCGCAAACGCTCCCCAGTAAGCCTTCCTTGGTCCGGGTACTAGGCTGGTTGCCACAAGGTCTTATATTCCTTGGCACCCATCTGCCACAGATGCTCCGGGAAGGGAGTTGGTAACTCTTCCGCTCCAGGGAGTTGAGACCTGAAAACCTGGATCTGAAAAAGGGACAGGGCAACAGCAGCATTATTCAGAACACCAGGCACGTGCGTAGCTCCGAAAATCACATTTAATCCCAAACACAGTAACACTATCTCCTTCAGTAGCCTCAGGATAATCTTACACCTGGGTGCTTGCTGGTTAGTGCAACCCACCACTGACATGTTATCTGACCAGAAGATCACAAGACTGGTTGAGAAATCACTCTGGCCAGATTGCCACCAAAATTGGAAATAGCTCCAGGAAACCGATATTAGCCACTAGGCCCTACTGGACCCATTGCAAGGGCCATCGCTGAGCACACCGTGCCGTACCAAATATACCCCCAAAACCTTCACTGCCTGCTACATCTGTAAAAAAGGCCCAGTTCCTCGTTGGATCTAGGCTGACTCGGCTACACGACCGTCCCATTAAAGTCACGTAAGAAGGTCTCCCAAATCCTCCTATCCTGCTTGACTTCATTGGAAAGCCTGGTGTGGTGGTGCTTGACCCTCAGTCCTGACATGGCCTGAGCAATAGACCGAGAGAATGAGCGCCCCATGGGGATTATTTGCAGCGCAAAATTGAGCTGCCCCACCAAACATTGCAGCTGATTGATTGTGACCTTCCGCGCCCTCAAACATGCCTGCACCATTTGAGAGAAAGAAGCAACTTTTTCCCAAGGTAGCCTAGCCACTCCTGCCACTGAATCAAACTCAATCTCTAAGAATTCAATCGTGGTACAGGGCCCCACCGTTTTGCCCTCTGCTAGTAGGACTCCGAACCCAACCAGGAGGTTTCGAAAGACCTCCAACCCACCAGCACACTGATTAGACCTAGAGGGTCCATGAATGAGGAATCCATCCAAGTAGTACAATACCCATTAGTGTTGTGTCTTGTGTCTAACCCAATCCGAGAAAGTACTACATTTCTTGAAATGAGAACATGACACAGAGCAGTCGATAGGCATACACCTATCAAAAATAGTACCTCCCTTCCCACTGGAAACCCAAGAAGTTGAGATCATCAGGATGGACGGGTGACAGCCAAAATGCGGATGCAATGTCACACTTTGCCATCAGAGCTCCAGGCCCCAGCTCCCATGGGATCTGAATTGCCTGATCTAGAGAAGCATACCTGACAGAACAAAGTGCCCCATCAATGGCCTTGTTCACTGATTGGCCCTTTGGCACAGACAGGTTGTGTATTAATCTACAGTTGCCAGGCTCCTTCTTGGGACCCACTCCTAATGGAGAACAGACAAAACTCTGCATGGGAACCTCAGCAAAAAGGTCCAGCTACCCGCCCCAACCCCAGCTCCTTTAGAACCCTAGCCCTGGCTACCTTGGGGTTGGACCTCAGAGACAGCGGTTTCTTGCCATGGGGAGAACTTACATAGCCTTGAGCTGGGATCTTGAAACCGTCCTTAAAAACCCTGATACAGAACCTGCGCAGCTGTCTGATTGGAGCAGGAATTAAGCCAAGGGACCATAGCCAATAGATTAACAGGAGAGGAATCCTTAACGAAAAAACGAAACACCCTGCCCAGTGCCTGCCACATCATCATTCTTGTTTTTTTGCCACCCTTATCCCGTGATTTCTTGAAACACTTGAATTCGGGATTGGAGGCCTGGCCACAGGAAGAACAGTAGTGTTTGAAATGGCAGGTCTCAGAGGACCGTGAGCAGGGCTGGTGTCCGGGCCCCTGAGTACGATTTGTGTATCGCAACCAAGTAATTATATGTATCTCCAGGCATCCCTATCATAAACTTTCTATGCTGTGCCTCCATTCACATTGTGTGTCCCCCACGATCCTGTTCCAAAGCCTTTGGCTAAAATGGCCCGATAGATGAAGAAAGCTTTCATCCAGTTGCACAGAGACTCCTCCACTTTCCGCTACTGAGGCCAGTGGCCACACTCTCTTGAACGTACACACTCTTTACACCGATTCACCTGCTCCTTGTATATCAATGTAAGCCCCCTTCCAAATCTTCTCCCTCACTTCTACTGGCACATGCAGCCCCAGTTGGTTACGCTCAGAGCGAATATCACCCACGTCCATAAGGGGGAAGAGTGACCACTACCTGAAATTGCCGCTCCCTGGGTCAGAGAAGACATCAAGGTAGGGTTCACCACTGCTGTCGCATTACTCGACTGTTGGGTGGATGCCCCTGATGAAGAAGCAACCTGCTGCGCAGAGGACATTGTAGAAGGAGTCCCCTGACCCCCCCCACCAGAGGAGGTAAGGATAGGCAGCTGGCTCTCTGCCCCCCCTCACTATTGTCTGACCCCGATCCTTTCCCCTGGGACCCATGGCTGCCTTTCCTGGCACCCAGATGTCACACCAAATGCAGAGCCCACTCCATGACGTCCCCTTTACTAGTACCTGCCAACGGGTCCCCCACCAGAGAGGTGGGCAGCACACCCACCTCAGAAAGCCATGGCAACGCCAAAGCCAACTGCCCTATGAGGTACTGCTGACCGGCCTCCCCACAGTGAGAAACACCCGTATTCAAAGCGGACACATCACAACAAGGTCCCACCTCCACGACGCTCTCGGTTGTGGTCTGAGCTGCCACATAACTCATACAATCATTTGTGGGCTGAACCGTACTCACGAGCAGCGATGCATAAACCATGGACTGCAGTGAAGGCTGAGGTGGGGCCAGCCCCTCCGAATTAGCCACACGATCTAACAACTGCCCAAGGGTGGCCTCCACTCGCCCACCTGCAGCCCCCTTTCCATTTTACTGTCCACGCACCCCCTTGGAAAATGGGGGGAATGCCTCCTGAGGCGGTACCCCTGCCTGCTGGGGCCTGTTCACCTGATGACCTGGCACCTCCACTGGATAAGATGGCTGGGACCTCAAGGATGTTATGGCTTGGACCATAGTATCCATCCTAAGCATCATAGCCCCTAAGACCGCCTCTGTGCACAAGCGTTTTACGCCCCTTTGCGTGTTTGCTGCCATGCCGCAGAAACAATAAAGGGAAACTACCCACAGGCACCTGAAAAAACCTAGCCAACCAGGAACCCGCGTTGTAGTCAATACAATTACACCAATAACTGCAGTCTCAGGGGTAGGCCCGATACCTTAGCAGGCGATCAAAACCTGGAAAAGAGTAACGTGCCCCCACAAAAACCATAATCTATGTCACTGCCAGCACCATTCCACACTGCAGTACCACCAATGACTGCTGGCCCTCTGCGCACCTACCACTTCAGAGGTATTTCCCAGAACCTACTGCCCTAACTCCAATGGAACCTACTGCCTTAAAACACAAAGAACAGAATTTTCTAAACCTACTGCCCTATCTTACAAGTGAAATGGACGCATGCGTGACCCCCACACATATGGCCCGAAGGCCCTTCACCCAGCAGCTACAGGAGCCCCACTGGAGCTGCCACTGAGATAAACTCAGGTCATGTGAGCTCAGCTCGAACTCGTACTGCTCCCTGTGAGTCATGCTGGTCTGCTTGCGTCCCTGCCAGGGAGGGCGTCCTCCTCTGCAAGAAAAAGAAACAGAAAAAAGGGATGGGAGACAGAACAAGGATCTTCAGGGGTCCGGTGGTGCCGCAAACACAGTCTGCGACCGTTAAAGGCGGGCCTGTGATATCATTGCTGCGCACGGCTCAGGAAGCACAAAAGTGCGTCCGGGGCCGCGGCAGCCCAAAAGCCAATTGGTTGCAATGTTATTTCCGGATGGGGGCAGGCTGGGGATGCCTGTCACTCCCCATTCCCCACCCCTTCCGGCCCGGCGTCACCACCATAAGCGGGACCCCCCTGATTGGGGTGGACCCCGTGCATTTTTCAGGGTTGGCTGGAATTGCTGCAGAAAGGGAGCAGTTAGAGTTGGCATATTATACCCTCAACCCCGCACCCACTGAACTCCACCTGAACTAGTGAAAAGGCAGTGAAATGTTAGAAGCAATACATCAGCATGAACCCTCAGGTTTCTCTCAAAATGTTTAAGGGCGTCCTTGCTAAGAGGTAAAGGGAGGAGGTGGCATTGTCACTCCCCACACATAGTTCTTGCAGGAAGTGTGGAGACCTTTATCTTCCTCAGAGTTCTCAGTTATGCTAGTCTCATGTATGGAGAGCTCAGCTAGTGCAGAGATATTCTTTGCTTTCTGGCACTCATGGTCATGAATTTGCAAAACCTATAGTTCTCACCTATCTGAAAGCTTGTGGCTTTGCCAATGTCTATTAGCCATGTTGTACAGTAGCTTTTCACAGCTAAAAGTTATTGTGCTGGTGGGGGCGGAGCAAAGCAAACAACAGGAGGTGGAAGAGGCAATAGGCAACACAGATAACAAGGGGTGGTTGAGAGGGGGGAATTTGCAACACGGACAACAGGGAGAAGGGAGGGTGGAATTTGCAACAAGTATAACAAGGAGGTGATAAAGCAACATGGACAACGGCAGGTAGGAGAGGGTAAAATCAACAGACAACCGGATTGGGAGGAATAAAAGCAACACAAACAACAGGGTAGGAGGGGTAAAATCAACACAGTCAACTTAGAATAACAATATTAGCACACTACTAGAATAAACATGTATATAATAATGTATTTAAACATGTATTAAAAATATCTAACCGATTGTATCATGTTTATGTTTTATTTATTATATATTAAAAAACAAAGCTATGTCTAGAATGTATTTTTATTATTTTAATAAAATTTATATATTTTTTCAAGTTATATATACACAATTTATTTAACATTAAATACAATGTATCTATTTTTATTAAACGCCGAAATAAGTCAATTTATTTTAAAATTATTTTTTATGGGATTTTATTTTACATTGTTGCCTCCGCTATGTCCTGTGGAAGAGTGTTGCTGTTCTAGTGGTTAGCCATGTGCGGTGCTCCACTTGGCCCAGGTCTGAACTGGAGTACATTTGCAACTGTTTTGGGACCTTTTTGCCTCAATAACATTAGAAGTGCAGATGAATTGCCTTACTCATTTTTTGGGTGGTTGTTTGTCCCTAACAAACTCCATTTTGTAGTAAGCATTCCTCATTTTCCAGCCATCCTCCCATCCCTCTCAGATTTAATACTTAAATACAGTAGGTGTGAGGAGATCTCTGTAATTGAGGCAGAGATCTCCGAGCGGAAAGAATAGGTGAGGCGGTGGTCTCCACATGTAGGTGTGTAAATAGCATTTTGAAGTATGAGAGCATTACTACTCTAGTACTACAAGTGATTTAAATGGAGAATAATAAGTGCAGGTACTCACCTTACCGAGCTGTGAACCAGAGGTGGGGCTGGGGATGGGTGTGCGGGCGGGGTGAGGAGGTCAGACGCATTTAATTAATGTCCTTTCTCAGTTCTCCCCTTCTCATCGTTTTATAATTAGATACATTATTTTTGCCTCACGCTTCCTTATGTCTTTCCCCTTAGGCGTCCTTTTTCTCCCAGGTTTATATATTTCCTTTTCCTTTTTGAGTTTTTACCCATCTTTATATTTCTTTCCACTCCTTTCCTCCACCTCATTATTTTTCCTCTTCTCTCCTCACTTTCTTATTTCCTTTTCTTCCCCTCTCCTTCCCATATCTCTGCCGTTTTTTCCTTCTTTATTCTCTTTTGCCTAATCTGTACTTCCCACTGATTGTTCTTAACCCTCATTCATTTGTCCCTGCTTGCCTTTTCTTATCCTGTTGTACTCCTTTCCCAGGCCTGGATCTTTGTAAGTTCCCAGGATTGGACTAGGACATTAAACAGGCACAGGTACCAAAATAAAAGTAATCCCTCAGATAGCAAAAAACAGTGTCCCACCCTTGCTAATAGGGGGAGCGGTTTTGAACTTGTAAAGACATGTTGCACATGAAAACCATGCTGTACAGGTGTTTGGCAAGATATGGAAAACTGCTTGCATTTGTGCTTGCTGAAGGTAAATTCTTGTGGTACTATCAAGGAAATTGGCAGTAAAAACCAGCCCACCAGACCCTAAAACATGCTCACAAAGAGCCAAAAACACGACACTCAGAATGACTGGTCATGGCTGCCCGTCTACGCAGCCAGATTGCCACAGAGGCCAGTCCGACTGCATAGCGTCCTATTGATTCACTTCCTTTTGCATTGGGAACTGGCTAAAAGGAGCAATGGGAATGAGCACTGTGCAAAGCATTTATTCCCAGGTTAGTAAGTGGTGCACTGCCAATGTATCCCTGTTCTTAGTAGACATACAGAGCCATGCACCCCCTTGCTGTGAGCCTGTTCTGTGCCACTCCTGCTTGGTGGACAGGTGCTCCCTCCCTGAGAGCTGCATCCACTCTCCAGGCCCACAACCTTCAGTCTGGCAGTCCACAGCAGGGCCCTGGCACACCAGTGCCATCATCACAGCGTCTCTGCTTCAAATAGTACCGCTCCAGGATATATTTCCCTGACCTCATCAGCAGCATGCCTGACACGGCCGGCATCAAGAGGTGCACTAACAGCCACAAAGGCCCAGGATCCGGAATCGTAAAGAAACTAAGGGGCAGATTTAAGAAAAGTGGCGCTGCACCAAGTGCAGCGCCACTTTTCTTGCACCCTTTAGCGCTGCCCTACCGCCACCATGTGTGTGCCATGTTTAAATTACGCTGCACCATAGCACGAGGTAGGGGATAATAGCGTCAAAATGTTTGCCGCTATTGATGTACTGTTCAGGGTTTGCTAACACTGATCAGTACAGTGGGGCCCATTATAAATAATAAAGCTTTTCGATTTCCTTTCGTCATTTTTTTGGTCCCCTAACAGGGGAATGTCCCTCTTGCATACATTATGCCTGGCATTGCGCCACTTTGTAAATCTGGTGCAGCGATTTTGGCCTCGTTGGACCACATTAGCGTAAAGGATGCTAATATGGCACAAGGAGGTGCAAGGCCCTCTTAAATCTAAGCCGAACTGTGGAAGAGTAAAGACCAGAAGCCAATGTTGTGCCTGGGCCCCTAACTCCACATAGGGCCACCTCGTTTCTCCACCCGCAGCTTACAAGAGGGGCCATGGCAGCTTGAGTGGCAACCGCATGCTTGACAAAAAGTGCTCCACTCACCGTGAAAGGGTTACGTAGCACTCACAAGGGCCTCGGAACCCGGGGCGGACTTCGTGGCACAGGTACTGCATAAACTGGGCCAGCTGTGGCCCATGAAGTGCAACTCAGCTTTCTAACCCGACCCAGGCAGATGTGCTCCAGTCAAGCTTGGGACTCCAATAATTTGAGTGCTACAGGCTGAGTGACTAGAGAGGTTGTTAGTAGAAAATGCATTTTGCACAGGGCCATAGCTTTGTGGGGGGAGTGTTTGGGGTGTTTCACTCTCCCAATAAATGTATTTTCTGGTAAATAGTTGGATATGGGTGCTTTCAGTCAGGTATGGTGAAGTGTTTGTCAGATTTCAGCAGGAATTCATATACATACAGACAAAAACACACACAAGGACAAAAAATCACACACAATATAAAATATTGTGTTTTCTGTCACTTAGTACCCCTACCAATCCGCATTCATCTTTCTTTCCACTGCCCCTTTGGCCCTTCTATTAGGCCCTTTTTGTCATATAATGTATTTTAACATTATATAGTTCGAAAATCTGAAGCATACACCCTCCCCCAAACGTACTGACGAAGCTACGCCCCTGATTTTGTACCTACATAAACTATTGAGTCAAAACGGAAAGGTGTGTAGTGCATTTTCTTCAGCAGCTGGATCCTCGCATTTGTTGGCACCAGTAATGGAAAGGTGTGCTGGGGCATCACGGGGAGGATGCTAAGATGTGCCCCCCATTGGAGTCGGTAGGGCTGTACTGCCTCTCAGCTGTCGAACACATAAATGCTCCACTGTCCGTGTCAGCGTGAGCAGTCCAGCAGCATTTGTGCTGCTCAACATACCAACCTCACTGGGTCTGCCCTACTGCCTTTGAGTATCAGTACTTTCGTCAGCCGAGGAGAAGTTCGTTACTCAAATGGAGAAAATTATCAAGTGCTGGTACTCAGTACTGGTAGGACTGAGTACTACTAAACATACCACAAAATGCAGTTTATGACTAGAACCCTTAGTGTTTAAATAAACTGACCATTTGGACAGTCATGCATATGCAAAGACATTCAAATATTTGCTAGAACTAAACTAAAAGACGAGTGTATTTTTTCAAGTTAGACATAACCTTCAGGAGGGCTGCCAGCCCTATAAAGTCTGCAGTTTGCTCGCATCCATTTTTGAAGAATATGTTAAAAACGCCTTGCTTCCATTAGCAGGAAATGAGAGTGATTTGCCCGGCACTGGTAGCTGTCAATTAGTAGCGTGAGAGCTGCCCTGTTCTCCTTCCTGAAGGAAGATATATCCGAGTCCAGCAAAGGCCTTGGCTCTAGTATGAAATATTGAGCGTCTTTGCACTTACCGTGCAGGAAACAGCAATTAGGCTTGCTGAGCAGACTGCGGTGCACGGTTATCAGTCTCTGTGAATGAGCCAGGCTGCCGGGCGAGATGAGAAAACAAGGAAGACCTAAGAGATGCTGCCTGGAAGGATGATGTGTTCGTGGGCTGAGCCACATTCCTAATTTCTGTTTTACAGTTGGCTCCATGAGAGGAACACTTGACTCTGGTGGTGTCACTGCTTGCATCTCTGGAGAGACCGCCAGCTGTCTCTCATCTCCGCCTCAGACCCTTATTAGATGAAGGACAGATGCCTTGGATCAGATGTATGGTTTTAAAATTCTGAATTGATGCCTTGATAAAGAAACTCTACTGGGCCAACACTGAGGAAGAGCCACATCATATGGTCCTTTTTACCAGTTGTCCAAAAAGGGTTTTTTATATTTCAATTATATTTGGTTTGAACCTTTAGATTACATTTTTTTTCATTGAATTACTGTTTAGTTGTATTGTTACAAACTATTTCTCATTCACCCTTCTGTGGGGATTGTTTTGTTGCTGAAGCTAGTGTACCACAGGTTTATCCAAAGTGAGCTGTGCCCAAGATCCCACACTTCCTAGCAGAGATCTCTCCAGAGGCAAACTGATATTTAGGAGAGTAGCCTTAGCTCACCTTAGGAATTCCTCAGAGAAATGTGAGTTGGTGTTATATGGAACCACAAATCTTAACCCTAGGGAGCCAAATCTATTAGAAGGATGTGTAGGTATTAAGACATTCTTTAGTCCATTCAATTTGGTGGTATGTAAACAGCGAAGAATTTTGACTTATGAAAGGGATAAAAGTAAATTCAGATGCTACTCTGCGTTAATGTTTTTAAATGCCAATGGAAATCCATCACCAAGTGCTCCCTATCAGCACCTGATAATATCAGTTTACCTTTTAAGCTGTCTCCTCATGGCAAGAAGGAGAGACTTAAGGGCATATTTAAGAGCCCCTACCGGCACCTTAGCACCACCATAGCGGCATTTTCCGTGTGCAGTATTTACAAAGTGGCGCAACGCATGCATTGCGCCACTTTGTAAACTCTTGCGCCCCATTATTCCTGCATGAGGCATAATGTATGCAAGGGAGACTTCCGCCATTTTTTTTTGCACTTTTAACTCCTGCTCAGAGCTGGCGTTAAAAGGGGGCATATCATTATCTATAATGGGCCCCTATGTACTTTGCAGGAGTAGCACCAACATTTTGGTGTTACTCCTGCAGAGTACATCAATAGCGTAAAAAAATGACGCTATTGCCACCTACCCTGCACCATGGTGCGCCATATTTTAAATACGCTGCACGTGGTGGCGGGAGTGAGGTGCTAAGGGGCGCAAGGAAAGTGGCACTGCACTAGGTGCATCGCCACTTTTCTTAAATCAGCCCCTTTATCCATATCATTATATTCTTACAGGGACAATTTCACAACCAATTTGGAAGACAGTGAGGCGTCAACCCAGGATTACCATAGAGACTTTGGTCCAAAGGAAAGACTGTAAATCTAATGAACTCTGACCTAAGGAAACTCGTATTAACAGAGTACCTGTAGTGAGTTATTGTTGACTGTAACATGTATATGTATTAATTCACTATTAAAAACAGAGTTGTAACCCCTCATGTCATTATTGTGCAAATGTTCTACGGCCGCTAGACTTCCAGGTTAGCACGCCGAAAAAGAGTGGTTCTGCCCGGTTAACATGTTACTCTATAAATGCATTATAATTGGTTTAATTAATAGTGTACCATTCGCCCATCCACAGCTCCACATTCTTTGACTGGCGTGGCGCTGAAGGCATGCAGATCATCTATGCATCTATGAGTCGGTTCCTGAAATAGACCTTGATGTCCCCACCACCCTCTAAGCAGGGCAGTGCCGACGTCTAGTGACAAACCACACTCTGAGCTCCAGGATCCAAAGCTCCACAGTGGGACGTAGGGGTCCAACTCCGACACTGACTTTTACCCATCTGGATCTAGATTAGACTTTGGTCTCTGACGGTCTATTAGCTTCAGAAGAAAAACGCAACAGGGTTTTGGTTGGGTTTCTATTTATAAGACATAGTAAAAGTACTCTTAAGATTAATTCCGAAACAGAAATACAAGTCTACCAGTTGTCTAAACATAAACTTTTATGACCTCCGTTCTCACTCACCATTCATACCATAGTACGATGAACACAAATTAAATTTTGCTCTACCTTATAATGCCGACAGATCTATAATCTATGACTTGTATGTATAAACTTTTACTGTCACATAAATCATACAAAAATGGACACCGGCTGTATTGTAAGCTGAGCATATTTGATCCATATGTCATGGACAGTGGACACACATAAATTCCCCTAAAGAGTACTCTTATACGGCATTCAACCTTCACTTTTCACTGTGCCGCTTCACAGCACCTCTTCTGCCTGTCAGTCAACTGCGTCTAGTCAACTGATCTGTTCTCAGAATCACCAGAGCATTCTGACCATTCAGGCAGTTTCCAAAGCTCACAATGGTTTCATGCTTAGGACTACTCAGCCAAACATTTTTGGTCAGACATTGTTCTAACATAACCTTAGGCCACATGCCTGGCCACCAGGCTGTGCAATCGGCAGACAGTTAAAAATCCATTGCAAGTCATCATTTGATGTGCATGTATGTGAGAAACTGTGTTGTTGGTTGAGAGGAGTGAAACCCTACTCAAGCAACAGCCACAATCCTCCTCTGGGTGAGCCACAAAAATTCACTAAATAAACCTGTGCTTAACCCTCTGGTAGCTTTGCACAAAAACAGATAGGCTTACTTAGAGGCACACAAACAGTAATAAAGTGAAAACACAACACAGGAAAAATACCACACCAATTTAGAAAAATAGATTCAAATGTAATAAATAAAATGTGAGCGGAATGACAAAAATCCAATCAGTACAACCAGACAAATGCAATTTCAAAGATTGAGGTAAGTATAGCGCCTGAAAGCACATCGCAGTGATCTGGTCGTGGTAGCATGGGAAAAAGACACAAGGTCAGCCTGACCACAATGAAGCATGGGCCAGATGCAGCGACCATGTTAGTCTTGCTGAAAATATTACCTTCTCAGAGTCTAGCACAAAGTGTCCAGTGCGGAGTGGAGGAGGCCACAGGAGCAGTTAGAGCACTGCGGATGGTTGTAGCTGTAGTGCAAAGAGCAGATCAAGCCTCGAGGAAGGTTGTCCTTATAACGTGAGGATCCTGTCAAGTGTTGATAGGAACTGTTGCTTGAACTTCGTATTGTCGATCACAGCTGGCTGGCGGTGCTATAGCGCGAAGTGCATATCTTGTGTTGCCATGGGAGTTTCACTTTGGTAGTTGGTGAGGGCAGTGAGATCTCAGAGTTCATGGTCGCGAAGAGCCCAAAACATTAGGATCTCTCCTTTGCTTCACAGTAGGAGCTCTACAGATGCCAGCCAAGGATTCAGGACCTGAAAATGTACCTTTTGGGATTAGGAATTCATTCCAGCAAAAGCCACCAAGGGTTAGTGAGGTCCAGATGCAGGTCCAGCCGCCAGTTGATCAGCTGGGCAGTTCCATGGCGGCCTCTGGAACTTGTGTCACTGAGGCTCAGAACAGGTGGTTAGCTGCCTGACCCTTGGAGTCCCTCTGCCTTGGATGAAGGGAGCAGGTCCAGTCTTCCTTCTGAGCGATCAGGACAGGCCTCAAGCAGCAGGGCAGAAACACTGCAACAGGTCAGTCCTTCTTCCATAGGACCAGGAAGGTACTGAAGAGTGGGTCTCAGGGTCTAATATTTATGCCTGCTGCCAGCTTTGAAGTAGGAGAAATGTCTAGACTCCAAACCCACACTTCTGTTCCTGAAATGTCCATCCTTACCCTGCCCAGGCCCCAAGATGTCTGAGGTGACAAAAGGCTAGTTTGAAGTTCTTTTTTGAGTGCAGGTGGCAGCCCTTATTGAAGTGCAAAGGTGGTAGATGACAGCCCCACCCCCACCCCTCCTGCCAGAAGGGCCCACCCTGCCAACATTCAGCCCCCCTTTGTGACTCTGTCTGGCAGGAATACATGAAGGCCAACTGCCTGTGACCCAAGACAAAGGCTGCAGGCACCAAATTGTTTTCACACAAAAATGCCAATTTTCTAAAAGTGGTATTTCCAAAATTGTGTCTTGAAATCAAACTTTACTAATAAATTACACTTCTTTTGAGACCAAACATGATATTTCTACTGGTTCCCAATCAAATGTTAGCACTTATTAAGTGTAATCAGGTAACCTAATGATATTGTATGGATGAAACAGGCCTCATTGTAGTGAAAAAGGAATTTGGGAGTTTTTCACTACCAGGATATGTAAAACTTAAAAACACGCCCTACTTTTTAAATACACTGCATCCTGTCCTATGGTTTGTTTCGGGGCCTACCTTCATGGAGAGTATATGTATTAAAAAGGGAGTTTTCGGCCTGTCAAAAAGGTTATTTTGCCAGGCCAAATTGGCAATTTGAAACTGCAAACAAGTTGCAGTGGGAGGCCTAGGACAAGTTTAAAAAAGGCGATTTAAGTGGTGGCACAATAAGTGCTACAGGCCCACTGCTGGCATTTAATTTACAGGCTATGGACACATGTATTAAAACTTTACTAGGGACCTATAAGTAAATTAAATGTAACAATTGGGTGTAATCAAATTTTACCAAGTTTAAAGGAGGGTACACAGGCACCTTAGCATTGATTAGCAGTGGTAAAGTGTAGAATCCTAAAAGCCAACAAAAACAGGTTCTAAAAACAGGAGTGGTGAAGGCAAAAAGATTATGGGTGGCCTTGCAGAGATAGCCAAGTCCAACAGTGTACACATACCGACAGTCGTTTTGGCTAGTGATACTTCTTGTTAACTAAGATGTTACAAAGGAATGTGTTGAAAGGAGGATCGTGCCAGCATAGCTTCCAGTGGCCTACCATGTGATATAAAGAGGACAAAACATATAGATCTGGCCTCAGTGCTTAATTTGTAAATAAAAACGTGTTGGTGCCCAGAACTCTCCTCTTAAACACGCGGCTGCTGCAATTAAATGTGCGAACAAGGAATACTGAGGCAGCGTAATCCTGAAGCCACCTCAGGCCCCTTTAATTAATTTAAAGCCACTCCCTGTTGCGCCGCGAGCCGCTGCAGCGCAACCCAGCTGACCCGCGGGGGAAGCTGCAGAGGCCCGCGAGTGGGCCGCGGGGAAAGCCGCGGTCCGGGTCAAGGGTCGCGGCACCCGGGCGGCCCTTTTCTCCGACCGTGCGCTGTAATTAGAGCGCGGCAGGGCCGGAGACCCAGAATTAGGTCGCGGTCCTCGCTGTGCTCGGCGCGTGAGGTTAACCTTGCTCTAGGGTGTCTGGGCCCCCCTCCCTAGCACCACTCACCTGCCACATGCCTTGGGACCTTCCTCAGTCTACATGCTTAGTTTTAAAGCATGCTTTCTCCTTCCCAGCATGCTGCGCACTTCCCTTCTTCCCTGCATGCATTTGTTCCTCCTACACAGGGGCATATTTTCTATCTTTAGTTATGGCTTCTTCCCAAGCCAAGATGGTGGTGTTACTTCTTCCTGTTTATCACTTCCTGTCTAGGGGTATATAAGGGGAACCTTTTCTTCTTCTCATTGCGTTGCAACACTTCAGCGGTGGTGGTCACGCTCTGGCTGGTTTTCATTTGAGACACCAGTCGTTCTTGTTCTGTCTTCAGTCTCCCAGATTTCCAGGATCCTGAGTTCTAATCCTTGTGTCTTCCATCTGTTTCAGGGAGTTCCTGTTGGAGGTTTTTTCCCCTTTCGGGTTTTTCCTCTGGGACTCCTTCTGGAGGGCACGGACTGTAGTGGCTTATTATTGTCAACAGCACCGTGGCTACCGGAAGGGGTCGCCCCTACCTCGGCCAGAGCAGGACTTGCAGGAACCGGGGCCGCTCACCATCCCTCTCCAGTATCGACGGTAAGCCCAGGGTGAATCGTGACAGATTGCAACGCCCAAAACTCCAGTCGCTGTCCGGAACCATGGAGAATCCCGTGATGAGTACAGAACCAACAAGTCAAACCTTGCTCCTGACGATCCAACAACAGGCCCAAGAACTCCAACAGCTACATACCGAAAATACGGCTTTCCGACAAGCCTTAGCCTCTAGAGCCACCGATGTTCCTACTGTCTCCGCAACCACACCGCGCTTCACTGGGGACCCTAACAAATTGCGAGAGTTCCTTGATGCCTTGACAGTCTACTTCGCATTCCGTCCTTCACAGTTCATGCAAGACAAGACCAAGGTTGGATATTTGATCAGCGCTCTATCTGGGCAAGCCTTGGCATGGGCAACCCCTTTGGTGACAGGCAACGACCCTAGCCTGTCTAATTATTCAAGCTTTGTCGCTGCCTTTAAACAAATGTTTGAGCGTCCTGGACTGGAGTCTTCAGCAGAGGAAGCTCTATGCGATATTCAACAAGGAAGTCAGGACGTCTTACAATACATCACATGATTCAGACAGTTGGCAGCTGAAACTTCCTGGGTGGAGCGTACTTTGGTGACCCTGTTTCGCAGGGGTCTCAGGGATGACATTAAGGACGAACTAGTGCACTCCGCCAGAGGGGAGAATCTCAAGGGTTTAATGGATCAGACCCTAGCAATAGAATATCGTTTAAATGAGCGAAGGGTGGAGAAGAAAAGGAGTCGTATACCATCACACGCGATGACGTCCCGCACCCTTCCTCATCGCTCCGAGGAGACTCGTTCTGAACCTAAAGGTACTACTGATGAAGAGCCTATGCAAATTGACATGGCACGAGGGCCATTATCATCTAGTGAGCGGGAAAACAGGCGAAGAAAGGGACTTTGCCTTTATTGTGGTGCTGCTGGTCATCTACTTCGTACCTGTCCCGTCCGTACAGCCAAGCCCTTGGGAAACGCCAACTCCCGTCCTCTGTGAGTAGGGTGAGGATGGGATATTTCGAGATACCTTCCATCTGTTCCTCAAGGGAAGAAGGAACTGCTCTTTTCCTCTTACCTGTTACCTTACACTTAACAGACGGCCGTGAAGAAAGAGCACTGGCCTTGCTGGATTGTGGAGCCAGTGGATTCTACCTAGACGAGACCTGGGCCAGGGAAAGACAGATTCTGCAAATACCTAAGGAAGTACCAGAACAAGTCCACACAGTGGATGGTTCACTCTTGGCCTCGGGACCTGTCCAGCATACCACTCCTACCTTATGTCTACAGTTCGGGAAACATCAAGAAAACATTTCCTTCGACTTAATATCCTCACAGCATCACGTAATGATCCTGGGGATTCCATGGCTAACTCGGCATAATCCCTACATTAATTGGGAAACTAGAACCATTTCTCTTTCCTCCCACTTTTGCCAACACCATTGTTATTTAGCAGGAAACTATTGGTCCCCAAAGAGTCTCTTACTTACACCACCTAAGGTGGGATGTTCCATTAACGTTCTACAAGGAGTACCCAGACATTATCTAGAATATGCCGATGTATTCCAGAAACCAGAAAGACCAGAACTGCCACCCCATAGAGAATACGATTGCGCCATTCCTTTGGAACCAAATGCCGTGGTTCCTTTTGGGCGAATGTACTCTCTAACAGAGCCTGAGAAAAAGATCCTCAAGGAATATCTAGCGGAAAATGTACAAAGTGGTCTGATTGCCCCTTCCTCTTCACCTGCAGGGGCTCCTCTCTTTTTCGTACCAAAAAAGACGAAAGACTTGCGTCCTTGCATAGACTTTAGAGGATTAAATAAGATTACTACTAAGGATCGATACCCTCTGCCTCTTATTAAGGACATCTTAGAAGCCGTCAGAGGGGCAAAGAAATTCACCAAGTTAGATCTTAGAGGAGCATACCATCTTTTAAGGATAAAGGAAGGTGATGAATGGAAGACCGCCTTCAGAACACCTTTCGGCCATTATGAATATCGGGTGATGCCTTTTGGGCTAACCAATGCTCCCTCCATCTTTCAAAGATTCATGGATGCTATTTTTTCTGATCTTCTACACCAAACTGTGGTCGTCTATCTGGACGACATTCTAATATTCTCTGTCCACCCAGAACAACACACTAAACATGTACTCCAAGTATTAGAAAAACTTAGACAACATCATCTATTCTGCAAGTCAGAAAAATGCGAATTTGACCAAACTGAGGTAAAATACTTGGTGTATTGCATTAACCAAGTAGGTGTTGCCATGGATTCAGATAAGATTCAAGCCATTCTGGATTGGCCATCCCCCTCTTCCATCACAGAAAGTCAGTGTTTTTTGGGATTGGCCAATTTCTATCGACAGTTTATAGCTGACTTTGCCCAGAGAACCAGTTATATTACACAAACCCTTAAGAAGGACAATCTAAGGAAGGGTTTTTGTTGGACCCAAGATGCCAAGTTTGCCTTTCAGGAACTAAAAAAGGCCTTCATTCAAGCCCCCATTCTACGGCATCCAGACACCACCAAACAGTTCATCGTTGTCACGGACGCCTCAGAAAGAGCAATCGGGGCTGCCTTGCTACAAAAACAAGATGATGATGGGTTAGAGCATCCTGTATTCTATCTCTCACATATACTATCCGACTCCGAACTGAACTATTCGGTGTTAGAACGAGAACTACTCGCCTTGAAGACAGCTTGCACGGAATGGAGGCACTTTCTTATGGGATCGAAAGAACCTTTTGAGGCACGGACAGATCACCGGAATTTACAATGCTTGAGAAACTTTCAGTGCCAAAATAGCCGGCAGGCTTGATGGGCTTTCTTTTTTAGTCAATATGATTTTTACATCACATATATCCCTGGTTCTCAGAATATCTTGGCAGATGCCCTGTCCCGTCGTTACCCTGAGTGTAGCGATTCTCCTGTACAAAACCTATTTGAAAATAATAAGATCATTGGCCTAGTACAGACATTCCTAGACAAAGTTAAGACTGAATATTCCAACCTTGAAACAACTGAAATGAACAATCTACGACCGCAGCTTCATAAAGGCCAGGAATACTATTATTACAACAAAGCCCTGTTTCTACCTGCTAAGATAGTCCAGACAGAAGCCCTACGTATGTGCCACGACTCCCCCATCGCAGGTCATCGCGGAATGAAGGCTACCCAAGAGCTCTTGCTTCGCTCTTTCTGGTGGCCCACAATCAAAGCAGATACTGAGGACTATGTGTCTTCCTGTCCCATATGTGCACAAGCCAAGACACCTCGTAATAAACCAGTAGGATTACTCCGTCCGTTATCTGTTCCACCAGGTCCATGGCACACTATATTCACTGATTTTATGTGCTCTTTGCCTTCTTCGGTTGGATATCGAGTAATAATGGTAACCATTGATTCCTTCACAAAGATGGCACATTTCACAGCATTAAGAAAACAACCTACGGCTAAGGAACTAAGCCAAATCTTTATCCAGGAGATCTTTCGGCTTCATGGCCTACCACAAGTCATTATCTCAGATTGGGGTCCTCAATACATCTCCCGGTTTTGGAGACAATTCTGTAAGACACTAGGAATAGAGGTGGCCTTATGGTCAGGTTTCCATCCTCAAACGAATGGACAGACAGAACGGCTGAATCAAGGCCTCGAACAATATTTACGTAGCTTCTGTAATGCTACGCAGAGTAATTGGTCTACGTATTTACCACTTGCAGAATTCTCCTACAACAATTCTGTACACAGTGCCTCGAAAGTCTCCCCTTTCTATTGTTTTTATGGATTCCATCCAAGGGCCTTTCCTATTCCTCTAAAAGAAACTTCCAATCTTCCTGCCATTACCTCATATGACCGGCAACTCCAGGGTATCCAATGTGTCATACATTCAAATCTCGTAGCCACTAAAAAACGCATGAAAAGGATGGCTGATAAGAAACGTTGTGAGGCCCTGCGTTATCAGATCCACAATAAGGTCTGGCTTTCCTCTGAAAACGTACTTCTCCGACTAACCCAAAATAAATGTAAACCTCGATATTATGGTCCATTCCTGATTCTTCAAAAAATCAACCCTGTGTCTGTTCGTCTTCGCCTGCCTCTGACTTGGAAAATACATCCTGTATTCCATGTCTCACAACTCAAACCTTACATCCCTGATCCTTTTCGCAGACAATTCACCTGTCCTCCTCCTCAGTTGATTGATAATGTGCCTGAATACGAGGTCCAGGAAATCTGTGGCTCTCGGGTCTTCCGTGGTCGTCTCCAATACCTCATTCATTGGAAGGGCTACCCTATGAGTGAATGCTCCTGGGAAGATGCACCTTCTGTTCATGGCCCTCTTTTGATCCGTCGTTTTTTCCGGGGGGACCTACTGTTGCGCCGCGAGCCGCTGCGGCGCAACCCAGCCGACCCTTTTCTCCGACCGCGCGCTGTAATTAGAGCGCAGCAGGGCCGGAGACCCAGAATTGGGTCGCGGTCCTCGCTGCGCTCGGCGTGCGAGGTTAACCTTGCTCTAGGGTGTCTGGGCCCCCCTCCCTAGCACCACTCACCTGCCACACGCCTTGGGACCTTCCTCAGTCTACATGCTTAGTTTTAAAGCATGCTTTCTCCTTCCCAGCATGCTGTGCACTTCCCTTCTTCCCTGCATGCATTTGTTCCTCTTACACAGGGGCATATTTTCTATCTTTAGTTATGGCTTCTTCCCAAGCCAAGATGATGGTGTTACTTCTTCCTGTTCATCACTTCCTGTCTAGGGGTATATAAGAGGAACCTTTTCTTCTTCTCATTGCGTTGCAACACTTCAGCGGTGGTGGTCACGCTCCGGCTGGTTTTCATTTGAGACACCAGTCGTTCTTGTTCTGTCTTCAGTCTCCCAGATTTCCAGGATCCTGAGTTCTAATCCTTGTGTCTTCCATCTGTTTCAAGGAGTTCCTGTTGGAGGTTTTTCCCCCCTTGGGGTTTTTCCTCTGGGACTCCTTCTGGAGGGCACGGACTGTAATGGCTTATTATTGTCAACAGCAACGTGGCTACCGGAAGGGGTCGCCCCTACCTCAGCCAGAGCAGGACTTGCAGGAACCGGGGCCGCTCACCATCCCTCTCAAGTATCGACGGTAAGCCCAGCGTGAATCGTGACACTCCCTGCCCCTTCAACTCACTCTTGAAGCTTTCTGCTTCCTCCCATTGTGATGCTTTTTCGTTTTTGTCATTCTCCGTCTTTCCCATATGTTTCTTTTGCTAGCAGTAAATGCTTGAGGCAGAAGAATAAGCACCGGCCCTCTAAAATAAGTGCCGGTGATCAGCACCGGAAACAACAAGCACAAATTAAGCACTGTCTGGCCTGTTTTCCTGATCTGGAGTTATGGAAAAACAAAGCATCTGGGGTGGAAACAGTCCTGTTCTACTATGAAAAGGCTTGAATGTGATGGCCTTTGCTAGAGGTATCACATTTTCACTGTTAACAGTTGTGATGTTTCACAACTTAAACTGATCACTCACTTTGCTGAGATTTATCCATTAGTAAAGAAACATGTAGTAGACTAAGGAGCTGCTGGGAGAGAGGGTTAAGAACAGAGACACCTCCCATCTCTGCTAAGGATATTCTATCTAATAGTGTCTGAAGCAGACACTGCTCACTTCTGAGGTCGTCTAAAATCTTCATACCATGAAGATTATTAGCCTGCCCAGATGCAGGACTAGAACTGAACACAGACCCTGTGCAGAAAAAAGAGGTCGGAGCTGCATGTAGCAGTCACCACCAGGGCCTAGCATTGAGGGTGCAGTCTGAGGGCAGAACATGGCTGGACGTTTGAACATGTTGTGAAGCCAGCAAGACCAGGAACAAACAGAGCGGAGGCCCCAGAAGCAGAAGAGAGATTGCTGGAACACTGGGAAAGGGTTGTGATCGTCCATACCAAGAACTGGACGAATTCTTAAAGGGGTCAGCTGATCTCCTGGTGGTCCCCGAAAACACAGAGAGCACTGGAAAGGATTCTTTCACCAGTTGTAACTGGTTTTGCACAGTTCCTGGAGAAGAGTCTTTTGGAACCTGGAGTCAGTAACAAAGCCAACTTCCTCTCAATATATGGAAAGAGAAGTCTACAGAGAAGGGCCAGGACTTTGGTGTCAGCACCAAAGACTGAACTTACAACTGGGAAAGACACGGTCTTCTGGCTGAGGCAGACTGAAGGACTGCAAGAGATTCTATTGTGGAGTCGCGGGCCAGAGAAACCCTGACAGGACTCGTGTGGCGTTTTAAAGCTGTGAACCGTGCCCACCTGCACAAGGTGACTGGCTCTCCTCCAGCCCGTCCGGCCTGAGTGAATGCAAGGGGCAGCCAGGAGCTGGAAGCCTTGCTATGCTGCGGGAATGAGCAGAAGGCTTCAGTGGTGACTGAGTACTGCATTGAACTTTCACTGATCACCCCAGCAGGAAGGAGAAGTGTGGAGTCGAAATGTTACTTTGAAACTCGATATCCTTTAAGTGACTGTTCTAATTTTTTTCACTGTGGTCTTATTTTAAGCATACAGTACTCTTTAATTTTGCTAAATAGGTTTGGGAGCTTTACTGAGCCTTCATTCAAGTGTTTTGTTCATATTGCTGATTCCTAATACAAGGTCTCTGAAGAAGTCTTTTGTCTTGGTCTCGCGTGCTGGGAAGTAGACAGGGCTGTCCTAGAAAAATAGCGTTTGCCTGACCAGGAGCTAATTTTGCACAGTGATGGGAGAATTGTCTCCAAATTAATCCATCGTCCTCTAACCCTTTATTATTTTTGGCTACAAGCCTTTTGCAAACAGAGTGGACAGGACACAGCGTGAATAAGTATTTACATCAGTATTACACGACCACGCATTAAAAGTGCAATGAAATCATACCTAAATACTGTAGTCTTTCCTCATACTATTTCATGTTTAAACCCCCAGCCCATTTGCTCTACTCATCCATCTGGAGATGTGTCTTCAGAACTTACCCCATTATCTTTTACACTGCTGGGAATACCTATGAACAAAAAATATGTAGTAAAGTATTTATTTGACAAACAAACATTTCGGGCCAGGTGCCCTAACATTTTATTCCCAAAACCGGTTGCAAATCGCGCACCAACTTTTACGAATGAAATCAGATTGTGCACACCAACCTATGTGCCAATAGGGAGGTTGCTACATCACCATTCGGAGTGTGGCATGATTTGACCTACTGCATCAATATTCATGAGGTAGTGCGACTCACTCTGAGTAGATGCTGCACCAGGGATGTTGTCTTACGTGGGTCAGAAGCCTAAAATATCCATGATCACATTTACATAAAGTCAATTTTTTTAAAATGCAGAACATTTTCCTTAAAGGAAATGGCTCTCCATTTAAAATAAACAAAGTACTTTTTAAAAATGTTTGTTTATAAGTGGGCAGTGGTCTCCTGCCCCACTACCTACTCCCAAACAAACTTTTTCTTCATTTACAATGGGGAAAGTATCCAACAGGACTGTTTCTCCCTTGCAAATTGGTTACCACATCTATGAGGATTTGGTAACCTATCAATGGTTTGTGACCGAATTTGCAGCCACAAACCATTGATACATCGCAATGCAAGTCAGAATTTGGAAGGGATACCCAAAACACACTCCTTCCAAATTGTGATTCATATTGCATTTCTAAATCCATCTTGCAAATTGGTAGTCAGTTATCAGTTCACAAAGTGGGCTTAGTTTATTTGTACAAGCCACGTAGAAATCACAAACCCTGTGATTTAGTGCAACAGTTCCTAATCTGTGGTCTAGGGACCACTGGGCGTCTGCAAAGCCTATTTAGCGGGTCCACAACTACTTACAAAATTAAATACTAACAGATTCATAAAGTGTGTATAAATAAAGATGCAAAATTGAACATTTTACAACTTTCTATAAATGTGAAGACATTTCAAACTGGAGGCTAAAAGTGAAATTGGTATTCTCAGATTCATTCGTGGGAGCAGAGCAAGTGCATCAAACAGAATAAAGTATGGTCGATGGGTGGCCTAGCTGAATTTAATAAAAAGCACAACTTTCCCATTTAAATTAAAAATTTGATTGTTTTATATTTGTGAAATAAATAAAATACTTCATCATTTTGTGTTTGAAGAAAGCTTGTTTCGTATTTTAGTGTTTTTTTTTAAGTTCATGTAATCGAAATTCCTTAGGCCAGTGTCCCCAGCCACTAGTAATGACTCGGTGTGGGGTGGGGGGGTCCCTGAAGCCCAATATTGATTCAGTGTGGTCACTGCAAAACAAACCTGTAAAATTTGCACTTGTATAGCGCACTACTCACCCGTTAGGGTCTCAAGGCGCTGTACGCATACCGCTGTGGAACCCCTCCTGACTTTTCCCTGTGAGGCGCCCACTCCTGGGCAACCCCCAGGGTGAAGCCAGGCATCCAAGCGCTGTCAGGGCCGTTATGGAGATTAAGCAAGCTATTGCCCAGAGTTACAGAGTGGGACCCATTAATTAGATTAGGCACCGAGGCCAGAATTATCTGGTCCAAGGGAATTGAGCCCAAGACCCGCTGAGGTGGAAATTCAACCCTGGTCCTGGATTCTGTTAGTGAATAAGTGGCGGTCTACCTTAGTCGAAAGGTTAATAACCACTGACTTAGCAAATTGAAGACTTTGCAACCTCTTCGAATATCTGTCCATTCTTTATTTCCCACAGGTTTGTGGAATTTTCAACATGCCCCAGAAATATTCTGCCTCTGCGTTGGTGGAACGAAAGTCTTTAGATTTATTCAAAAGGAAGGAGAAATGAACAGAGAAAAGGAGACAGAGTCAGAGTGGCAGCTATTAACATAGGTGAGCAACACTGCTGGCCCTGATGTGGTACATATTTATTGCAAAGGCCGGTCAATATATTTTATCCATTGTTGAGCTGTGGATACTCACATATTTAAGTGCACTCAGACAAGTCACCCCAGAAATGTCACTCAGCCAGTGGAGAGCCTCTTCCTTCTACTATGAATGAATGTATCAAGCAGTTGTGTGCTATTAGGCAAACATACGAAATACCTTTGAGGCAAGATGTCATTGGGAAAGATGGGGGAAGACTCTGCCCTCAAACAGCAATCAAGTTGATGAGATATGTGGCTAAAAGCAACAAGATCGTTTTTCATCCCATGCGGAAGTCCCCGTTGAATGGGGCATGAGTGTCCCAGATTTATATATTTACTATTTAGCTGCCCAGGTGGTGCCTATAAATTATTGGTTTGCGGGCGTGGGAATGACCCGGCGTATCGACTTGGGACCTGACAGGCGGGCTTTGGAGGCCTATTGGGTATGCTTTATGGCAGGAGTGTTCCTGTCCAGACTGCGTCTTGCACCTGGGTGGTGGTGAATTGTGGAGGGCAGCCCTAAAACTTATAAAATGGGACCGCCATCTTACTCAAATGACCCCACTGTGGTACGGGGACTGGCTGCATCAGCTTACCGCACTAAAGGGCTTTCAACAGTGGGATTTATTTGGGGTTACTTACTTAGGGGATGTATATATAGGAGATAATCTTATGTCATTCCAGAACAAGAGAGAACACTATGGGCTGCACCAGAAGCAGTTCTTCCAATGCCTGCAGATGCGCCACACCTTGGGTGCCCATGTTTCAACGCACACCCAGCTCCCCGAATACAACTCGCTCAATACCAAGTTGTTAACTGGGAGCCTGGGGAAGAAAGCAGTGTCCCAAATTTACAAATTGCTACTTACGAACGCCCTGGATGGGTTGGACCACTTGCACCAAAGATGGGCACCCTGGTGCATTGCTGCCCCCCATGAGTTAGCCATTTCGGCTAGGCCACACTTCTTATCTGTCCCTTGTAATAAAGTTGAAGATGTCAGGTGGGGCAGGGGCAGCATGTGCTAAATGTGATCTGCTGGGGGGAGAGTTCCTCCCTTTGACTTGGACCTGTGCAGGAATACAACCCTTTTCGGAGCGGGTTGGTAGAGAAATGGCGGAGGTCCTGGGGCGTCCTATAGACTTAAGCTCCAAGGTTGTGCTGCTGGGGCTTTTGGAGGAATTAGGGGACCCACGGGTTGACCGGACATTTATAGGTTTTGCGTGCCTAGCTGCCAAAAGAGATATTGCTCGTGGATGGAAGCTTCCCAGCGCTTCTTCACTGGCAGGGTGGAGGGAGGGTGTGGATTGGTGTGCGCGTCAAGAAAAAACAATCTATGAGCCTCGAGGGTGTCTGGAAAAACATGACAAAATATGGGAGAAATGGTGGACCTATCATGGTGTTTTGTTGTAATGTACCACCAAGCGCCAAGAGCAACAGCCTCTGTCCTATGCTTTGTATCCACATTATTGTTGTTGGAGCATATTGTGTGTGCACTGTTTTCAATTTACTGAAAGTAATACAAATTTGGTTCTAAAAAAAAAAGCAACAGGATCTTAAATTTAAAGTGCACAAAGTAGGGCTAGGAGAAACGTGAAAAGGTTTGGCAGAGGTGGTACACTTTCCAATAATCTTGTGTTCTGGGGTGGTGTGGCAATGCATTTTTATACAGTGTATTTGAATATTTGTTGCATCAGTTTAAGGGTGTTGCTTCCATTGGTTTCATAGGTACTTCCCACAGATACTTCCTTTTTGTCCTGCAAACAAATAAAATAATTTCTACATATTTTTACAACTTTTTCTGGGGGTTTGAACTGCTTTATGGTTGTACTTTACCATGTGAACCCCAAACATCATTATTACCTTCTTCACTTCCTGGGGAACCCAAGATTAGGCAGGTAAGCCACAGGTCACGACTTTTTTTTTTTACAGTGCTTAGAAAACGCAGAAGTATGGTATGGAGCATTATATAAAACAAGGTAGACATGGGCCTATCCAATTTGGTGACCATCAGAGATCAACCCACCCTTCCCTGTTGACACTCGTTCTCCAGTTTCTGGACTGTTCACGGGCCTCATACTCACACTGAACCAATACAAAGAGGTTGGGGTGAGGATAGTTATACCTTTGCTGCCATCTGGATATCTCTCTTCTGTTCTGAAAAGGCAGCACAAATGCCACCCTACCACTCAACAGCAGGGATAGAGAAGGTCCAACTAGCACAGCACCTAAGCAGTGGCATAACGCAGTGCCCCCCCGCCTTGGAATGTGCCAAGGGTTCCCACGAGTAGCTAATATCGGTGTGGACAAATGGTCATATGACTTGGATGAAGAGTTGCCCCCTGTGCACCGCAGGGGTTGCAGGGACCTGTATTACTACCCTGCACCTAAGTAAGAAATAACAAGGCATGAAATTACTTGATTTGTGTTCCCGAATGCAACCACAAGGTCAGCTGCAAGCACAGATGGAAGAGGAACCCGTAGCCATAGAATACATCACAAGGACACTGCCACAGAAAAAAGCCCAGAAATGTTAAGGGAAGGAATTGAATTTTGGTAGTGAAGGATCACCGGTATTGGATGCATAGATAGGGAGTGGTATGGCCATCTGGGAGGCCTAGCCAAAATGAAGGTGAATGAAGCATGGTCACTGGAAGTGGAGGTTCACCAACTATGCCTGAGTGACCAAGGCACGGCTAGGAGAGATGGTCGGACACCAGGCAACCCTGATTGAGTTAAAGTGAATGATACATGGCTTAGGTAAGTTTGTGACTTTTGAAGCACAACCACCAGAAGTGAAGTGTCACCTGGGGTACCTCACTAACTGGGTCATGGCTACCAGAATTGGACGGCCACCCAGCATTCCTGTTTAACTGAAGGTAAATGAAACATGGTTGTGCTGTGGTTGTTAGTACATGTAATGCAGAAACATATGGCCTCCAATGCACAGCCAGAGGGTATGCCAGACTGAGTGCATTGTTAGATGGTACCGGTAGGAAGACTCAGGCGGTAAAGAAGGAAATGTCCAGCAGTGAAAGTTCACCAGAGGGAAATGATATAAAGCTATCACTTTGAATGTAGAGCACTAAGTGACCCTATGATACATCACTTGGAAATGAAAGCAGCAATAAAATGCAGCCTTTACTCAGGTGGGTGATCAGTTGGGTCCTACTGCTATCTTTAAATCCTTGCTCGGCGTGGTTAGTGGCGATGTGGCACAGCCTAATTAACAATCGGGCCTCTTAGAACTATGCCCTGGATGGAGTTCCCTTCTCCAAGGAGGCGATATATCTATTTATCCACAACACACATCACATTCTAACCACAATAGATTGTAAATGGACTTTGGAAGAGTAAAATGTCAGTATGTGGCACCTGCAGGTAACAGAAGCCATCAGCAAGACTTGGCGTAACTTACAAGCCGATACACTGCATCCACTGCCTGTCTGGCTTTTGCCGTCCTAAAGGAGTACATCACTATTCGCCCTAATTCCAATTTGTTTTGCTTTGAACACAACCCCTGCAGCCTTGTTAAATCAAGCCTGGCGTTCCCCATTAACCCTGGGACAGATGTCTGTGCCATCTGCACCAAGGCAGGACTCCCTTTCCAGTCATTCTGCAAGGTCACTTCTGAATGCCTAAGCCCGCACTGGGCTGAGATACAACCTTTGTGGTGCGCTTGTTGGCTGCTTCCCTCAGAGTACATGGATGTGTGATGCACTGGTAACTGCATGCATTCAGCCATTTTTCAGGAGATGCACTGTTAACTGCTTGCATTCAGCCATTTTTCAGGAGATGCACTGTTAACTGCTTGCATTCAGCCATTTTTCAGAAGGTGCACTGTTACCTGCCTGCCTTCAGCCATATTTCAGGAGATGCACTGTTACCTGCCTGCCTTCGGTCATTTTTCAGGAGGTGCACTGTTACCTGCCTGCATTTAGCCAGGTCCCAATTCTTCTGCTGAACTGCCACCCATAAGCACCTGCTAACCTCATTTTCCGCAGACTGAAACAGTTGCTCAGGCTTTACATAGACCAAGATGTTCCCTATTACCTTCTCCCAAGCAATAAACTGTCATAAAATGGAATCAGATTTGCCTCTCTCGCTCCTGTGACCAGCAGTGCTTGAGAACCACCAGTACATTCATGAAACGTGTCCCCTCTGTGGAGGCTAGTCACATGTGGGAGCCGGGATCATAATGGCACACATTTGTGCAGTTAAAGAACAACTGCCTATCACCCTCCCCAGGAGTCTCTCCTGTCCTGGGTCTAGCTTCAATTGCCTCACAATGGGTCGGGTTACACAGTTTTGCACCAGGGCAAGATAGGAAAATGTTGACTACTTCACAAACCGCATTGGATTGTTTTTGCACCTCCCCTTCACTGCAAGATGTTTGGGCACCGGTGCAATTATGTCTCTGTCTTCACTGTACTCGAGTGTGTCCTATCCGGGCCTTTTGTCTTATTCACTGAAGTTTTTGGGAGGTTCCTCTGGGCTCTCTGTTTTTTAGCGGCCAACCCCCAACCTTCAAGCACATATTAAGCTCCTCATTTCAAGAATAAATCCTGTCATGAAAGAAGAGTGGCCAGGGCACACCAATAGCATGAATCCTGATAATGTTCAAGAATAAATAGAAAGTTCGTTCTTGGAAGATGATGTGTAGATATTTATTATAAGTGCAGGTAGAAAGTAGAAATCTCAATCAAAAAGACTGCGTTGTACAAAATGACCATGTGCACCTGTAGAGTGTCTGCCAAAACCCAGACGCGCACGGCACAGGTTTATTCGCTCCACAAATACTTGAGGCTTATCATGGCCGTCATTTGCCTATACTATTTGATTTCTCCCAAGGACTGATGACTTCCAGCAGCTTGATCTATGTACCTTTCGTGTTTACATATGTTTTATATACATCTGAAGCCTTGACAAAGTCTTGAAGGCGAAACACGTGTTGGCTGTTTTGCTGTATGGACTTCTTGTTACATTCGAACATCCTATTGTAACTTTGACCATTTATCACCATCTGGCTGCTCTGGACACTCTTCTTTCAATATTTAGGCAACCACCCCCTCTTCAGTGTGTGGCCCTCCGACACCTGTGGTGGCAGGTGTTTGGGCTAGCCTGGCACCCAACACCATATTGTTTAAATTTTATGACTTCGCTCGGATTTCACTATTGCCATACGCTTTGCAGATGTTTAAGCACTCTCTGGCATCCGCCACCTTCTTCGCCTGATAAATCCTGTCATGGCGTCCTGTACCTTGGTTAATGTGTATGTGTGCCCCTCATATTCAATTTGAATAGTTTCCCCTCAATGTATATCTTAGTTCTTTCTGTCCATCTTGATGGAATGGTTTCATTTAAAAGAGAACCACGTTTACAAGAATACATTCAGTAGTTTCTACCGGCAATTGCCTGCATAAGCTCTGCCAAGAGAGCAACTCCTGACTGCAAAAAAGCTACCCCTATCCCTTCTGCGGGGCGACACTGTAAAAATAACAAGCAGAATGGTTTATTTAAGAGCAGTCACGCCATCATTTTACACACATTTGGGTGCAAGAGTCTCGATGCCTGCTATCTGCGCTGCCTTCTTCATGCTCCCCTATGCTGGAGCTGAACGCCTCTTTTTCTCCCCTTGTGTGTGGCATTTGTGCAGCACCAAATGTCACTGCAGTGAGTTGCCGGGTTCAAACTCTTGCAATAGCCAATCATCGTGGCTGCTTCTGTAAAGACCTCTTCTCAACTGAAGCGCCATAGGCTAAACATCTCAAGGGAGGATATGAAGTTACAAAACAGAAGAGGGTCTGCTCTGTTCCCAGTATTCCTCCGGGATTGACTCAGGTGCTGTTGCTAGGCAGAATCCAAGGACCAAATGGTAACATTAAATTACATATTCTTGTATTTTTTACTATTGTAAGAAATGATTTAATTTAATACTATTTCCTATGGGGTTTTATTTTAGTTTCCTACATCACCTATTTCTATGAAGTTTAAGTTAAATAATAAATTCCCGATAAAGAAAAACATATTTGATTAACATGCATTAATAACTTTTAAAAGCAATGTATAGAATTAATCATAAAAAGTATTTTTTTCTTTTGAATGTTACATGAATTTGTACATTCAAAAATGGTTGTTAACATTTTAAAATAAAAAATGCATATGTATTGTGTTTAAATGTTTACCACTATATTAAATGTATTGATATTTTTAACAATACAATTTCATGAAACATTTTTTTGCTCTTTGGTTTAATTTAAAGTACCTACCACCATTATTTTCTGTGGGATGGTATTGCAGTACCAGCAGTTGGCCATGTGTGATGCCGGACTAATTACTTTTTTGGCAGCACTAACTTATGCTTGTAAATTTGCATTCAACCCCTCCCCCTTTTCAGGGGGTGGAGATATGTAAGCTACAATTTTTTTAGTGAATTTATACTTGGAATTTGTGCATTGCCAAAAAGTAGTATACTTTCTCAAAAATGTAAATTACTCAAAAGTGTAAGATACCTTTGTGAATCAGCCCCTATGCATTTCTTCTCACTCAAAGGCACTTTAAGATTAAAGCTATTATACTTTTAAAAGAGATGCAAAATGTTTGCATTTCTCTAAACTAAGTGTGCTGTGATATTAAACAAATATGAATTTGCATGAACAGCGAAACAAAATATTTTCATGCCAAAGAAAGCATCATTCTTTTCAAAAAGATTGAAATGCAAATATATGTGCCTTTTGTTTCCTGCTTCAAACAACCGCTTCCCTCCATCAGCTTGGGATTTTAAAACCACCTATGCAAAATTCTCGATCTATACTACCTGAATAGAGTAACGTCTTTAGAGTGCATTTCCTGTAAGTGCAGCATTCTTAGTAACTTTTCATTTTGGACTGCAAATTATTGAGCTGCCATAGAATTGCATGGCAAATGTGGCATAACTATGCATAAAATGTGGTGATATCACATGTCGTGTGGCTCTGGTCATGTCTTACTCAGCCTTTATGCCCCATCCCATGAACTGGACTGAATTGCTTGAGAGTCAATGAGCTTTTTGAAAGTACAGAACACTTTGAGAAACCGTTTTGAGACAGCTAGGTGGAAAGGCCCGAGGCCTGGTAAGTTTCTAAGCTTTGTCTCACGAATAGTTAGTTTTATGCATGTCAAATTTCACTCTCTCTCTTGAGAATCATCATTGAATTTGTTTGTTGGTACTAGTTTTTCAAAATAAAAGTTTCAAGCCCCTACGAAGACACTCTGAAGTCCATCCAGACTCTTATCCCTTGCTTAAACCAACCTGCAATTTCTCTACTTTATACAGTTCTCTCTCTTCAGAAGTCATTTAGCTTGCACTTTGTGATATTTGACAACTCCATATTTAGAGCAAATTGGCTCCATAAAATCCATGAAATAGCAGAGTTTCAAATACCTTCACATCATGACAGATATGATGTTTGTATACGTTTGTGTTATATTCAAGTACTGGACGAAATTGCCAAAATGGCGGACACGAGGCTGGAGCAGCCAAGATGCCTTAAGGCCCATGAGCCTGATGACCTGACAGTGGTGGACCTCTCCAGATCTTTGTAACAGAATGTAACCCCTGGCCACAAGGAGTGCCTGGAATAAAATAAGCCATATGGATGGTTGAGTGACAGGTGGCGAACACCTGCTGTGAGTGACAACTCGCTCTGCAGGAACCAGCAACAAGAGAGCAGGTGTGCCCACTTTTCTCTGCCTGAACACCACATTGTTTTCCGTCTCAGTATTTACACAGCCAGAGATAGCGCCACAGGAACTGATTTCTGGCCTGAGACAGCAGTCGGTTGGTGCACCTGAGGCCCGGAGGCATAATCACATTGGAAGCCTCTTCCTACATAGGGAGGGGCCTTCTGAGCACTGAGTCTAGCCAGGATGCTGCATGCTCGGTATCACCAGGACAAAAGAACACTGGATCCCCTGCCGACCACAGCTGCTGAGGAGGGCATGATTGGGAGGAGGCCATCTCCTGGCGTGGACAGCAGGGACCAGGTGCTTGTTCTCTTCACTTTTTAGGCCTTTGAGCA
Organism: Pleurodeles waltl; assembly: GCF_031143425.1. Taxonomy (NCBI): domain Eukaryota; kingdom Metazoa; phylum Chordata; class Amphibia; order Caudata; family Salamandridae; genus Pleurodeles; species Pleurodeles waltl. The sequence goes on along the minus strand of NC_090447.1, from coordinate 351,830,506 downwards.
GATGCGGCTGCAGGGATTGGGTTGCCCAGCATCCTTCTCTTTATAGCACATTTGTTGCACTGCAATGAGAAGGTCCAAGCAAAGTACTAGAAGCAGAGTTGGGGGTACCACCTGGCCATGTATGTTCCATCATCTGTGGTGTCCGTGTGAGATTTCACAGATGGGGAGTGACCTGGAGCTGCACTGCCAGGCGAAACTGCTGTCAGGGGGCCTCACAATAACACCACAGAGCAAATAATGCCATGTGTGGGAATGCAAGAGAGGCAGTTGATGCTACGCCCTGGCCCAGACTATAGGAACATTCAGTAAGGAGCAAAAGGAACCTAACCAGGGGTGCAATCAGACTCAGAACCCTGCCTCCTTCCTGCCACTATGCAGTCGAACACACACACACACCTGAACTTCCAGTGCCTCTTTCCTCTTTTATCTAATAACTAGAGGTAACTGAGGACTAGACCTTGGGTTAGTGTACCAGATAATGGTTAACTCCAGAGGAATATAGGTGTGGACTAAATTTGGGGCCATGGAGGCAGGCAGCTGTTTAGCCTAAAGTTTACGCTGCCAGTACACTGCCTTGTGGTTCACAATTTCCAAAGCTGGTTAAAGCAAGGTGGTGCTCTGCATGACCTTTAACACTTGTGATAATTCATAATTGTGGCCCCAGGTGCATTTATGGGCACTGACATTAACTGGTCCCCTGACACACATAGGACAGGAGTCCAAGTATGGGACCATAACTGAAATTGGTGCACAGGACAATCAGATTTTTCCAGACTCCTAGGTGACATGTCACTCAAAATATCTTTGATCTTCCATGCTGAAGGACAAGACAGGACACATCCAAAACAAGGGGAAACTAAACAAGTACGTGCTTAAAACAGCCTCATTGTCAATGTCTCATGGCACTACACCAGTGGTGATTGGCCAACTGCCCCTGCAGGAGGGGCCACCGTCTATACAGAAATATACAACAAGCAAATCATTCATAAAAACAGCCCTAGAAATGACGATCAGTGAAGTAGGTCTGGATGGATAGCTGCTGGGCAAACTCTTAGACATGCAATCAATGGAGTGATGGAAGCACAGGGTCACATATCCAAACTAGAGGAAACCCTAAAAAAGTACAAGCCACCATCACCCAGCTAAAGACTTCCTTCAAAATTACCGAGGACTGCAGGGGGAATATGAATAGAAGAACAAGAGGAAATAAGGTCAGAATATTGAGGTTCCTGGATTGATCTCACCCTGATCTCTTCCTTGAGAACTGGATAAAGGGGGTTCAGCCAGCAGAACATCTTTCTCAATGCCTTGAGGTGGAGAAGACACATCATGCCTTCTCTCAGAGGCCGCTTGATGCAAGAGGCACTGCTTTGGTATTCAGCGTCAACATACCAGGTGATTTGTTGCTGGGGGATTAGGAGATAGTCCAGCTTTGCTAAGGAATGCATAGCATTGGCCGCACACAAGTATTGTTTTTGGTCTGGGTGCTGGGCCCACCACAGGTCTACCAGCTTCATCGCACTTAAGAAGTTCACTAGGCGTGTATCGGTCTTGGGAGCAGCCTGGGTCTGTATTACTTTGTTCCTGTGCAGTCAAGCTGAGGTCTTGCCCTATAATTGTAAAAGCATCCTGCATGGTTAACAGCCATTTACCCATTTTTTCCAGTCCGGCTTTTTGCAGCCCAGGAGGGAGGTATCAGAATACCATGGTCAGGGGAACCAATTCCAAGTGCCCGCTACTGCAGCCCGCCAGTCATCCGATGTCACTCACGTCTGCAACTTGAAAGAGAACATTTTTACGCATCAAGATACCCTATCCCCTGCAGCCTGCTGTGTATCCTTCATGTGCCACCATTGTGTATCTCCCCCTATTAGGGAATCCACATTTGCTGCCCACTGAGTGTGTCTCTTGCATTAGGACTGCATCTGAGTTGTGTTGGGATATGATTTTTTCCCCATTTTATGCTATGGCACAAGCCATTGACATTCCACAAAATAATCTGAAGGTTCCCTCCCCCATGTTCTGGGGCCCTGTGCACTCTCCCACGGGTTGTGCCTATAAATGGTCAGTTTCAGTCTGCCCTCATACTTGTTGTGCATGCTGTCATCTGGTGCTAAAACGAATCACCTTTCCCCTCCATTAAAAGAAACCCACTACCTTGTGTGGTGAGCTTAGAACCATCCATCCCGCAATGCTCAAGGAGTCTTTCCCCCACCCCCGGTAACTGGTGCCCCAGTGTGCCCATGTGGTTCAGTGCTATGTTGTGGTAGGGCGTACTGCCGTGTCACAGGAAGTCATGAGGTCAGACATGGAGGTTGGATGTCATGGGGGTCACCACTAGCAGGCTTCCCTCATCGCGTTTGTTTCCTGTTGCTAAGTCTCTTCATCTGTTGTTTCCTTGTCCAAATCTGTGTGTCCCATCTGGTGCCTGTCGACCAAGCTCAACTGCTCAGGATCTCAGTCACCACCAAGGCACTCAGCCTGTGTTATCGGAGGGGTTGCACTTTGCCCGTTTCTGCACACTCACCTTGGTCTTTGCCTTCTCCAGTTACTATCACCATTGTCATCAGGGTGTCCGGGTCTCTGGTGACCCTTGGCCTCTCCATGCTTCAGCTGCAGTTTCAAAGAAGTGGGATCCCTGGCTGTCTGTGACATGCGGTTTGGTGTGAAATAGTCACAAATATTTAAGGTTCAGACTTCTCAGGTGTCTCTTGACTTCGACATATGTCTCACTCTTGGGATAAGTGTTCATAGTCCCGTCCTCTGGCTGCCAAAGCCCACGGGTCCTGGCCACTTGTAAGATGTGGTCCTTGTCGCAGAAGCTGAGGAGCAGCACCACCAGGGCTCTTGAGTGGGGGGGGGGGCTCCCGGGGATGGAGGCCCACCCGGTACCTGATACTCCTGCTGAACTGTAAATAATTTGGAGTGCCGCCCCTTCTACACCAGGGCACCCAGCTAGACCTCTATATTTAGCTTGGGTGATGGACACTCCGCCCGTTCAGGGATTTCCACCACCCGGACATTGTTGAGCGTGTGCGGCCCTCCAGGTTGTACAGTTTTTCAGCCAGAGCTGCTCTGTCTGCTTCCAATTTCTCGGGTCGGCTCTCGGTGCCCTTCACAGTGGGCGTTAGTTGTGAGATGTCTGCTCTGTGGGCCCAACCCTCTCAACCAGTTTTTTACGGTCTGCCTACAACAGTCCCACATCTTGGGTCACTTTCTCTATCTTATGCTCCAAAATTTTTGGTATCCTTAATGGCTGCTAGTATCACCACAGTATGGGCCTCAAGGGTTTGTTCTCTAGTCTCTGGCTGACAGGCAAGCAAGCCCTTCCGCCACCGTGGGGAGTCGTCTGGGCAAGCCTGTTGGGTGCCTTTTCTGTGGCCCATCTTTATCACTCAGAATACTGCACCTTCTGCATGGTGCCAGCTGGCCCAATCCTCCTTCAGGCCTTTTCACAGGCCCTGGGCACTCCCCTCGCCATAGACCACCCCTCCGTCATACTGCACTTGGGCCTTGTCGCCTCCTGAGGGTCAGGGAGTGGGGCTGATCTGCAGCAGACACACCACCACCCTCCCTGGGGAAGCGTATGCCGCCTGGCGACAGCCAGCACCCCAGCTGCGGCCCAAAGGGCAAATGGGCAGGAGGTACACCCAGGCCCCCAGCATGGTGCCCCAACCGCCCCACAGAGCACGAGCACCCTGCCGTCCGTCTGTGGTGCTCACCAGAAGGATGTGTTGTTAGTCTTAACTGCCCCACCTCGCACGTTTTTTCCTGGGGAAGCTCCTCACAGCCCTCGCTCGCCTCTGTTTCCCTCTGCCTGATGCTGCCCTGGTTCTCGAGCAGTCCTGAGCTTAGGCCTTGGGCACTTTAGCGGCCTCTCACATGTCAGAGCACTTCTCCATGCGGGACCATCTCAGCACTGCCGTTGACAATGGGGAGGCTCCAGCTTCACCGCCACTCCCCACAGCAGTCACCGGGCTCGTCTGCGAGGTCATGTGGCCTGCTGCAATTTTAGACATGAGACTGTGCGGCCCTCGCCCACAATCCTGGCCTGTGCCATCCTCTCCCAGAATCTTGTTGGGTGGCTCCCAGTCGTGAGTGCCTAAGCCGCATCAATGGGGGTCCTTGGTGCCCACATCCTACCAGGATATTCGTTTCTCTAGCTCACACAACCTGCTCCATGTGGCTCCAAGTCACACCCCAACTTATGATTTTGTATGTCAGAAAATGCTACATAACCGCTGATTTCGAGGGTGAGCCATAACATTGCTGAACACCTTCCTACGCTACTAGGGATGCTGTACATTTCTCCATTGATTTTGCTGCTCATTTGTAATGCCCTATTCTCAGAGCCTTTAAGGCATTGACTTAATATTTTTGCAATTATTACTCCTGTACCATACCTTTTGAAATTATTTTTGTAATACATTTTTTAGATTATATTCCGGATTTAAAAATTCAATTATGAATTGGGCCCTTACTTAATTGACTGTATTTTGATATGTTGTGGGGTTCCTCCTCTCAGGGACACATTGACTCTTGAAACTGAGGTTTAACACTGTCTCTGATTCATCAACCTATGGGCGAGTTATTAAGGTAATATTATGGGGTGTACAAATTTAGGGATTCCCTGTGTCCACACATGGCATTTCTTGCTCCACAACACCACTAACACACATCTTGTGAGAAAGATGAAGCATGAAAGCTGCAGAACTACAACCACACAGGTATTCCACTCTTACTTGGACTGGGGGAGTGTCGAAGACATGTAACATGGTTGCATAATACATTAATCACCAAAAATAAACTTGAGGGCTTGTAGGGCTTTAGACCCCCCTATAAGTAAGTACATTATAGGCATAATTTTAGTAAAATCAAAAGGTCATGGCTAACCCTAGACCTAAAAGTGGAGCAAAAATCAATTTCCGCCTGAACTCAGGATGACTCAAGAAGACCAGCTGGAATTAATGGTGGGGACTCATGCATATCTACCCTACCTGCCCCCACCCCGACATTATAAATAACCAGCAGAGGCGCAATAGCCTAAGGACAACCATGGCCTGCCCCCGCTGACCTACCCTCAAGAGAGTGTTGATGCTTGACCAACTATCGACATTAAGCAACATGAACATAATATCCTCCCAAAAGCAGCACAAGGCGTGTGCTCATGAATTAAATATTTACGTTTCTGATTAATGTGTTTGAAGGGGATAAATCTGGGGCATAGGGGAGACGAAGCACACAGAGATTCTCCATGCTAGGGGGTGACTGCGCCTTCTTATATTGTAGAACAGATGTTTTGTGAGAGGCAAAAAAATGGTTATTTTGCAAACTATTCATATGCTGATTATTAAGAGTTTGTGACTTATTTACTACTCTACTCAACACCAGTGTATTCACATGTAAGTCAGGGATGGCACTCAAAACTAGTCCGCCACATTTCCGATGACTCTCCTGGGGCATCCATGACCTCTTAGATAAAATGAAGGGTATGTGTGCAGTGATGAAGACATCCAACGATATTGATTGGTGGTCTTTCTGTTACAGAAGGCACGTCTAATCAGGAATAATTGCACATTTTTGTGCAGCTACGGGTATACATCGGCCTGTCAAGTATGTCCTCGCGCATGGCTCCAGAGGTGTGGCGATCTTGCTTAAGCACCAGTTTTCTTCTTTATGGCAACCTAAACATGCTTCATACATTATGCAGATATGTGATGGAATCTTGAGCCATACATGGAGAAACAATATGAATATTATATGTATACGCTCCACTGCCTTTATTGGCAACTTTCCTGCAGCTGATTGGTTTCGTTTTGCGGAAGCCCCACCTGAACTGATAATGCGCAGAGATTTTAATGAGCTCATATCTAGACCAATGGGCAGACATGGCCACTGACAGCAATCCCAAAGTCCTTTGCGCTGTTGGCAGCCTTTGTAGATTCCTACAACATTAGACGACAGTGCCACCCCACGTGGAGACATATACCTTTTTCTTAGTAGTAAACAAGTCGTTCTCACGCATTAATTATTTCTTCACTCTCCTGGATCTTTGTAGGAGTGATTGCTAACGCTTGTATTCAAGCACTAAGGGGCATATTTATACTTTTTGATGCAAAACTGCACTAACGCAGTTTTGCATCAAAAATTTCAGCACCGGCTTGCGCCATTCTTGAGCTCCAGCTGGGTGCCATATTTATGGAATAGGGCAAGCCGGTGCAAAGAGTGGGCTAGCGTAAACAAATGACATTAGCCGGGTGGGAGTGGTGGTATGGGAGAAGGGGGTTTTGCACCAAAAGAGGACGTTAGGCTGGTTAGAGGCAAAAAAAAATGCCTCTAACCAGCCTAGCATCATTTTCTGAGGCAAAACCATCCATACCACATGACTCCTGTCTTAGGAAAGACAGGAGTTATGCCCACCACTGCAGTGGCCAGCACAGGGAGCCGCAAGTTAGACCTCGATGGCAATTTAATAAAAAAATAAAATGCTTACCCTACTTACCTCGGATGGGGTCCCCCACCCTCTGGTGTCTCTGTGGTGTGGGTAGGGGTGTTTCTGGGGCTTGACGGTGGCACCTGTGGAACCATTCCATGGTGTTTAACCATGGAAATGGGTCCAAAGGTACCATAACGCCTGGTCTGACCCAGGTGTTAAATAATGGTACAGGCAGGCTTTGCACCATTATTTAGCCCCCCCTCCCACCTGTGCATCATTTTAGCACGGGGTATATCTGGAACTGGCACCAATTTTTAGATGGGAACGCCTGCCTTGCATCTCATTGACACAAGGTAGGTTCATGCATCTAAAAAATGGTGCAAACTCCAATATTTTTACTTTAGACATGCCTAACTTCTAAATATAAATATGGAGTTTATTTTGTGCCGCATTTGCGTCAAACAAATGATGCAAATTTGCCGCAAATGGAGCATAAATATGCAACTAAGCATCTGGATCATGACCCTGTTGAAGTCACAAGCCGCCTACAAGCTGAATATCAAAGTACTTAGGGGCAGATTTATGGAAAGTGCTACGCCACTTTCCCTGCGCCCCTTAGCACCCCTCTACCGCCACCATGTGTGCGCCTTATTTAAAATACGCTGCACCGTGGTGCAGAGCAGGGGGCAATAGCGTCATTTTTCATGACACTATTGATGTACTCTGCAGAAGTAGCGCTAAAATGTTGGCGCTACTCCTGCAGAGCACATAGGGGTCCATTCTAACAAATGGAAGCCCCCTTTTAACACCTGTTCTGAGCAGGCATTAAATGTGACGTAAAAATGGCAGAAGGAAATATCATAGATTTCCCTGCGCCTTTTTGTCACCCCCCATGGTGCAGGCACAATATAGCGCAAAGGGATACAGAGTGGCGCAATGCATGTAATTGCGACGCTGGGATTTCAGCCTCGTTGGGCCACATTAAAGTCATAAATAATGACGGTGTGGTGCAAGGTGGTGCTAGGGGAGTATAGATATGCCCTTTAGTGGGTAAAGGCATGGCAGCGAATGAAAGAGGAAGCGAGAGACATCTTAAGGGAGGAAATAAAATAGGTCACTACCAGTACTGGTTTGCTCTATGGGAAGCAATATAGAACAGATCCGTCTGAGGATACCCTTCACTACTGAAACTCACAAAACTGTAATCTGCTTAATACTTATTTGATAAGGCAAAGAGGGTCTGAGTTGCTTCACAGGGCAGGGTCTATGAGCGGGGTCCGACTGGGGAATAAAAAGCAGAATTGGGAAAAATGGTCATCCCAGAACCCCTTCCTTTGACTACTCGTGCATCCACTCTCTAGCCATTCACCCATTCTCCTTGTCTCTTATTCCTCTCTGATCTCTTTGTCTCTACCTTCCCACTCCTTTCCTCTTTTTCTCTCCCTCTTGAAGCCTCCCCGTACCCTCGATTACCTTCTGGTAGCTGGGGAAAGGACAGAAGCACCTGGAGCACCCTAGGCTTTGAAAAACAGCCCCCAAGAGCTCTAGCCTTCCGGCAAAATGCCCAGTGGAATAAAAGGCCTACCCGGCAGGTTTAAGCAGACGCATCCTGCATGCAGGTAGGTTCATGGTAATAGAGCCCGGGGCAATAGCCATGAACTTTGCAACGTTCTACCCAACTCTATATGACTCTATTAGTTCAGCCTCCCCTCAGAATAAAAGATGCCCATCCGCACTCTATACCTTTTGTCACAGTCTCTCAGCAGGACAAATCCCTGTTAGAGGATGATCTCACACTGGAGATTTCTGAGGCAATTTAACAGTTAGCAATTGGGAAAACACCAAGCCCTCATGGAAGTTCTTCAAATATTTGACAGGCATGCAGTCTCTACTCTTATAGCCGATGTACATGGCCTTTCAAGGTGTGGGAGAGCTCCCTAATGACATGTAGTTTTCCTAAAGCCAGGCTGCCTGGCAACTGTGCGTCCAGACCCATTTAATTAATCAATCCGAAGACTTCTAACAGTCATTCAAAGAATAATTCACCTTGATCAAAACAGCTTCAGGCTACACCAATCCACCTTTCATAGTATTCTGTGCCTGTTCATTGGCACATCAACTACAGGGCCCCTTGCAATTCCTACTGATTTTGAGGTGGGCTGTGACAGTGTCGGTGGGACTACATGCTCTTCTTGCTAACAAAGATTCCTTTTGGTCCCCAAATTATCACTTATATCCACCAACTGTACAAGAGGCCTGCGAAGAGTGAGAGTGAATGGAGTTCTCCACTTCCACCACTGCTCTGCGTGTCAGCCATAGAGCCCCTGGCAGCATTGCTTTGTGTTGTTGGAGGGGTTTTCTGGATGCCACACTTTGAAGACAAGGTGTCCCTCTATGTAAACGATATGCTGATATATGTCATTCATACCAAACAGTCCGGTCCCCGCACAACAGGTATCATTAATTCATTTGGCACTTAAACAGGCCACAGGATCAACTGAGCCAAACCCAGCATCTTCCTGATTAGGGGGGTGGGGGAATCAAGGGAGTGGGCCAGACATTGCAGTATTAAAGTGGCAGCTCAGAGCTTTACATGGCGTGTCTTGGTGTATGTATTGGTACTGAAAAGACAAAATTTGGGTAGAACTTATCTTCACTAGGCAAGAGAACCGGAAATGAGACCTGCGTAATTGGAAACATCAGAGCCTGGTGGTCAGAGTTGCCATAGTTGAAAGGGTAGCGTTTCCTAAAACACCATACATCCTGCAATGTTCTCTTGCTCGCTCTTCAGGTGGATCCCTTCCCTTTTAAAAGCTTTCCTGTAGCTGAATGAAGTAGCAAGGGTCTCAGGAACCAAACGCTGCAAGTCACCCTTCAACAGAGGTCTTGATAAGGCACAATTTACTTCCTATTATTGAGCAGCACACCTAACAGTAACCAATTACTGGCTTTATAGAGCCAAATAGGATGCAGCATGCAAAACCGAACTGTGGGCATTGGTAAACAGCTCACCACTGCACTTCCTCTACATCAGCCTGTTAGAGGATGATCTCACACTGGAGATTTCTGAGGCACTTTAACAGTTAGCAATGGGCAAAACACCGAGCCCTAATGGAAGTTCTTCAAATATTTTACAGGCATGCAGTCTCGACGCTTATAGCCGATGTACATGGCCTTTCAAGGTGTGGGAGAGCACCCTAATGATATGTAGTTTTCCTAAAGCCAGGCTGCCTGGCAACTGTGCGTCCAGACCCATTTAATTAATCAATCCGAAGACAGTGATTCCCAGCCTGTGGTCCGGGGACCCGTGGAGGTCCGCAAAGCCTCCTCAGGGGTCCGCGACTGCTTGGAAAATTAAATAATATTAACAGATTAGGTCCCCAGCTTTCAGTAATGACTCAGTTGTGGGGGGAGGTCCCCAGATTCCAATAATGATTCACTGGGAGTCCCCGGGTTCCAGGAATGATAAAGTAGGGGTCCACAGAAGTCAAAAAGTTGGGAACCAATGAACTAGGGGATATCCAGGCTGGAAGCGGTGACCACTCGGAATGGCTTAAAATCTTTTTCTGACCTTCAAGAGAAGGACCATGACCTTATGCAAGGTCAGTTTTATAGGTACCTGTAGCTTAGGCATGCCCTTGCCACCTGCCTCGTTGATGCTGATGAGATGCACAAGTTCAACCAAATAAAGTGAGATTAAACAACTCAGTTATGTCTGGAGGCAAGAAAATATCCGGCGTCTACAAGTCACTAATTAGACACATACTGGATACGTGTCACACTCACAGACATGCTTGGGAAACAGACCTGGGCTCACAAGAGGATGCGGATTAGCAGAATGTCCTCAGTGCCCCTAGAGAGAGGCCCTCATTATGACTTTGGTGGTCTTTTTCCAAGGCTGCCAAAGCCACAGGTACCAGAAGACCGCCATGCTGGCGTTCCTCCACCCTCCATATTACAAGTACTGCTGGATTTCTGCCACATTTTGGACAGAAATCCAGCAGTACTCGTTCTGGTGGGCGGAGGCGCAGGGGCGGTTCCACCACCGGCCCGCCAGTAACGAGCAGTAATACGGCGTGGTGGTGTCCTGATGGCAGGGCGGTCGTTCCCTGCCGGACGACCTCCTCTCCGGACCAGGTAAGTAGATCGTCCGACGGGGGAGGGGGATAGGTGTGGGGGGGTGTTGTGTGCGCGAGTGGGTGTTGTCTGCATGTGTGCATGTATGTGTGAATGCGTGGTTGAATGTGTGTATGAATGTAGAAGTGAGTGCGTGTATGAATGTAAGTGTGTATCCGTGTGTGTATGCGTGTGTGTATGCATGTATGAATGTTGTACTGAATGCGAGTATCAGTGTTGTGGTGAATGCGAGTATGAGTGTTGTAGTGAATGCGAGTATGAGTGTTGGGGGGAATGCGAGTATGATTGCTGTGGTGAATGCGAGTATGAGTGTTGTAGTGAATGCAAGTATGAGTGTTGTGGAGAAAGCGAGTATGAGTGTTGAAGTGAATGTGTGTATGGATGCACGTGAGTGCGTGTATGTCAGTGTTGGTGAATGAGTGTATGCGGGGTGCGTGTGGGTGTCTATGTGCATGTGCATGTATGCGGGGAGGAGGGTGCTGCACTTGGAGGGGAGGTGGGGGATGGGGGAGAGGGGCACTGTACCTCGAAGGGGTTGGCTGGGGGGAGATGGGGATTGTATTGTGCTTGCTGGGGGGGGGAGTCGTCTTCCGGTGACAGGTAAGAAATTGCCTGTCACCGATAGCCTTTCTGCCAGGGTTTTAGTGGCGGTGCTATCGCCGCAGAAACCATGGTGGAAAGCCGTCTCAAAATACCCCCGGTGGTCTTCTGTGGACCGCCGGGTCAGAGATGCTCATCTCCAGCCCGGCGGGTCCAACCCGCCACATTCACAATGTGGCGGTCTTCACCGCCAGCCTGTTGGCGGTGATACCACCACCGTGGCTCTGCCCGTCTGCAGACTGCCAGGGTCATAATGAGGGCCACAGTAATTTCAGCCAGACTCAGTCTTATGCAATTTGAATTCCTGCATCAGATTCATTTCACCAGGCACCGGCTGTGGCAGAAAAAGAGGAACACCACTCCCAACTGTCTAAGGTGTGAGGTGGAAGAGGGAGACTTCTACTATACAGTCCATCCTGCACAGTCACTAAAAGACAACTTGTTTCGAGGTCTATCAATTTGTTTCAAAGATAAAGTTCATTAAAAGTCCAGTCAGACTTTTAATGGTTTATTATTCTTCCACAAATCAGCTGGCCAACCAGTGTTTCGTGACCATATACATGACTGTATAAAATCACGTAAGTCACTTCATCTGGGGCTTATTTGGCATGAAAGTGTTAATGCACAAATTCAGTTGTGACATCAAGATTAGTGTCGCGCTTCAAATAATAATAACAATGTTCTGTAGGTTCAATATAATAATTAAAAGAAAAAGTAAATTATGAAGCTTTATTAACAACGGGAATGATAATCATTATCCGATAAAGTGGTATGTGTGCTCAAGCATAAACCCATTAAACGTCTAACTAGATGTTAAATTAACTCTGTCTTTGCAACAACTTGATAGACTTTGAAACAATTGTCTTTTAATATTTCTTGAAGACAGTGCTAGAGAAGTTAAGTGCAATATCAGTTTCCAGAGGTCTGATAGTCTTCTAAAAAGGAGTTCCTACCTCCCCCTTTTACTTCTGCACAGTGCTGGAGTTTTTTTGCATTACTTGTTGTAGTCTATAAATAGCAATGAAAAGTTTTCATTAAAAAAATACTTTGTACTATTTAGTACAATATTGTAGCATTAATATACATTTCAGATGACCCTAAGTTGCCCTAAAGACCTGTCCTTGGCAGTAAGATAAGGGGCGGGCCAGCCTGTTGTGTTTGGTTGAATGGTGTATGTTTGTAGCGTGATCTAGGGTGGGAGCACAGGGAGGCATACCGAGAAGTATGCAGAGTGCTCCAATGCTGGTACAGCTGACTTTTGAGGTGCACTTAAGCATGTCAGTTACAAATAAGGGTGTGACACATTTACAGCAGTGCTTGTCTTTACATTTAATTACCCATTCGTCAGTCAGATGGGCATCCAATGTCAGCTTGTAGGATGAACCTTCATAAGAAGTGATCAGCTGAATGCAGCTTCAGGTGTTTTAGGGTTAAGATCTTTTTATTCAATTTAAAGCATGGGCCAGGAGCATTAACATCACAAATCAGTTTAATCTTGTGGCCATCAATTTTCTAGGGAAGGGAAGAAACGGGGGGGGGGGGGACTAAACCAACCAGCATATGACGTCTATATCCTCTCTAGGTCCAACCAACAGGTCCATCCTCTGGAATGAATATAGGCTATCTATGAATCTCTATAGGAGTGCCGGTTAGGGCAGGTATCGTCAGGAGCGGTCAAGTGTTGTATGCGAAGGTATTGCAGGCATTTCAGCTCTTTAAACTCATTGGAGAGGTAGTTGATGCATGGGCTCCAAGTCTTATCGAACTGCGGCATCGCCCCGCGCTCTTGCTTTTATCTGTTTCATGCCCACTATATTCCATAATTTGTGGAGCCAGTCTGTGTGTGTGTAGGGATGTCAGTTGAGTGCCACAGTAACGTTAGCAAGTGTTTAGCGGCCCCTATCGCCAGTGTAATAGCATTCCATTATGGGAATTTCAGGGGATAGGTCTGGGGATTCGGATGCCCCAGCAGGACATAGCTTGGGAATCTCAGGATAGTAGTTTCATAGATGCTATCTATAGCCTGTAATACAGAGTCCCAGAAATAGGCTATTTTGGGGCATTGCCAAAGAATATGTGTCAGCGTACCCAGCTGACCACGTTGGCACCAGTACCGATCAGTGCCACTCAACCTACATGCAGCAACCCGCTCTGGTGTGTAGTACCATTAATGAGCTATTTGTAGGAAGAGTTCCTTGGTATTCATGTTGCATGCCGAGACCCTCACCCTATGCAGGACATCTCACCACTCCTTATCCCAGAAGGATCGGCCACATTCCCTCTCCCATCGGCGTCTCGCCTTGGTTTTTGCCAGAAGTGGAGGCCTCACCAAAAACGCACAGAGATCTGAAGTACGTTTTTATTGGTTGTGCAGCTAAGTAGCCAACCCTGAAATGGGATAAGTGGTCTGCCCGTGTGCTGGTGAATCGCTAAGGAGGTCACTCAATGGCACACCATCAAATATTGCCAGAATTCATCGATGGTATTCCAAAGTCCTCCTGAATTTGCAGGAATTCCATGACTCTGTCAGCATTAAAAAGATCCCCAACCCTCTTACAGTTAGAGTCCTGCCAACTCTGGAACAAAGGTCTAGTGAGTGCGGGCAGAAAGTCTGGGTTGCCAATGATCGATGTTTGTGGAGATATGGGAGTGGACAGACCCTTTTTCACATACACCTTATCCCACACCTCCACTGTGGCTTGCACAATGGGGGATGTATAGATGCTTTAGGAAGCCACGGGATCTTCCAAATGTGTTGCCCTGCCACTGCCTGGTTGATGAAGCACCAGTGCTTCTCTATGCTTACTCACAACCACTCTACCATATATGGCGGTTGTGCCACCTGATAGTAGCTCAGCAGGTGAGGCGCCCCCAGCCCTCCCTCAGCCACTGGTAAGTAGGCCTGTCCCTTTGCCATTCCCCCCCTTTTCCCCGCCCAGATGAACTCCCAGACCAGGTTCTGCAGTTTATCTATAAGTCCAGGTGGTGGTTGCAACGGGAGGGTTTGCATAATAAAAGGCGCTTTAGGCAGCAGCGTCATTTTGATTGCTGCAACTCGCTCCAGCCAAGAGAGGCCATATCCTTTCCATCTAGTCAGCTCCAGGCATGCACTATTCAACAACGCAAAATAGTTCTTATGAACTATATCTGGCAATGTAGGGTGTATCTGCAGGCCCAGGTACCTCACCCCCTGCATCGCCCATGTGAAGGGCACATTTTTCTGCAGCTGTGCTACGTCCGCAGCTGGGACAGTGAGGTTTAGTATAGAGGACTTGAGTAAATTCGTTTTAATCCCAGCTACTGCTCTAAATGCAGTAAACTCCTCCATAATCACCCGGAGGGAGTTCTGTGGTTGTGACACATAAAGCAGCACGTCGTCCACGTAGAGTGCTATTTTATGATATCTACTGCCCAATTGGAATCTGGGATATGAGCGCATTTTTGTGCACTTGTTTGGCAAATGGCTCAATATACAGAGCAAGGAGTAATGGCAACAGGGGGCAACCCTGTTGCGTGCCTCTAGAGATGGGTATCACCCTGGATACAGAGCCATTCACTCTCACCATCGCTCGTGGCAAGTCATAGTTGCACAAAATCCAGCGACTGCACTGCAGCCCCAGCCCATACAAGGGTAGAATCGCACTCAAGGATCCCCAATGTACTCCTTTGAATGCCTTCTCAGCACCTAGCGAAAGAAGCAGAGAAGGCATTTTAGCCCGTTGGGTCTTGTCCAGAATATGGCATAACCTTCTAGTATTGTTCAAACATGTGCGTTCTGGGATAAACCCAGTTTGATTCGGATCCACCAGTCCCTGCATATAAGGTCCCAGCCTGGATGCCAAGATGCCCGTAAAGAGCTTAGCATCTGTATTTAACAGTGTGATTGGCCGGTAGGATGCGCACAGCTGGGGGTCCTTCCCTGGCTTAGGGATCACTGTAATTGTACCTAATTCCATTGTGAGGGTGAGGGTGTCAGATACCGCGAAGCCATTATATAATCACGCTAGGATAGGAGCTAGGAGGACCCCGAAGCACTTGTAAAATTCTGCCCCCAGGCCATCTTGCCCCTATGCCTTCCCCGTCTGGAGGCATTGGTTTGCCATAAGGACCTCAGTAGGGGTAATGTCTTTGTCCAGCATGTCCTGAGTGCTTTATGGGAGACAGGTCAATGAGACTGACTCCAAATATTTTTCTATCCCTGCTGAGTCTAGCCTCTCCGCTGCATATTGGGAGGTATAAAACGATTCAAACCCTCTAAGCATCTGATCTTCCCCCAATCCCTCTCCATTTTGCGTTCATTCACCCTCTGCTGTGCTGTTTGGGCACGAAGTCAGTATGCCAACAGGCGCCAGCCTTATTTCCCCCTACATAATGCCTTTGTTTCGTGAGCAGGAGGACGTAATCTGCTCTGTCTGTGTCTAGGGCATTTAGATGTTTACGTATCATCATGAGCTCCCAAGGTACTGTCATCGAGCCAGTACTCCTATGCGACCTCTCTAGTTCTCTAATTCGGTCCTCCGTTGTCTTGCGTTTATCACTCCTACTTTTATTAAAGGGCTACGCTATGGCAATAAACTGGCCCCTAGTAACCACCTTCAATATGTCCCACAGGTGCACTACTTGTGTTTCTAAGGTGTCATTAACTCAAGATATGTCTCCTATGCCATAATAATTTCTTCTTTTATATCTTCGAACTCAAGGATTTGAACATTCAGACGCCACTGTTTAAGAGCTGGGTGGGGTTTACGTGTCCGGAGACACAGTGCAACCACGGTGTGGTCCAAGAGGGGCGCTACCCCAATTTCTTTCTGAGTCACCATGCCAAATACAAGCGGAGAGGCCAAGAAGGGGTCTAAACAGGCATAGGTCTGGAGGGCTGCTGAGAAAAATGTATACTCTCTAACTGCAGGGCTTTTCACATGCTATTCGTCTATTAGCCCTGCCCCTCCACACACTCCCTGAAATCTGTGGCGAAGGCTCCTGTCTGGCCGTGCCGCTGAGCTGATCTATCTGGGATGATATTGTAGTCCCCCCCATGAGTACGTCTGTATCGGGAGTGGAAAGTACCTGGCCTATTGCTTCTCTAAAGAATTGTTCTTGGTGGTCATTAGGGTCATAGATATTCGCTAACGTGAACCCAAATCCTTACACGTCCATTCTTAGTGCCAGCAGCCTCCCTTTTATTCCAGCCTGTGTGCCCAGCACCCTCCCCTGGAAGTGTTTGGCCACCAATATCGCTACTCCCGCCTTCCACCCAGGGCCTGCTGAGTGATATTGCCGTCCAGATCGCAAACTCTTCCAGTATGCCCTGGCTACGTGTGTTTCCTGCAACAGGCAGATGTCGCATTTGGATTCCTGGAGAAGGGAAAGTAGGGCCAATCGTTCCACTGGTGCGCTAAGTCCCCGTATTGTAAGACTAAGGGCCTGATTACGACCTTGGCGAAGGGGATTACTCCGCCCCAAATGTGACGGATATCCCGCCCGCCATATTACAAGTTCCATTATATTCTATGAAACATGTAAATCGGTAGACTGGATATCCATCACCTTTGGGACTGCGTAATCCCCTCCTCCAAGGTCGTAATCAGGCCCTAAGTAATGTGATCGTTGTCTGTGTACTACAGGGTAGTTTGGCATTGCCCTATCCATCTGAGTGGGGTGCTACCTGTGCTAGCACCGGATGGACCCACTGGGGACCTGACCACGTGATCTGTTTCCCAGACAGTGTCATTTGCAAAAAAGAATTAAAAAACCAGAACAAGTACATAACAGTTAAACCAACCAGTTCCCCACCAGGGAAAAACACAGGACCCGGCTCTGGAGTACAGCATCGTGCCCCAAAATGTCCACTGTCTACCACCATCCGCCAGGGGTGAAGCTACACCATCGGCTCTCCTGGGCCACCACCTCCGCCCCTCCCCTCTCTAATTCACAGCCACAGCAGACCTGGCGCCACCACCCGTCGGCTCACTGTCTGGGCCTTGGCAACAGTTCAGGCAACCAGCTTCCTCGCCATATTTAGACCTCTGCGTCCACCTCTGACTGGTTCCCCTGATTTCTCAATCGGCTAAACACTGCCGCTCTCTCCTGTCTGCTTTCATCTTCAGAGGGTTTATGCATCTTCCCTTTCCGCTGTTTATTTCCCCAACACTGGCCTTCTGCGGCCGTTGCCTGTGCATGATTACGGGTTAAAGAGGATGGCTCCCCCTAGGCAACAGGCATGCCCGGTAGGGAGGTGGCTTCCTCCAGTGTGCGAATGTTTCACATCTCATTTTGCAACACAAATTGCAGATGGAAAGGATAACCCCATTTATAACTAATCCCCTTCTCTCTGAGGATTTCCTTCACTGGCCGTAGGGTCAGTGTCTCTGCAGCATCGAGGGTGAACTAGTACAGTTTATGCCCTTCAAATTCAATCACCTTTAGGTCTCTGGTTGCTGCCAAGATGGTTTCCCACTGATGATAGTAATGCAGGCATGTAAGTATATCCTGCGTTTGCCCAGGGGATTGGGCCAGTCTGAGTGCGATCTAACAGGATGTCTTGCGGTTTGAGTTCTGGGGTGACATGATCAAAGAGATGGATCACAAAGTCTTCCAGCTTCCCGGTAATCGTCTGCGTCAGCAGACCTTTATTGCGGACATTTGAGCACCTCAATCGATTTCCCAAATCTTCTAGGTGATAATGCAAGTCCCTCTTGTTTTCCTGCAGGTCCAGAATCTCCCTCCTGTGCTGGTCTATCTCCTCCTCCTAGGCATCATGGGTGCGTTCAACCATGTCCAACTGTTGCCCAACTTCTGCCATCTCCTTTTTCAGGTCTTTAACCCCGTCTGTGCTGCGGACGTAGTGGTTACGTCCCGCGGCACAGTGCTGCTGTGCCGAGGACGTAACCACTACGTCCTCGGCACACAGCCCAGAGGGAGCGCTCTCGCTCCCTCTGTGTGCTTCCACCCCACCCCCCAAAGTCAGGGATGGAAGGGGAAGCCCTTCCCCTTCCACCCCCGACCACCCCCACCCCCCCATAATGACGTCAGCACGCAATCGCGCGCTGACTTCATTATGGGATTCTCGCCGCACAGGAAGCCATTTGCTTCCTGTGCAGCGACGAGTGAAGAGGTGAGTTCCTCTTCCCGGTGGGTGGGGGGTTGGGGCTAAAGAGGCACCGGGGAAAAGGAAAGGCTTTTCCTTTTCCCCGGTGTCTCTTTGAGAATTCCTGCTGCCCGATCGCATTGCGATCGGGCAGCAGGAATGCCCACTAGACACCAGGGATTTGTTTTTTTTTGTTGTACTTTCTGTTTCTGGCTTGCGGGGAGCGGCCCCTTGGGCAAGGGTCGCTCCCCTTTAGGGGGCAATTACTTAGGCCATTTCTGCCCCCCTTGGGGGCAGATCTGGCTACTTTTTAGCCAGATCTGCCCCCAAGGGGTGCAGAAAACACTAGATCACCAGGGATTTATATTGTTGTGTGCATTTTTGTGTGGGGGGGTGCCCCCTTGGGCAAGGGTCGCTCCCCTTTGGGGGGCATGTCTTTTAGGGCCATTTCTGCCCCCCTTGAGGGCAGATTGGCTACTTTTTAGCCAGATCTGCCCCCAAGGGGGGGCAGAAAACACTAGATCACCAGGGTTTTTTTTTTTTATGTGTATTTATGTGGGGGGGGGGTGCCCCCTTGGGCAAGGGGCACCCCCCCCCAAGGGGGCAGAGAACTGTTGGCCTTTTCTGCCCCCCTTTGGGACAAATCGGCCTATTTTTTTAGGTCCATCTGCCCCCAAGGGGGGCAGAAGCCACTTAGGCACCAGGGATTGTGTGTGTAGTGGATGGGGGGGGGCGCCCCCTTGGGCAAGGGTCACTCCCCTTTGGGGGGAATGTCTTTTAGGGCCATTTCTGCCCCCCTTGAGGGCAGATCAGCCTATTATTTTTAGGCTGATCTGCCCCAAGGGGGGCAGAAACCACTAGAACGCCAGGGATTTTTTTAATGTGTTTATTTTTGTGGGGGGGCGTCCTCTTGGGCACGGGGCGCCCCCCCAAGGGGGGCATTGACCTGTTGGCCATTTCTGCCCCCCCTGGGGGCAGATGGGCCTATTTTTGTAGGCCCACCTGCCCCCAAGGGGGGCAGAAGCCACTTAGACACCTGGGATAGTGTGTGTGTGTGTGTGTGTTAGTGGATGGGGGGGGCCTTGGGCAAGGGTCGCCCCCCACTTTGGGGGCACATGTACCCAGGCCATTTCTGCACCCCTTGGAGACAGATCAGCCTATTATTTTTAGGCTGGTCTGCCCCCAAGGTGGGCAGAAACCACTAGAATGCCAGGGTTTTTTTAAATTTGTTTATTTTTGTGGGGGGGCGTCCCCTTGGTCACGGGGCGCCCCCCCAAGGGGGGCATTGACCTGTTGGCCATTTCTACACCCCCTGGGGGCAGATGGGCCTATTATGTTAGGCCCACCTGCCCCCAAGGGGGGCAGAAGCCACTTAGACACCAGGGATAGTGTGTGTGTGTGTGTGTGTTAGTGGATGGGGGGGGCCTTGGGCAAGGGTCGCCCCCCACTTTGGGGGCACATGTACCCAGGCCATTTCTGCACCCCTTGGAGACAGAACAGCCTATTATTTTTAGGCTGGTCTGCCCCCAAGGGGGGCAGAAACCATTAGAACGCCAGGCATTTTTTTTTATTGGTTTATTTTTGTGGGGGGGGCGTCCCCTTGGTCACGGGGCGCCCCCCCAAGGGGGGCATTGACCTGTTGGCCATTTCTACACCCCCTGGGGGCAGATGGGCCTATTTTGTAAGGCCCATCTGCCCCCAAGGGGGGCAGAAGCCACTTAGACACCAGGGATAGTGTGTGTGTGTGTGTGTGTTAGTGGATGGGGGGGGGCCTTGGGCAAGGGTCGCCCCCCACTTTGGGGGCACATGTACCCAGGCCATTTCTGCACCCCTTGGAGACAGATCAGCCTATTATTTTTAGGCTGGTCTGCCCCCAAGGTGGGCAGAAACCTCTAGAAAGCCAGGGTTTTTTTTTATTTGTTTATTTTTGTGGGGGGGCGTCCCCTTGGTCACGGGGCGCCCCCCCAAGGGGTGCATTGACCTGTTGGCCATTTCTACACCCCCTGGGGGCAGATGGGCCTATTATGTTAGGCCCACCTGCCCCCAAGGGGGGCAGAAGCCACTTAGACACCAGGGATAGGGTGTGTGTGTGTGTGTGTGTTAGTGGATGGGGGGGGCCTTGGGCAAGGGTCGCCCCCCACTTTGGGGGCACATGTACCCAGGCCATTTCTGCACCCCTTGGAGACAGATCAGCCTATTATTTTTAGGCTGGTCTGCCCCCAAGGGGGGCAGAAACCACTAGAACGCCAGGGATTTTTTTTTATTTGTTTATTTTTGTGTGGGGGCGTCCCCTTGGTCACGGGGCACCCCCCCAAGGGGGGCATTGACCTGTTGGCCATTTCTACACCCCCTGGGGGCAGATGGGCCTATTTTCTTAGGCCCACCTGCCCCCAAGGGGGGCAGAAGCCACTTAGGCACCAGGGATAGTGTTGTGTGTGTTTTTTTGTTTTTTTGTTTGTTTGAGGGCTGTCCCCTTTGGCAAGGGTCGCTCTCCATGGGGACACACTACTAAAGGTATTTTCTGGCTTCCTTGGGGCAGACAGGCCTATTCTTTTAGTAGGCCCAT
Source organism: Pleurodeles waltl (assembly GCF_031143425.1). Classification (NCBI taxonomy): domain Eukaryota; kingdom Metazoa; phylum Chordata; class Amphibia; order Caudata; family Salamandridae; genus Pleurodeles; species Pleurodeles waltl. Next base: position 351,809,680 of record NC_090447.1, on the reverse strand, counting down.
CTGCCCCTATGGCAGAATCCACTTAGGCACCAATTTCTAAATGTTTGATGGTGGGGTGTTTGTCAACTGAAGAAGTCTTTGCATTTGTGATAAAAAATGTTTTCCTCCTTTTTGTTCTAGTTCAAAGCTTTTGCTTTATTTGCTGTGGCTCCTTGCGGTTTTGGCGGTGGTTGACCTGCAGTTTGCACAGTTGCATGTTTTAGGTAAGTAAAAACAATTTACTCCAAAGGAGTATTGTTGCAATGCATGAATGACATGTTTGTAGGGGGTGTACTAAATGCAGGATTGTGTGTGAAATTGTCCTTAGGTTTGTGCACAATGATATTTGTTTTGTCTTATTTCTAATTTGCCTTTCTTTCTTTATTTTTAGTGGGATATCATTGGTGATTGCTGTGTAGTTGCTGGTGAATCAAGCTTTTTCAGGCAAGTGAGCGGTATAGTTTGTGAGTTTATAAGTCTTACTAACAAAGCTACACTTTGTTACTTGTCTTACACAGTGCTGGTTGTTGGTGGTGAATTTGTCCAGTTAATTTTAGCAGGAGAGATTATGGCTAGCCGCAGGATGACCGCTCAGCAGGTGGTTGGTATGCTTTTTGAGTCACAGTCTGATCATGACTATGAGACGGACTCTGCATCTGAGGCAGAGGAGGAAGTCAGAGATTCTGGCAGTGATGTTTCTGTTGGAGGGGAATCTTCTGATGATGAAGCCACACTCAGTGCAGATGAAGGGCCTGTTTTAGAGGAGGACATTGATGTGCCAATAGTGCAGCAACCTGGGGCTGAAAGGTTTCCCGTTATAAGACCTGATGTCTGGGTTGCCCCAAACATGGAGCAGCCAGAGTTGCCTGCCTTTACTGGTCTCCCGGGGTGTAACGCCAATACAGAGAACTTTATGCCTATCAATTTCTTTGAGTTATTCATGGATGATATGTTTTTGGAAGAGATTGTTGAGCAGACTAATTTGTATGCGGAGCAGCATTTGAGGGACAACGCTGCTAGACTTAGGCCACACTCTAGAGCTGCCCAGTGGATTCCCACAAATTTGGAGGAGTTAAAAAAGTTTTTGGGTTTGACTTTTTTGATGGGGTTGATAAGGAAGCCGTCACTGGCTTCATATTGGTCTACTAGTCCCTTGATGGCAACAGCTATATTTCCAGCGACCATGAGTCGTAATCGGTATTTGCTTCTTCTTAGGATGCTGCATTTTGTTGACAATGCATTAGCCTTGCCACGAGATCACCCAGATTCTGACCGTCTTTTTAAGATTAGGCCTGTACTTGATCATTTTGTAGATCGGTTTTCGGAGGTCTATGTTCCAGGCAAAGAGTTAAGTGTGGACGAGTCTTTGGGCCTCTTCAAGGGTCGTTTGGTTTTTAGGCAGTACATTCCTAGCAAAAGGGCACGATATGGAATTAAATTGTATATGCTGTCTGAAAGTAGGACAAGATATGTGTATAGTTTCCGTGTGTACACTGGTAGGGATTCCAATATTGACCCCCCTGGTTGTCCTCCCACTTTTGGAGTTACTGAGAAAATTGTGTGGGATCTTGGTAGACGACTGTTCAACAAAGGTCACAATTTGTATGTAGATAACTTCTACACTGGTGTGCAATTGTTCAAGGAATTGTTTAGAGTGGACACAGTTGCTTGTGGCACAATCCGTTCTAACCGGAAAGGCTATCCAAGGGAGCTTGTCTGTAAAAAACTTGAGAGAGGACAGTGCTGTGCCTTGCGGAACGAGGAGCTGCTAGCTTTGAAATTTTCAGACAAGAGGGATGTCTACATGCTAAGTACCATCCATGATGAGAGTACTTCCCCTGTGACTGTTTGGGGCCAGGTTGCTGAAGTGCGCAAACCTGTGTGCATTTTAGATTATAATAAGCACATGGGAGGTGTAGATAGAGTTGACCAGAGGTTGGAACCTTATACTGCTATTCGTAAGTCTTACGTTTGGTATAAGAAGTTAGCACTTCACCTCTTCCACTTAGCAACCTTCAATGCTTTTATTGTGTTTAGGGATAGGTCTCCAGAGTCAAAGATGACATTTGTGAAATTTCAGGAGTCAGTGATAGAGAGCCTTATTGTGGTGGAACAGGCCAGAGTTCCTAGAGAAGCAGTGGTGGAGGATGTGGCTAGATTGAAAGATCGCCACTTTGCTGAGCACATTCCTCCCATACCCAAAAAAGACTTTCCAGCTAAGAAATGTAGAGTGTGTTTTCGAAGAGGTATCCGGAGGGAGACTCGAATGTACTGCCCAGATTGTCCTTCAAAGCCTGGGCTGTGTGTCGGTGCTTGTTTTAAGAATTACCACACCCAGAAGAATTTCTGGGAACAACCATGAGTGTAAACTCATGTCTGTTTTGTATTTTCATGTGTTTAGTTTCATAGTTAGCATTTCTGTCATGTTCTTAGTTAGAGCTTTTGTGTTTGTAGTTTTGTAATTCTTTCTACTTAGTTAGGGGTGCCTCTGTTAAAAAAAAAAAAAAAAAATGATGCCATTGTGTGTGGAGTGGGGCTTGGCTGAGAGTGTACATATTGACTTGCTGTTGGCTACTGCAACACACTGCCAGCCAAACACCAGTCCACACACTCCCATCAGCTGGTGTGATTGTTGTATCAGGCATGTGGGCGTATGTAAGTGATGGGCCCTTGAGTGGCGCTGTCTGTCGATGTGATTGTTGTAATGTGCTGGGCCCGTGGCTGGCGGTGTGAATGGCCTTGTGTGTGTCATGTATGAAAGTTGTGTGAATGGACTGTAAAGCGGTTGGTGCCTTGTCGCGGCTTTACTGCTCACGAGCTGTGAGTCATTGGTTCAGTTTTTAGCCTTTCAGTTACTAACCGTGCATTTCATTTTTGTGAAAGCTCTTGTTAGTAAAATTTGATCCACTGAACCATCACTCACCCTCGTGCCAAATCCAACCAGTATGTGTGGTAAAAATGACAAAACCTGCTCTGCTGTAATCAGGCGTCGCAGCACACCTGTGACACGCTAGGTGCCTCAGGTGGGACCCCAATGATGAAGCATGCCACCAACTTGGTTGGTGGGTGAGGGGTCTTTTTCACATAACCTAAGTGTGTTTCTTTTCAAAATGTTTGTGTTTGGCACATCACGGACGTATGTGGGCACATCAAAACGATATATTACAAAACTACCTGTGTTTGGGGGGGAGAGGGCACCTATGTTTTTGGTCCTGTGTGCGGCCTTCATCTAGGGAAACCTACCAAACCCAGACATTTTTTAAAACTAGACACCCCAAGGAGTCCAGGGAGGTGCGGCTTGCGTGGATCCCCCAACATTTTCTTACCCAGACTCCTCTGTAAACCTCAAAATGTGCTTAAAAAAGCATATTTTCCTTACTTTTCTTCGTAAGATCATCACTCCAGCACAAAATTCCTACTCCCCAGTGTTCCCCTCAGTCTCCCAAGTAAAATGACACCTCACTTATGTGGGTCCCCAAAGCAGAGTCAGTCTAAAGATGTATAAAAGAATATGTCCTTATAAACTTGCTGTGCTATCCCCTCTATCTCTACAAGTTTTGGGCCTTATTCTGTTGCAGGCACCTGGCCCACCCACACAAGTGAGGTATAATTTTTATCGGGAGACTTGGGGGAACGCTGGGTGGAAGGAAATTTGTGGCTCCACTCAGATTCCAGAACTTTCTGTCACTGAAATGTGTGGAAAATGTGTTTTTTTAGACAGAATTTGAGGTTTGCAAAGGATTCTGGGTAACAGAACCTGGTCCGAGCCACACAAGTCACCCCATCTTGGATTCCCCTTGGTCTCTAGTTTTCAGAAATGCACAGGTTTGGTAGGTTTCCCTAGGTGCCGGCTGAGCTAGAGGCCAAAATCTACAGGTAGGCACTGTTTTCAATGAAAAAATGTGATGTGTCCACGTTGCGTTTTGGGGTGTCTGCTGTGGCGGGCGCTAGGCCTACCCACACAAGTGAGGTATCATTTTTATCGGGAGACGTGGGGGAACGCTGGGTGGAAGGAAATTTGTGGCTCCTCTCAGATTCCAGAACTTTCTGCCACAGAAATGTGAGGAACATGTGTTTTTTTAGCCAAATTTTGAGGTTTGCAAAGGATTCTGGGTAACAGAACCTGGTCCGAGCCACACAAGTCACCCCATCTTGGATTCGCCTTGGTCTCTAGTTTTCAGAAATGCACAGGTTTGGTAGGTTTCCCTAGGTGGCGGCTGAGCTACAAGCCAAAATCTACAGGTAGGCACTTTGCAAAAAACACCTCTGTTTTCCTTCACAAATTTGGATGTGTCTACGTTGCGCTTTGGGGCATTTCCTGTCGCGGGCGCTAGGCCTACCCACACAAGTGAGGTCTCATTTTTATCGGGAGACGTTGGGGAACGCTGGGTGGAAGGAAATTCGTGGCTCCTCTCAGATTCCAGAACTTTCTGCCACAGAAAAGTGAGGAACATGTGTTTTTTTAGCCAAATTTTGAGGTTTGCAAAGGATTCTGGGTAACAGAACCTGGTCCGAGCCACACAAGTCACCCCATCTTGGATTCCCCTTGGTCTCTAGTTTTCAGAAATGCACAGGTTTGGTAGGTTTCCCTAGGTGGCGGCTGAGCTACATGCCAAAATCTACAGGTAGGCACTTTGCAAAAAACACCTCTGTTTTCCTTCACAAATTTGGATGTGTCCACGTTGCGCTTTGGGGCGTTTCCTGTCGCGGGCCCTAGCCCTACCCACACAAGTGAGGTATCATTTTTATAGGGAGACGTGGGGCAACGCTGGGTGGAAGGAAATTCGTGGCTCCTCTCAGATTCCAGAACTTTCTGCCACAGAAATGTGAGGAACATGTGTTTTTTTAGCCAAATTTTGAGGTTTGCAAAGGATTCTGGGTAACAGAACCTGGTCCGAGCCACACAAGTCACCCCATCTTGGATTCCCCTAGGTCTCTAGTTTTCAGAAATGCACAGGTTTGGTAGGTTTCCCTAGGTGGCGGCTGAGCTAAAAGCCAAAATCTACAGGTAGGCACTTTGCAAAAAACACCTCTGTTTTCCTTCACAAATTTGGATGTGTCCACGTTGCGCTTTGGGGCGTTTTCTCTCGCGGGCGCTAGGCCTACCCACACAAGTGAGGTATCATTGTTATCGGGAGACGTGGGGGAACGCTGGGTGGAAGGAAATTTGTGGCTCCTCTCAGATTCCAGAACTTTCTGCCACAGAAATGTGAGGAACATGTGTTTTTTTAGCCAAATTTTGAGATTTGCAAAGGATTCTGGGTAACAGAACCTGGTCCGAGCCACACAAGTCACCCCATCTTGGATTCCCCTAGGTCTCTAGTTTTCAGAAATGCACAAGTTTGGTAGGTTTCCCTAGGTGGCGGCTGAGCTACAGGCCAAAATCTACAGGTAGTCACTTTGCAAAAAACACCTCTGTTTTCCCTCAAATATTTGGATGTGTCCACGTTGCGCTTTGGGGCGTTTCCTGTCGTGGGCGCTAGGCCTACCCACACAAGTGAGGTATCATTTTTATCGGGAGACGTTGGGGGAACGCTGGGTGGAAGGAAATTTGTGGCTCCTCTCAGATTCCAGAACTTTCTGCCACAGAAATGTTAGGAACATGTGTTTTTTTTTAGCCAAATTTTGAGGTTTGCAAAGGATTCTGGGTAACAGAACCTGGTCCGAGCCACACAAGTCACCCCATCTTGGATTCCCCTAGGTCTCTAGTTTTCAGAAATGCACAGGTTTGGTAGGTTTCCCTAGGTGGCGGTTGATCTACAGGCCAAAATCTACAGGTAGGCACTTTGCAAAAAACACCTCTGTTTTCCTTCACAAATTTGGATGTGTCCACGTTGCGCTTTGGGGCGTTTCCTGTCGCGGGCGCTAGGCCTACCCACACAAGTGAGGTATCATTTTTATCGGGAGACGTGGGGGAACGCTGGGTGGAAGGAAGTTTGTGGCTCCTCTCAGATTCCAGAACTTTCTGCCACAGAAATGTTAGGAACATGTTTTTTTTTAGCCAAATTTTGAGGTTTGCAAAGGATTCTGGGTAACAGAACCTGGTCCGAGCCACACAAGTCACCCCATCTTGGATTCCCCTAGGTCTCTAGTTTTCAGAAATGCACAGGTTTGGTAGGTTTCCCTAGGTGGCGGCTGAGCTACAGGCCAAAATCTACAGGTAGGCACTTTGCAAAAAACACCTCTGTTTTCCTTCAAAAATTTGGCTGTGTCCACGTTGCGCTTTGGGGCATTTCCTGTCACGGGCGCTAGGCCTACGCACACAAGTGAGGTATCATTTTTATCAGGAGATGTGGGGCAACGCTGGGTGGAAGGAAATTCGTGGCTCCTCTCAGATTCCAGAACTTTCTGCCACAGAAATGTGAGGAACATGTGTTTTTTTAGCCAAATTTTGAGGTTTACAAAGGATTCTGGGTAACAGAACATGGTCCGAGCCACACAAGCCACCCCATCTTGGATTCCCCTAGGTCTCTAGTTTTCAGAAATGCACAGGTTTGGTAGGTTTCCCTAGGTGGCGGCTGAGCTACAGGCCAAAATCTACAGATAGGCACTTTGCAAAAAACACCTCTGTTTTCCCTCAAATATTTGGCTGTGTCCACATTGCGCTTTGGGGCGTTTCCTGTCACGGGCGCTAGGCCTACGCACACAAGTGAGGTATCATTTTTATCGGGAGACGTGGGGGAACTCTGGGTGGAAGGAAATTCGTGGCTCCTCTGAGATTCCAGAACTTTCTGCCACAGAAATGTGAGGAACATGTGTTTTTTTAGCCAAATTGTGAGGTTTGCAAAGGATTCTGGGTAACAAAACCTGGTCCGAGCCACACAAGTCACCCCATCTTGGATTCCCCTAGGTCTCTAGTTTTCAGAAATGCACAGGTTTGGTAGGTTTCCCTAGGTGGCGGCTGAGCTACAGGCCAAAATCTACAGGTAGGCACTTTGCAAAAAACACCTCTGTTTTCCTTCACAAATTTGGATGTGTCCACGTTGCGTTTTGGGGCGTTTTCTGTCGCGGGCGCTAGGCCTACCCACACAAGTGATGTATCATTTTTATCGGGAGACGTGGGGGAACGCTGGGTGGAAGGAAATTTGTGGCTCCTCTCAGATTCCAGAACTTTCTGCCACAGAAATTTGAGGAATATGTGTTTTTTTAGCCAAATTTTGAGATTTGCAAAGGATTCTGGGTAACAGAACCTGGTCCGAGCCACACAAGTCACCCCATCTTGGATTCCCCTAGGTCTCTAGTTTTCAGAAATGCACAGGTTTGGTAGGTTTCCCTAGGTGGCGGCTGAGCTACAGTCCGAAATCTACAGGTAGGCACTTTGCAAAAAACACCTCTGTTTTCCTTCACAAATTTGGATGTGTCCACGTTGCGCTTTGGGGCATTACCTGTCGCGGGCGCTAGGCCTACCCACACAAGTGAGGTATCATTTTTATCGGGAGACGTGGGGGAACGCTGGGTGGAAGGAAATTTGTGGCTCCTCTCAGATTCCAGAACTTTCTGCCACAGAAATGTTAGGAACATGTGTTTTTTTAGGCAAATTTTGAGGTTTGCAAAGGATTCTGGGTAACAGAACCTGGTCCGAGCCACACAAGTCACCCCATCTTGGATTCCCCTTGGTCTCTAGTTTTCAGAAATGCACAGGTTTGGTAGGTTTCCCTAGGTGGCGGCTGAGCTACAAGCCAAAATCTACAGGTAGGCACTTTGCAAAAAACACCTCTGTTTTCCTTCACAAATTTGGATGTGTCCACGTTGCGCTTTGGGGTGTTTCCTGTCGCGGGCGCTAGGCCTACCCACACAAGTGAGGTCTCATTTTTATCGGGAGACGTTGGGGAACGCTGGGTGGAAGGAAATTTGTGGCTCCTCTCAGATTCCAGAACTTTCTGCCACAGAAATGTGAGGAACATGTGTTTTTTTAGCCAAATTTTGAGGTTTGCAAAGGATTCTGGGTAACAGAACCTGGTCCGAGCCACACAAGTCACCCCATCTTGAATTCCACTAGGTCTCTAGTTTTCAGAAATGCACAGGTTTGGTAGGTTTCCCTAGGTGGCGGCTCAGCTACAGGCCAAAATCTATAGGTAGGCACTTTGCAAAAAACACCTCTGTTTTCCTTCACAAATTTGGATGTGTCCACGTTGCGCTTTGGGGCGTTTCCTGTCTCGGGCGCTAGGCCTACCCACACAAGTGAGGTATCATTTTTATCGGGAGACGTGGGGGAACGCTGGGTGGAAGGAAATTCGTGGCTCCTCTCAGATTCCAGAACTTTCTGCCACAGAAATGTGAGGAACATGTGTTTTTTTAGCCAAATTTTGAGGTTTGCAAAGGATTCTGGGTAACAGAACCTGGTCCAAGCCACACAAGTCACCCCATCTTGGATTCCCCTTGGTCTCTAGTTTTCAGAAATGCACAGGTTTGGTAGGTTTCCCTAGGTGGCGGCTGAGCTACAAGCCAAAATCTACAGGTAGTCACTTTGCAAAAAACACCTCTGTTTTCCTTCACAAATTTGGATGTGTCCACGTCGCGCTTTGGGGCGTTTCCTGTCGCGGGCGCTAGGCCTACCCACACAAGTGAGGTATCATTTTTATCGGGAGACGTTGGGGGAACGCTGGGTGGAAGGAAATTTGTGGCTCCTCTCAGATTCCAGAACTTTCTGCCACAGAAATGTTAGGAACATGTGTTTTTTTAGCCAAATTTTGAGGTTTGCAAAGGATTCTGGGTAACAGAACCTGGTCCGAGCCACACAAGTCACCCCATCTTGGATTCCCCTAGGTCTCTAGTTTTCAGAAATACACAGGTTTGGTAGGTTTCCCTAGGAGGCGGCTGAGCTACAGGCCAAAATCTACAGGTAGACACTTTGCAAAAAACACCTCTGTTTTCCTTCACAAATTTGGATGTGTCCACGTTGCGCTTTGGGGCGTTTCCTGTCGCGGGCGCTAGGCCTACCCACACAAGTGAGGTATCATTTTTATCGGGAGACGTGGGGGAACGCTGGGTGGAAGGAAATTGCTGGCTCCTCTCAGATTCCAGAACTTTCTGCCACAGAAATGTTAGGAACATGTGTTTCTTTAGCCAAATGTTGAGGTTTGCAAAGGATTCTGGGTAACAGAACCTGGTCCGAGCCACACAAGTCACCCCATCTTGGATTCCCCTAGGTCTCTAGTTTTCAGAAATGCACAGGTTTGGTAGGTTTCCCTAGGTGGCGGTTGATCTACAGGCCAAAATCTACAGGTAGGCACTTTGCAAAAAACACCTCTGTTTTCCTTCACAAATTTGGATGTGTCCACGTTGCGCTTTGGGGCGTTTCCTGTCGCGGGCGCTAGGCCTACCCACACAAGTGAGGTATCATTTTTATCGGGAGACGTGGGGGAACGCTGGGTGGAAGGAAGTTTGTGGCTCCTCTCAGATTCCAGAAATAGCCAAATTTTGAGGTTTGCAAAGGATTCTGGGTAACAGAACCTGGTCCGAGCCACACAAGTCACCCCATCTTGGATTCCCCTTGGTCTCTAGTTTTCAGAAATGCACAGGTTTGGTAGGTTTCCCTAGGGGGCGGCTGAGCTACAGGCCAAAATCTACAGGTAGGCACTTTGCAAAAAACACCTCTGTTTTCCTTCACAAATTTGGATGTGTCCACGTTGCGCTTTGGGGCGTTTCCTGTCGCGGGCCCTAGGCCTACCCACACAAGTGAGGTATAATTTTTATCGGGAGACGTGGGGGAACGCTGGCTGGAAGGAAATTTGTGGCTCCTCTCAGATTCCAGAACTTTCTGCCACAGAAATGTTTGGAACATGTGTTTTTTTTGCCAAATGTTGAGGTTTACAAAGGATTCTGGGTAACAGAACCTGGTCCGAGCCACACAAGTCACCCCATCTTGGATTCCCCTAGGTCTCTAGTTTTCAGAAATGCACAGGTTTGGTAGGTTTCCCTAGGTGGCGGCTGAGCAACAGGCCAAAATCTACAGATAGGCACTTTGCAAAAAACACCTCTGTTTTCCTTCAAAAATTTGGCTGTGTCCACATTGCGCTTTGGGGCGTTTCCTGTCACGGGCGCTAGGCCTACGCACACAAGTGAGGTATCATTTTTATCTGGAGACGTGGGGGAACGCTGGGTGGAAGGAAATTCGTGGCTCCTCTGAGATTCCAGAACTTTCTGCCACAGAAATGTTAGGAACATGTGTTTTTTTTAGCCAAATTTTGAGGTTTGCAAAGGATTCTGGATAACAGAACCTGGTCCGAGCCACACAAGTCACCCCATCTTGGATTCCCCTTGGTCTCTAGTTTTCAGAAATGCACAGGTTTGGTAGGTTTCCCTAGGTGGCGGCTGAGCTACAGGCCAAAATCTACAGGTAGGCACTTTGCAAAAAACACCTCCGTTTTCCTTCACAAATTTGGATGTGTCCACGTTGCGCTTTGGGGCGTTTCCTGTCGCGGGCGCTAGGCCTACCCACACAAGTGAGGTATCATTTTTATCGGGAGACGTCGGGGAACGCTGGGTGGAAGGAAATTCGTGGCTCCTCTCAGATTCCAGAACTTTCTGCCACAGAAATGTGAGGAACATGTGTTTTTTTAGCCAAATTTTGAGGTTTGCAAAGGATTCTGGGTAACAGAACCTGGTCCGAGCCACACAAGTCACCCCATCTTGGATTCCCCTTGGTCTCTAGTTTTTAGAAATGCACAGGTTTGGTAGGTTTCCCTAGGTGGCGGCTGAGCTACAAGCCAAAATCTACAGGAAGGCACTTTGCAAAAAACACCTCTGTTTTCCTTCACAAATTTGGATGTGTCCACGTTGCGCTTTGGGGCGTTTCCTGTCGCGGGCCCTAGGCCTACCCACACAAGTGAGGTATCATTTTTATCGGGAGACATGGGGGAACGCTGGGTGGAAGGAAATTCGTGGCTCCTCTCAGATTCCAGAACTTTCTGCCACAGAAATGTGAGGAACATGTGTTTTTTTAGCCAAATTTTGAGGTTTGCAAAGGATTCTGGGGAACAGAACCTGGTCCGAGCCACACAAGTCACCCCATCTTGGATTCCCCTAGGTCTCTAGTTTTCAGAAATGGACAGGTTTGGTAGGTTTCCCTAGGTGGCGGCTGAGCTACAGGCCAAAATCTACAGGTAGGCACTTTGCAAAAAACACCTCTGTTTTCCTACACAAATTTGGATGTGTCCACGTTGCGCTTTGGGGCGTTTCCTGTCGCGGGCCCTAGGCCTACCCACACAAGTGAGGTATAATTTTTATCGGGAGACGTGGGGGAACGCTGGCTGGAAGGAAATTTGTGGCTCCTCTCAGATTCCAGAACTTTCTGCCACAGAAATGTTAGGAACATGTGTTTTTTTAGCCAAATTTTGAGGTTTACAAAGGATTCTGGGTAACAGAACCTGGTCCGAGCCACACAAGTCACCCCATCTTGGATTCCCCTAGGTCTCTAGTTTTCAGAAATGCACAGGTTTGGTAGGTTTCCCTAGGTGGCGGTTGATCTACAGGCCAAAATCTACAGGTAGGCACTTTGCAAAAAACACCTCTGTTTTCCTTCACAAATTTGGATGTGTCCACGTTGCGCTTTGGGGCGTTTCCTGTCGCGGGCGCTAGGCCTACCCACACAAGTGAGGTATCATTTTTATCGGGAGACGTGGGGGAACGCTGGGTGGAAGGAAGTTTGTGGCTCCTCTCAGATTCCAGAAATAGCCAAATTTTGAGGTTTGCAAAGGATTCTGGGTAACAGAACCTGGTCCGAGCCACACAAGTCACCCCATCTTGGATTCCCCTTGGTCTCTAGTTTTCAGAAATGCACAGGTTTGGTAGGTTTCCCTAGGTGGCGGCTGAGCTACAGTCCAAAATCTACAGATAGGCACTTTGCAAAAAACACCTCTGTTTTCCTTAAAAAATTTGGCTGTGTCCACATTGCGCTTTGGGGCGTTTCCTGTCACGGGCGCTAGGCCTACGCACACAAGTGAGGTATCATTTTTATCGGGAGACGTGGGGGAACGCTGGGTGGAAGGAAATTCGTGGCTCCTCTGAGATTCCAGAACTTTCTGCCACAGAAATGTGAGGAACATGTGTTTTTTTAGCCCAATTTTGAGGTTTGCAAAGGATTCTGGGTAACAGAACCTGGTCCGAGCCACACAAGTCACCCCATCTTGGATTCCCCTAGGTCTCTAGTTTTCAGAAATGCACAGGTTTGGTAGGTTTCCCTAGGTGGCGGCTGAGCTACAGGCCAAAATCTACAGGTAGTCACTTTGCAAAAAACACCTCTGTTTTCCTTCACAAATTTGGATGTGTCCACGTTGCGCTTTGGGGCGTTTCCTGTCGCGGGCGCTAGGCCTACCCACACAAGTGAGGTATCATTTTTATCGGGAGACGTTGGGGGAACGCTGGGTGGAAGGAAATTTGTGGCTCCTCTCAGATTCCAGAACTTTCTGCCACAGAAATGTTAGGAACTTGTGTTTTTTTAGCCAAATTTTGAGGTTTGCAAAGGATTCTAGGTAACAGAACCTGGTCCGAGCCACACAAGTCACCCCATCTTGGATTCCCCTAGGTCTCTAGATTTCAGAAATGCACAGGTTTGGTAGGTTTCCCTAGGTGGCGGCTGAGCTACAAGCCAAAATCTACAGGTAGGCACTTTGCAAAAAACACCTCTGTTTTCCTTCACAAAGTTGGATGTGTCCACGTTGCGCTTTGGGGCGTTTCCTGTCGCGGGCCCTAGGCCTACCCACACAAGTGAGGTATCATTTTTATCGGGAGACGTGGGGGAACGCTGGGTGGAAGGAAATTCGTGGCTCCTCTCAGATTCCAGAACGTTCTGCCACAGAAATGTGAGGAACATGTGTTTTTTTAGCCAAATTTTGAGGTTTGCAAAGGATTCTGGGTAACAGAACCTGGTCCGAGCCACACAAGTCACCCCATCTTGGATTCCCCTAGGTCTCTAGTTTTCAGAAATGCACAGGTTTGGTAGGTTTCCCTAGGTGGCGGCTGAGCTACAGGACAAAATCTACAAAAAGGCACTTTGCAAAAAACACCTCTGTTTTCCTTCAAAAATTTGGCTGTGTCCACATTGCGCTTTGGGGCGTTTCCTGTCACGGGCGCTAGGCCTACGCACACAAGTGAGGTATCATTTTTATCGGGAGACGTGGTGGAACGCTGGGTGGAAGGAAATTCGTGGCTCCTCTGAGATTCCAGAACTTTCTGCCACAGAAATGTGAGGAACATGTGTTTTTTTAGCCAAATTTTGAGGTTTGCAAAGGATTCTATGTAACAGAACCTGGTCCGAGCCTCACAAGTCACCCCATCTTGGATTCCCCTAGGTCTCTAGTTTTCAGAAATACACAGGTTTCCCTAGGAGGCGGCTGAGCTACAGGACAAAATCTACAGGTATGCACTTTGCAAAAAACACCTCTGTTTTCCTTCACAAATTTGGATGTGTCCACGTTGCGCTTTGGGGCGTTTCCTGTTGCGGGCGCTAGGCCTACCCACACAAGTGAGGTATCATTTTTATCGGGGGACGTGGGGGAACGCTGGGTGGAAGGAAATTTGTGGCTCCTCTCAGATTCCAGAACTTTCTGCCACAGAAATGTTAGGAACATGTGTTTTTTTAGCCACATTTTGAGGTTTGCAAAGGATTCTGGGTAACAGAACCTGGTCCGAGCCACACAAGTCACCCCATCTTCGATTCCCCTAGGTCTCTAGTTTTCAGAAATTGACAGGTTTGGTAGGTTTCCCTAGGTGGCGGCTGAGCTACAGGCCAAAATCTACAGGTAGGCACTTTGCAAAAAACACCTCTGTTTTCCTTCACAAATTTGGATGTGTCCACTTTGCGCTTTGGGGCATTTCCTGTTGCGGGCGCTAGGCCTACCCACACAAGTGAGGTATCATTTTTATCGGGAGACGTGGGGGAACGCTGGGTGGAAGGAAATCCGTGGCTCCTCTCAGATTCCAGAACGTTCTGCCACAGAAATGTGAGGAACATGTGTTTTTTTAGCCAAATTTTGAGGTTTGCAAAGGATTCTGGGTAACAGAACCTGGTCCGAGCCACACAAGTCACCCCATCTTGGATTCCCCTAGGTCTCTAGTTTTCAGAAATGCACAGGTTTGGTAGGTTTCCCTAGGTGGCGGCTGAGCTACAAGCCAAAATCTACAGGTAGGCACTTTGCAAAAAACACCTCTGTTTTCCTTCACAAATTTGGATGTGTCCACGTTGCGCTTTGGGGCATTTCCTGTCACGGGCGCTAGGCCTACGCACACAAGTGAGGTATCATTTTTATCGGGAGATGTGGGGCAACGCTGGGTGGAAGGAAATTCGTGGCTCCTCTCAGATTCCAGAACTTTCTGCCACAGAAATGTGAGGAACATGTGTTTTTTTAGCCAAATTTTGAGGTTTGCAAAGGATTCTGGGTAACAAAACCTGGTCCGAGCCACACAAGTCACCCCATCTTGGATTCCCCTAGGTCTCTAGTTTTCAGAAATGCACAGGTTTGGTAGGTTTCCCTAGGTGGCGGCTGAGCTACAGGACAAAATCTAAAGATAGGCACTTTGCAAAAAACACCTCTGTTTTCCTTCAAAAATTTGGCTGTGTCCACATTGCGCTTTGGGGCGTTTCCTGTCACGGGCGCTAGGCCTACGCACACAAGTGAGGTATCATTTTTATCGGGAGACGTGGGGGAACGCTGCGTGGAGGGAAATTCGTGGCTCCTCTGAGATTCCAGAACTTTCTGCCACAGAAATGTGAGGAACATGTGTTTTTTTAGCCAATTTTGAGGTTTGCAAACGATTCTGGGTAACAGAACCTGGTCCGAGCCACACAAGTCACCCCATCTTGGATTCCCCTAGGTCTCTAGTTTTCAGAAATGCACAGGTTTGGTAGGTTTCCCTAGGTGGCGGCTGAGCTACAGGCCAAAATCTACAGGTAGGCACTTTGCAAAAAACACCTCTGTTTTCTTTGAAAAATTTGGCTGTGTCCACGTTGCGCTTTGGGGCGTTTCCTGTCGCGGGCGCTAGGCCTACGCACACAAGTGAGGTATCATTTTTATCGGGAGACGTGGGGGAACGCTGGGTGGAAGGAAATTCGTGGCTCCTCTCAGATTCCAGAACTTTCTGCCACAGAAATGTGAGGAACATGTGTTTTTTTAGCCAAATTTTGAGGTTTGCAAAGGATTCTGGGTAACAGAACCTGGTCCGAGCCACACAAGTCACCCCATCTTGGATTCCCCTAGGTCTCTAGTTTTCAGAAATGCACAGGTTTGGTAGGTTTCCCTAGGTGGCGGCTGAGCTACAAGCCAAAATCTACAGGTAGGCACTTTGCAAAAAACACCTCTGTTTTCCTTCACAAATTTGGATGTGTCCACGTTGCGCTTTGGGGCGTTTTCTGTCGCGGGCGCTAGGCCTACCCACACAAGTGAGGTATCATTTTTATCGGGAGACGTGGGGGAACGCTGGGTGGAAGGAAATTCGTGGCTCCTCTCAGATTCCAGAACTTTCTGCCACAGAAATGTGAGGAACATGTGTTTTTTAGCCAAATTTTGAGGTTTGCAAACGAATCTGGGTAACAGAACCTGGTCCCAGCCACACAAGTCACCCCATCTTGGATTCCCCTTGGTCTCTAGTTTTCAGAAATGCACAGGTTTGGTAGGTTTCCCTAGGTGGCGGCTGAGCTACAAGCCAAAATCTACAGGAAGGCACTTTGCAAAAAACACCTCTGTTTTCCTTCACAAATTTGGATGTGTCCACGTTGCGCTTTGGGGCATTTCCTGTCACGGGCGCTAGGCCTACGCACACAAGTGAGGTATCATTTTTATCGGGAGATGTGGGGCAACGCTGGGTGGAAGGAAATTCGTGGCTCCTCTCAGATTCCAGAACTTTCTGCCACAGAAATGTGAGGAACATGTGTTTTTTTAGCCAAATTTTGAGGTTTGCAAAGGATTCTGGGTAACAGAACCTGGTCCGAGCCACACAAGTCACCCCATCTTGGATTCCCCTAGGTCTCTAGTTTTCAGAAATGCACAGGTTTGGTAGGTTTCCCTAGGTGGCGGCTGAGCTACAGGACAAAATCTACAAAAAGGCACTTTGCAAAAAACACCTCTGTTTTCCTTCAAAAATTTGGCTGTGTCCACATTGCGCTTTGGGGCGTTTCCGGTCACGGGCGCTAGGCCTACGCACACAAGTGAGGTATCATTTTTATCGGGAGACGTGGTGGAACGCTGGGTGGAAGGAAATTCGTGGCTCCTCTGAGATTCCAGAACTTTCTGCCACAGAAATGTGAGGAACATGTGTTTTTTAGCCAAATTTTGAGGTTTGCAAAGGATTCTATGTAACAGAACCTGGTCCGAGCCTCACAAGTCACCCCATCTTGGATTCCCCTAGGTCTCTAGTTTTCAGAAATACACAGGTTTCCCTAGGAGGCGGCTGAGCTACAGGCCAAAATCTACAGGTATGCACTTTGCAAAAAACACCTCTGTTTTCCTTCACAAATTTGGATGTGTCCACGTTGCGCTTTGGGGCGTTTCCTGTTGCGGGCGCTAGGCCTACCCACACAAGTGAGGTATCATTTTTATCGGGGGACGTGGGGGAACGCTGGGTGGAAGGAAATTTGTGGCTCCTCTCAGATTCCAGAACTTTCTGCCACAGAAATGTTAGGAACATGTGTTTTTTTAGCCACATTTTGAGGTTTGCAAAGGATTCTGGGTAACAGAACCTGGTCCGAGCCACACAAGTCACCCCATCTTGGATTCCCCTAGGTCTCTAGTTTTCAGAAATGCACAGGTTTGGTAGGTTTCCCTAGGTGGCGGCTGAGCTACAAGCCAAAATCTACAGGTAGGCACTTTGCAAAAAACACCTCTGTTTTCCTTCACAAATTTGGATGTGTCCACGTTGCGCTTTGGGGCATTTCCTGTCACGGGCGCTAGGCCTACGCACACAAGTGAGGTATCATTTTTATCGGGAGATGTGGGGCAACGCTGGGTGGAAGGAAATTCGTGGCTCCTCTCAGATTCCAGAACTTTCTGCCACAGAAATGTGAGGAACATGTGTTTTTTTAGCCAAATTTTGAGGTTTGCAAAGGATTCTGGGTAACAAAACCTGGTCCGAGCCACACAAGTCACCCCATCTTGGATTCCCCTAGGTCGCTAGTTTTCAGAAATGCACAGGTTTGGTAGGTTTCCCTAGGTGGCGGCTGAGCTACAGGACAAAATCTAAAGATAGGCACTTTGCAAAAAACACCTCTGTTTTCCTTCAAAAATTTGGCTGTGTCCACATTGCGCTTTGGGGCGTTTCCTGTCACGGGCGCTAGGCCTACGCACACAAGTGAGGTATCATTTTTATCGGGAGACGTGGGGGAACGCTGGGTGGAGGGAAATTCGTGGCTCCTCTGAGATTCCAGAACTTTCTGCCACAGGAATGTGAGGAACATGTGTTTTTTTAGCCAAATTTTGAGGTTTGCAAACGATTCTGGGTAACAGAACCTGGTCCGAGCCACACAAGTCACCCCATCTTGGATTCCCCTAGGTCTCTAGTTTTCAGAAATGCACAGGTTTGGTAGGTTTCCCTAGGTGGCGGCTGAGCTACAAGCCAAAATCTACAGGTAGGCACTTTGCAAAAAACACCTCTGTTTTCCTTCACAAATGTGGATGTGTCCACGTTGCGCTTTGGGGCGTTTTCTGTCGCGGGCGCTAGGCCTACCCACACAAGTGAGGTATCATTTTTATCGGGAGACGTGGGGGAACGCTGGGTGGAAGGAAATTCGTGGCTCCTCTCAGATTCCAGAACTTTCTGCCACAGAAATGTGAGGAACATGTGTTTTTTAGCCAAATTTTGAGGTTTGCAAAGGATTCTGGGTAACAGAACCTGGTCCGAGCCACACAAGTCACCCCATCTTGGATTCCCCTTGGTCTCTAGTTTTCAGAAATGCACAGGTTTGGTAGGTTTCCCTAGGTGGCGGCTGAGCTACAAGCCAAAATCTACAGGAAGGCACTTTGCAAAAAACACCTCTGTTTTCCTTCACAAATTTGGATGTGTCCACGTTGCGCTTTGGGGCATTTCCTGTCACGGGCGCTAGGCCTACGCACACAAGTGAGGTATCATTTTTATCGGGAGATGTGGGGCAACGCTGGGTGGAAGGAAATTCGTGGCTCCTCTCAGATTCCAGAACTTTCTGCCACAGAAATGTGAGGAACATGTGTTTTTTTAGCCAAATTTTGAGGTTTGCAAAGGATTCTGGGTAACAGAACCTGGTCCGAGCCACACAAGTCACCCCATCTTGGATTCCACTAGGTCTCTAGTTTTCAGAAATGCACAGGTTTGGTAGGTTTCCCTAGGTGGCGGCTGAGCTACAGGACAAAATCTACAGATAGGCACTTTGCAAAAAACACCTCTGTTTTCCTTCAAAAATTTGGCTGTGTCCACATTGCGCTTTGGGGCGTTTCCTGTCACGGGCGCTAGGCCTACGCACACAAGTGAGGTATCATTTTTATCGGGAGACGTGGGGGAACGCTGGGTGGAAGGAAATTCATGGCTCCTCTGAGATTCCAGAACTTTCTGCCACAGAAATGAGAGGAACATGTGTTTTTTTAGCCAAATTTTGAGGTTTGCAAAGGATTCTGGGTAACAGAACCTGGTCCGAGCCACACAACTCACCCCATCTTGGATTCCCCTAGGTCTCTAGTTTTCAGAAATGCACAGGTTTGGTAGGTTTCCCTAGGTGGCGGCTGAGCTACAAGCCAAAATCTACAGGTAGGCACTTTGCAAAAAACACCTCTGTTTTCCTTCACAAATTTGGATGTGTCCACGTTGCGCTTTGGGGCATTTCCTGTCACGGGCGCTAGGCCTACGCACACAAGTGAGGTATCATTTTTATCGGGAGATGTGGGGCAACGCTGGGTGGAAGGAAATTCGTGGCTCGTCTCAGATTCCAGAACTTTCTGCCACAGAAATGTGAGGAACATGTGTTTTTTTAGCCAAATTTTGAGGTTTGCAAAGGATTCTGGGTAACAGAACCTGGTCCGAGCCACACAAGTCACCCCATCTTGGATTCCCCTAGGTCTCTAGTTTTCAGAAATGCACAGGTTTGGTAGGTTTCCCTAGGTGGCGGCTGAGCTACAGGACAAAATCTACAAAAAGGCACTTTGCAAAAAACACCTCTGTTTTCCTTCAAAAATTTGGCTGTGTCCACATTGCGCTTTGGGGCGTTTCCGGTCACGGGCGCTAGGCCTACGCACACAAGTGAGGTATCATTTTTATCGGGAGACGTGGTGGAACGCTGGGTGGAAGGAAATTCGTGGCTCCTCTGAGATTCCAGAACTTTCTGCCACAGAAATGTGAGGAACATGTGTTTTTTAGCCAAATTTTGAGGTTTGCAAAGGATTCTATGTAACAGAACCTGGTCCGAGCCTCACAAGTCACCCCATCTTGGATTCCCCTAGGTCTCTAGTTTTCAGAAATACACAGGTTTCCCTAGGAGGCGGCTGAGCTACAGGCCAAAATCTACAGGTATGCACTTTGCAAAAAACACCTCTGTTTTCCTTCACAAATTTGGATGTGTCCACGTTGCGCTTTGGGGCGTTTCCTGTTGCGGGCGCTAGGCCTACCCACACAAGTGAGGTATCATTTTTATCGGGGGACGTGGGGGAACGCTGGGTGGAAGGAAATTTGTGGCTCCTCTCAGATTCCAGAACTTTCTGCCACAGAAATGTTAGGAACATGTGTTTTTTTAGCCACATTTTGAGGTTTGCAAAGGATTCTGGGTAGCAGAACCTGGTCCGAGCCACACAAGTCACCCCATCTTCGATTCCCCTAGGTCTCTAGTTTTCAGAAATTGACAGGTTTGGTAGGTTTCCCTAGGTGGCGGCTGAGCTACAGGCCAAAATCTACAGGTAGGCACTTTGCAAAAAACACCTCTGTTTTCCTTCACAAATTTGGATGTGTCCACGTTGCGCTTTGGGGCGTTTCCTGTTGCGGGCGCTAGGCCTACCCACACAAGTGAGGTATCATTTTTATCGGGAGACGTGGGGGAACGCTGGGTGGAAGGAAATCCGTGGCTCCTCTCAGATTCCAGAACGTTCTGCCACAGAAATGTGAGGAACATGTGTTTTTTTAGCCAAATTTTGAGGTTTGCAAAGGATTCTGGGTAACAGAACCTGGTCCGAGCCACACAAGTCACCCCATCTTGGATTCCCCTAGGTCTCTAGTTTTCAGAAATGCACAGGTTTGGTAGGTTTCCCTAGGTGGCGGCTGAGCTACAGGCCAAAATCTACAGGTAGGCACTTTGCAAAAAACACCTCTGTTTTCCTTCACAAATTTGGATGTGTCCACGTTGCGCTTTGGGGCATTTCCTGTCACGGGCGCTAGGCCTACGCACACAAGTGAGGTATCATTTTTATCGGGAGATGTGGGGCAACGCTGGGTGGAAGGAAATTCGTGGCTCCTCTCAGATTCCAGAACTTTCTGCCACAGAAATGTGAGGAACATGTGTTTTTTTAGCCAAATTTTGAGGTTTGCAAAGGATTCTGGGTAACAAAACCTGGTCCGAGCCACACAAGTCACCCCATCTTGGATTCCCCTAGGTCTCTAGTTTTCAGAAATGCACAGGTTTGGTAGGTTTCCCTAGGTGGCGGCTGAGCTACAGGACAAAATCTAAAGAT
Source organism: Pleurodeles waltl (assembly GCF_031143425.1). Classification (NCBI taxonomy): domain Eukaryota; kingdom Metazoa; phylum Chordata; class Amphibia; order Caudata; family Salamandridae; genus Pleurodeles; species Pleurodeles waltl. Next base: position 351,789,086 of record NC_090447.1, on the reverse strand, counting down.
AGGCACTTTGCAAAAAACACCTCTGTTTTCCTTCAAAAATTTGGCTGTGTCCACATTGCGCTTTGGGGCGTTTCCTGTCACGGGCGCTAGGCCTACGCACACAAGTGAGGTATCATTTTTATCGGGAGACGTGGGGGAACGCTGGGTGGAGGGAAATTCGTGGCTCCTCTGAGATTCCAGAACTTTCTGCCACAGAAATGTGAGGAACATGTGTTTTTTTAGCCAAATTTTGAGGTTTGCAAACGATTCTGGGTAACAGAACCTGGTCCGAGCCACACAAGTCACCCCATCTTGGATTCCCCTAGGTCTCTAGTTTTCAGAAATGCACAGGTTTGGTAGGTTTCCCTAGGTGGCGGCTGAGCTACAGGCCAAAATCTACAGGTAGGCACTTTGCAAAAAACACCTCTGTTTTCTTTGAAAAATTTGGCTGTGTCCACGTTGCGCTTTGGGGCGTTTCCTGTCGCGGGCGCTAGGCCTACGCACACAAGTGAGGTATCATTTTTATCGGGAGACGTGGGGGAACGCTGGGTGGAAGGAAATTCGTGGCTCCTCTCACATTCCAGAACTTTCTGCCACAGAAATGTGAGGAACATGTGTTTTTTTAGCCAAATTTTGAGGTTTGCAAAGGATTCTGGGTAACAGAACCTGGTCCGAGCCACACAAGTCACCCCATCTTGGATTCCCCTAGGTCTCTAGTTTTCAGAAATGCACAGGTTTGGTAGGTTTCCCTAGGTGGCGGCTGAGCTACAAGCCAAAATCTACAGGTAGGCACTTTGCAAAAAACACCTCTGTTTTCCTTCACAAATTTGGATGTGTCCACGTTGCGCTTTGGGGCGTTTTCTGTCGCGGGCGCTAGGCCTACCCACACAAGTGAGGTATCATTTTTATCGGGAGACGTGGGGGAACGCTGGGTGGAAGGAAATTCGTGGCTCCTCTGAGATTCCAGAACTTTCTGCCACAGAAATGTGAGGAACATGTGTTTTTTAGCCAAATTTTGAGGTTTGCAAAGGATTCTGGGTAACAGAACCTGGTCCGAGCCACACAAGTCACCCCATCTTGGATTCCCCTTGGTCTCTAGTTTTCAGAAATGCACAGGTTTGGTAGGTTTCCCTAGGTGGCGGCTGAGCTACAAGCCAAAATCTACAGGAAGGCACTTTGCAAAAAACACCTCTGTTTTCCTTCACAAATTTGGATGTGTCCACGTTGCGCTTTGGGGCATTTCCTGTCACGGGCGCTAGGCCTACGCACACAAGTGAGGTATCATTTTTATCGGGAGATGTGGGGCAACACTGGGTGGAAGGAAATTCGTGGCTCCTCTCAGATTCCAGAACTTTCTGCCACAGAAATGTGAGGAACATGTGTTTTTTTAGCCAAATTTTGAGGTTTGCAAAGGATTCTGGGTAACAGAACCTGGTCCGAGCCACACAAGTCACCCCATCTTGGATTCCACTAGGTCTCTAGTTTTCAGAAATGCACAGGTTTGGTAGGTTTCCCTAGGTGGCGGCTGAGCTACAGGACAAAATCTACAGATAGGTACTTTGCAAAAAACACCTCTGTTTTCCTTCAAAAATTTGGCTGTGTCCACATTGCGCTTTGGGGCGTTTCCTGTCACGGGCGCTAGGCCTACGCACACAAGTGAGGTATCATTTTTATCGGGAGACGTGGGGGAACGCTGGGTGGAAGGAAATTCGTGGCTCCTCTGAGATTCCAGAACTTTCTGCCACAGAAATGAGAGGAACATGTGTTTTTTTAGCCAAATTTTGAGGTTTGCAAAGGATTCTGGGTAACAGAACCTGGTCCGAGCCACACAAGTCACCCCATCTTGGATTCCCCTAGGTCTCTAGTTTTCAGAAATGCACAGGTTTGGTAGGTTTCCCTAGGTGGCGGCTGAGCTACAGGCCAAAATCTACAGGTAGGCACTTTGCAAAAAACACCTCTGTTTTCTTTGAAAAATTTGGCTGTGTCCACGTTGCGCTTTGTGGCGTTTCCTGTCGCGGGCGCTAGGCCTACGCACACAAGTGAGGTATCATTTTTATCGGGAGACGTGGGGGAACGCTGAGTGGAAGGAAATTCGTGGCTCCTCTCAGATTCCAGAACTTTCTGCCACAGAAATGTGAGGAACATGTGTTTTTTTAGCCAAATTTTGAGGTTTGCAAAGGATTCTGGGTAACAGAACCTGGTCCGAGCCACACAAGTCACCCCATCTTGGATTCCCCTAGGTCTCTAGTTTTCAGAAATGCACAGGTTTGGTAGGTTTCCCTAGGTGGCGGTTGATCTACAGGCCAAAATCTACAGGTAGGCACTTTGCAAAAAACACCTCTGTTTTCCTTCACAAATTTGGATGTGTCCACGTTGCGCTTTGGGGCGTTTCCTGTCGCGGGCGCTAGGCCTACCCACACAAGTGAGGTATCATTTTTATCGGGAGACGTGGGGGAACGCTGGGTGGAAGGAAGTTTGTGGCTCCTCTCAGATTCCAGAACTTTCTGCCACAGAAATGTTAGGAACATGGTTTTTTTTAGCCAAATTTTGAGGTTTGCAAAGGATTCTGGGTAACAGAACCTGGTCCGAGCCACACAAGTCACCCCATCTTGGATTCCCCTAGGTCTCTAGTTTTCAGAAATGCACAGGTTTGGTAGGTTTCCCTAGGTGGCGGCTGAGCTACAGGCCAAAATCTACAGGTAGGCACTTTGCAAAAAACACCTCTGTTTTCCTTCAAAAATTTGGCTGTGTCCACGTTGCGCTTTGGGGCATTTCCTGTCACGGGCGCTAGGCCTACGCACACAAGTGAGGTATCATTTTTATCGGGAGATGTGGGGCAACGCTGGGTGGAAGGAAATTCGTGGCTCCTCTCAGATTTCAGAACTTTCTGCCACAGAAATGTGAGGAACATGTGTTTTTTTAGCCAAATTTTGAGGTTTACAAAGGATTCTGGGTAACAGAACAAGGTCCGAGCCACACAAGCCACCCCATCTTGGATTCCCCTAGGTCTCTAGTTTTCAGAAATGCACAGGTTTGGTAGGTTTCCCTAGGTGGCGGCTGAGCTACAGGCCAAAATCTACAGATAGGCACTTTGCAAAAAACACCTCTGTTTTCCCTCAAATATTTGGCTGTGTCCACATTGCGCTTTGGGGCGTTTCCTGTCACGGCCGCTAGGCCTACGCACACAAGTGAGGTATCATTTTTATCGGGAGACATGGGGGAACTCTGGGTGGAAGGAAATTCGTGGCTCCTCTGAGATTCCAGAACTTTCTGCCACAGAAATGTGAGGAACATGTGTTTTTTTAGCCAAATTGTGAGGTTTGCAAAGGATTCTGGGTAACAAAACCTGGTCCGAGCCACACAAGTCACCCCATCTTGGATTCCCCTAGGTCTCTAGTTTTCAGAAATGCACAGGTTTGGTAGGTTTCCCTAGGTGGCGGCTGAGCTACAGGCCAAAATCTACAGGTAGGCACTTTGCAAAAAACACCTCTGTTTTCCTTCACAAATTTGGATGTGTCCACGTTGCGCTTTGGGGCATTACCTGTCGCGGGCGCTAGGCCTACCCACACAAGTGAGGTATCATTTTTATCGGGAGACGTGGGGGAACGCTGGGTGGAAGGAAATTCGTGGCTCCTCTCAGATTCCAGAACTTTCTGCCACAGAAATGTGAGGAACATGTGTTTTTTTAGCCAAATTTTGAGGTTTGCAAAGGATTCTGGGTAACAGAACCTGGTCCGAGCCACACAAGTCACCCCATCTTGGATTCCCCTTGGTCTCTAGTTTTCAGAAATGCACAGGTTTGGTAGGTTTCCCTAGGTGGCGGCTGAGCTACAAGCCAAAATCTACAGGTAGTCACTTTGCAAAAAACACCTCTGTTTTCCTTCACAAATTTGGATGTGTCCACGTTGCGCTTTGGGGCGTTTCCTGTCGCGGGCGCTAGGCCTACCCACACAAGTGAGGTATCATTTTTATCGGGAGACGATGGGGTAACGCTGGGTGGAAGGAAATTTGTGGCTCCTCTCAGATTCCAGAACTTTCTGCCACAGAAATGTTAGGAACATGTGTTTTTTTAGCCAAATTTTGAGGTTTGCAAAGGATTCTGCGTAACAGAACCTGGTCCGAGCCACACAAGTCACCCCATCTTGGATTCCCCTAGGTCTCTAGTTTTCAGAAATACACAGGTTTGGTAGGTTTCCCTAGGAGGCGGCTGAGCTACAGGCCAAAATCTACAGGTAGGCACTTTGCAAAAAACACCTCTGTTTTCCTTCACAAATTTGGATGTGTCCACGTTGCGCTTTGGGGCGTTTCCTGTCGCGGGCGCTAGGCCTACCCACACAAGTGAGGTATCATTTTTATCGGGAGACGTGGGGGAACGCTGGGTGGAAGGAAATTGCTGGCTCCTCTCAGATTCCAGAACTTTCTGCCACAGAAATGTTAGGAACATGTGTTTTTTTAGCCAAATTTTGAGGTTTGCAAAGGATTCTGGGTAACAGAACCTGGTCCGAGCCACACAAGTCACCCCATCTTGGATTCCCCTAGGTCTCTAGTTTTCAGAAATGGACAGGTTTGGTAGGTTTCCCTAGGTGGCGGCTGAGCTACAGGCCAAAATCTACAGGTAGGCACTTTGCAAAAAACACCTCTGTTTTCCTTCACAAATTTGGATGTGTCCACGTTGCGCTTTGGGGCGTTTCCTGTCGCGGGCCCTAGGCCTACCCACACAAGTGAGGTATCATTTTTATCGGGAGACGTGGGGGAACGCTGGCTGGAAGGAAATTTGTGGCTCCTCTCAGATTCCAGAACTTTCTGCCACAGAAATGTTTGGAACATGTGTTTTTTTTGCCAAATGTTGAGGTTTACAAAGGATTCTGGGTAACAGAACCTGGTCCGAGCCACACAAGTCACCCCATCTTGGATTCCCCTAGGTCTCTAGTTTTCAGAAATGCACAGGTTTGGTAGGTTTCCCTAGGTGGCGGCTGAGCTACAGGCCAAAATCTACAGATAGGCACTTTGCAAAAAACACCTCTGTTTTCCTTAAAAAATTTGGCTGTGTCCACATTGCGCTTTGGGGCGTTTCCTGTCACGGGCGCTAGGCCTACGCACACAAGTGAGGTATCATTTTTATCGGGAGACGTGGGGGAACGCTGGGTGGAAGGAAATTCGTGGCTCCTCTGAGATTCCAGAACTTTCTGCCACAGAAATGTTAGGAACATGTGTTTTTTTTAGCCAAATTTTGAGGTTTGCAAAGGATTCTGGGTAACAGAACCTGGTCCGAGCCACACAAGTCACCCCATCTTGGATTCCCCTTGGTCTCTAGTTTTCAGAAATGCACAGGTTTGGTAGGTTTCCCTAGGTGGCGGCTGAGCTACAGGCCAAAATCTACAGGTAGGCACTTTGCAAAAAACACCTCTGTTTTCCTTCACAAATTTGGATGTGTCCACGTTGCGCTTTGGGGCGTTTCCTGTCGCGGGCGCTAGGCCTACCCACACAAGTGAGGTATCATTTTTATCGGGAGACGTCGGGGAACGCTGGGTGGAAGGAAATTCGTGGCTCCTCTCAGATTCCAGAACTTTCTGCCACAGAAATGTGAGGAACATGTGTTTTTTTAGCCAAATTTTGAGGTTTGCAAAGGATTCTGGGTAACAGAACCTGGTCCGAGCCACACAAGTCACCCCATCTTGGATTCCCCTTGGTCTCTAGTTTTCAGAAATGCACAGGTTTGGTAGGTTTCCCTAGGTGGCGGCTGAGCTACAAGCCAAAATCTACATGAAGGCACTTTGCAAAAAACACCTCTGTTTTCCTTCACAAATTTGGATGTGTCCACGTTGCGCTTTGGGGCGTTTCCTGTCGCGGGCCCTAGGCCTACCCACACAAGTGAGGTATCATTTTTATCGGGAGACATGGGGGAACACTGGGTGGAAGGAAATTCGTGGCTCCTCTCAGATTCCAGAACTTTCTGCCACAGAAATGTGAGGAACATGTGTTTTTTTAGCCAAATTTTGAGGTTTGCAAAGGATTCTGGGTAACAGAACCTGGTCCGAGCCACACAAGTCACCCCATCTTGGATTCCCCTAGGTCTCTAGTTTTCAGAAATGGACAGGTTTGGTAGGTTTCCCTAGGTGGCGGCTGAGCTACAGGCCAAAATCTACAGGTAGGCACTTTGCAAAAAACACCTCTGTTTTCCTTCACAAATTTGGATGTGTCCACGTTGCGCTTTGGGGCGTTTCCTGTCGCGGGCCCTAGGCCTACCCACACAAGTGAGGTATAATTTTTATCGGGAGACGTGGGGGAACGCTGGCTGGAAGGAAATTTGTGGCTCCTCTCAGATTACAGAACTTTCTGCCACAGAAATGTTAGGAACATGTGTTTTTTTAGCCAAATTTTGAGGTTTACAAAGGATTCTGGGTAACAGAACCTGGTCCGAGCCACACAAGTCACCCCATCTTGGATTCCCCTAGGTCTCTAGTTTTCAGAAATGCACAGGTTTGGTAGGTTTCCCTAGGTGGCGGCTGAGCTACAGTCCAAAATCTACAGATAGGCACTTTGCAAAAAACACCTCTGTTTTCCTTCAAAAATTTGGCTGTGTCCACATTGCGCTTTGGGGCGTTTCCTGTCACGGGCGCTAGGCCTACGCACACAAGTGAGGTATCATTTTTATCGGGAGACGTGGGGGAACGCTGGGTGGAAGGAAATTCGTGGCTCCTCTGAGATTCCAGAACTTTCTGCCACAGAAATGTGAGGAACATATGTTTTTTTAGCCCAATTTTGAGGTTTGCAAAGGATTCTGGGTAACAGAACCTGGTCCGAGCCACACAAGTCACCCCATCTTGGATTCCCCTTGGTCTCTAGTTTTCAGAAATGCACAGGTTTGGTAGGTTTCCCTAGGTGGCGGCTGAGCTACAAGCCAAAATCTACAGGTAGGCACTTTGCAAAAAACACCTCTGTTTTCCTTCACAAATTTGGATGTGTCCACGTTGCGTTTTGGGGCGTTTCCTGTCGCGGGCGCTAGGCCTACCCACACAAGTGAGGTCTAATTTTTATCGGGAGACGTTGGGGAACGCTGGGTGGAAGGAAATGTGTGGCTCCTCTCAGATTCCAGAACTTTCTGCCACAGAAATGTGAGGGACATGTGTTTTTTTAGCCAAATTTTGAGGTTTGCAAAGGATTCTGGGTAACAGAACCTGGTCCGAGCCACACAAGTCACCCCATCTTGGATTCCTCTAGGTCTCTAGTTTTCAGAAATGCACAGGTTTGGTAGTTTTCCCTAGGTGGCGGCTGAGCTACAGGCCAAAATCTACAGGTAGGCATTTTGCAAAAAACACCTCTGTTTTCCTTCACAAATTTGGATGTGTCCACGTTGCGCTTTGGGGCGTTTCCTGTCGCGGGCGCTAGGCCTACCCACACAAGTGAGGTATCATTTTTATCGGGAGATGTGGGGGAACGCTGGATGGAAGGAAATTCGTGGCTCCTCTCAGATTCCAGAACTTTCTGCCACAGAAATGTTAGGAACATGTGTTTTTTTTAGCCAAATTTTGAGGTTTGCAAAGGATTCTGGGTAACAGAACCTGGTCCGAGCCACACAAGTCACCTCATCTTGGATTCCCCTTGGTCTCTAGTTTTCAGTAAAGGAACAGGTTTGGTAGGTTTCCCTAGGTGGTGGCTGAGCTACAAGCCAAAATCTACAGGTAGGCACTTTGCAAAAAACACCTCTGTTTTCCTTCACAAATTTGGATGTGTCCACGTTGCGCTTTGGGGCGTTTCCTGTCGCGGGCGCTAGGCCTACCCACACAAGTGAGGTATAATTTTTATCGGGAGACGTGGGGGAACGCTGGGTGGAAGGAAATTCGTGGCTCCTCTCAGATTCCAGAACTTTCTGCCACAGAAATGTGAGGAACATGTGTTTTTTTAGCCAAATTTTGAGGTTTGCAAAGGATTCTGGGTAACAGAACCTGGTCCGAGCCACACAAGTCACCCCATCTTGGATTCCCCTTGGTCTCTAGTTTTCAGAAATGCACAGGTTTGGTAGGTTTCCCTAGGTGGCGGCTGAGCTACAAGCCAAAATCTACAGGAAGGCACTTTGCAAAAAACACCTCTGTTTTCCTTCACAAATTTGGATGTGTCCACGTTGCGCTTTGGGGCGTTTCCTGTCGCGGGCCCTAGGCCTACCCACACAAGTGAAGTATCATTTTTATCGGGAGACGTGGGGGAACGCTGGGTGGAAGGAAATTCGTGGCTCCTCTCAGATTCCAGAACTTTCTGCCACAGAAATGTGAGGAACATGTGTTTTTTTAGCCAAATTTTGAGGTTTGCAAAGGATTCTGGGTAACAGAACCTGGTCCGAGCCACACAAGTCACCCCATCTTGGATTCCCCTAGGTCTCTAGTTTTCAGAAATGGACAGGTTTGGTAGGTTTCCCTAGGTGGCGGCTGAGCTACAAGCCACAATCTACAGGTAGGCACTTTGCAAAAAACACCTCTGTTTTCCTTCACAAATTTGGATGTGTCCACGTTGCGCTTTGGGGCGTTTCCTGTCGCGGGCGCTAGGCCTACCCACACAAGTGAGGTCTCATTTTTATCGGGAGACGTTGGGGAACGCTGGGTGGAAGGAAATGTGTGGCTCCTCTCAGATTCCAGAACTTTCTGCCACAGAAATGTGATGAACATGTGTTTTTTTAGCCAAATTTTGAGGTTTGCAAAGGATTCTGGGTAACAGAACCTGGTCCGAGCCACACAAGTCACCCCATCTTGGATTCCACTAGGTCTCTAGTTTTCAGAAATGCACAGGTTTGGTAGGTTTCCCTAGGTGGCGGCTGAGATACAGGCCAAAAACTACAGGTAGGCATTTTGCAAAAAACACCTCTGTTTTCCTTCACAAATTTGGATGTGTCCACGTTGCGCTTTGGGGCGTTTCCTGTCGCGGGCCCTAGGCCTACCCACACAAGTGAGGTATCATTTTTATCGGGAGACGTGGGGGAACGCTGGGTGGAAGGAAATTCGTGACTCCTCTCAGATTCCAGAACTTTCTGCCACAGAAATGTGAGGAACATGTGTTTTTTTTAGCCAAATTTTGAGGTTTGCAAAGGATTCTGGGTAACAGAACCTGGTCCGAGCCACACAAGTCACCCCATCTTGGATTCCCCTAGGTCTCTAGTTTTCAGAAATGCACAGGTTTGGTAGGTTTCCCTAGGTGGCGGCTGAGCTACAGGCCAAAATCTACAGGTAGGCACTTTGCAAAAAACACCTCTGTTTTCTTTGAAAAATTTGGCTGTGTCCACGTTGCGCTTTGGGGCGTTTCCTGTCGCGGGCGCTAGGCCTACCCACACAAGTGAGGTATCATTTTTATCGGGAGACGTGGGGGGAACGCTGGGTGGAAGGACATTTGTGGCTCCTCTCAGATTCCAGAACTTTCTGCCACAGAAATGTGAGGAACATGTGTTTTTTTAGCCAAATTTTGAGATTTGCAAAGGATTCTGGGTAACAGAACCTGGTCCGAGCCACACAAGTCACCCCATCTTGGATTCCCCTAGGTCTCTAGTTTTCAGAAATGGACAGGTTTGGTAGGTTTCCCTAGGTGGCGGCTGAGCTACAGGCCAAAATCTACAGGTAGGCACTTTGCAAAAAACACCTCTGTTTTCCTTCACAAATTTGGATGTGTCCACGTTGCGCTTTGGGGCGTTTCCTGTCGCGGGCCCTAGGCCTACCCACACAAGTGAGGTATCATTTTTATCGGGAGACGTGGGGGAACGCTGGCTGGAAGGAAATTTGTGGCTCCTCTCAGATTCCAGAACTTTCTGCCACAGAAATGTTTGGAACATGTGTTTTTTTTTGCCAAATGTTGAGGTTTACAAAGGATTCTGGGTAACAGAACCTGGTCCGAGCCACACAAGTCACCCCATCTTGGATTCCCCTAGGTCTCTAGTTTTCAGAAATGCACAGGTTTGGTAGGTTTCCCTAGGTGGCGGCTGAGCTACAGGCCAAAATCTACAGATAGGCACTTTGCAAAAAACACCTCTGTTTTCCTTAAAAAATTTGGCTGTGTCCACATTGCGCTTTGGGGCGTTTCCTGTCACGGGCGCTAGGCCTACGCACACAAGTGAGGTATCATTTTTATCGGGAGACGTGGGGGAACGCTGGGTGGAAGGAAATTCGTGGCTCCTCTGAGATTCCAGAACTTTCTGCCACAGAAATGTTAGGAACATGTGTTTTTTTTAGCCAAATTTTGAGGTTTGCAAAGGATTCTGGGTAACAGAACCTGGTCCGAGCCACACAAGTCACCCCATCTTGGATTCCCCTTGGTCTCTAGTTTTCAGAAATGCACAGGTTTGGTAGGTTTCCCTAGGTGGCGGCTGAGCTACAGGCCAAAATCTACAGGTAGGCACTTTGCAAAAAACACCTCTGTTTTCCTTCACAAATTTGGATGTGTCCACGTTGCGCTTTGGGGCGTTTCCTGTCGCGGGCGCTAGGCCTACCCACACAAGTGAGGTATCATTTTTATCGGGAGACGTCGGGGAACGCTGGGTGGAAGGAAATTCGTGGCTCCTCTCAGATTCCAGAACTTTCTGCCACAGAAATGTGAGGAACATGTGTTTTTTTAGCCAAATTTTGAGGTTTGCAAAGGATTCTGGGTAACAGAACCTGGTCCGAGCCACACAAGTCACCCCATCTTGGATTCCCCTTGGTCTCTAGTTTTCAGAAATGCACAGGTTTGGTAGGTTTCCCTAGGTGGCGGCTGAGCTACAAGCCAAAATCTACATGAAGGCACTTTGCAAAAAACACCTCTGTTTTCCTTCACAAATTTGGATGTGTCCACGTTGCGCTTTGGGGCGTTTCCTGTCGCGGGCGCTAGGCCTACCCACACAAGTGAGGTATCATTTTTATCGGGAGACGATGGGGTAACGCTGGGTGGAAGGAAATTTGTGGCTCCTCTCAGATTCCAGAACTTTCTGCCACAGAAATGTTAGGAACATGTGTTTTTTTTAGCCAAATTTTGAGGTTTGCAAAGGATTCTGCGTAACAGAACCTGGTCCGAGCCACACAAGTCACCCCATCTTGGATTCCCCTAGGTCTCTAGTTTTCAGAAATACACAGGTTTGGTAGGTTTCCCTAGGAGGCGGCTGAGCTACAGGCCAAAATCTACAGGTAGGCACTTTGCAAAAAACACCTCTGTTTTCCTTCACAAATTTGGATGTGTCCACGTTGCGCTTTGGGGCGTTTCCTGTCGCGGGCGCTAGGCCTACCCACACAAGTGAGGTATCATTTTTATCGGGAGACGTGGGGGAACGCTGGGTGGAAGGAAATTGCTGGCTCCTCTCAGATTCCAGAACTTTCTGCCACAGAAATGTTAGGAACATGTGTTTTTTTAGCCAAATTTTGAGGTTTGCAAAGGATTCTGGGTAACAGAACCTGGTCCGAGCC